>NC_072820.1:44007631-44314506 GCF_027744805.1 Dunckerocampus dactyliophorus
GTCTTTAAGTCTTGTCTTTCGCTAACAATTACCAGCACCCTGTTTAGTTGACAGATTTTCCTCGGCCCAAGCCATAGACCGGTAATGTAATTGGTGTTTTATTGCTTGTGCAAGTGCTAGTCTTTCACTGTCTTCTAAGTTAAATACATTCGTTTGACAAGTGTTAACAGCCTTGCTATACGTTCAGCTAAATACTTCCGATTCCACCTTCCAGTCAGGTCGCCATACAAGACAATTCTGCTGCCCTAAAAAGTATCCAAAAGTATCAAGTAAGGGTGGACGATACTGCAATCAAATAGTGTAAGACGCACGCCACCGACTAGAATATGTTACGAATAATGATTTAAAAGAATAGGTTGAACAAATAAAGGTCAATATTTGCCACAATTCAAACTTAAACTTAAAAAACGTTCATTTGAGCCCAATAAACTGATTGGCGTTCATTGCTTTCACTCACGGCTGTCTGGTATTCACGTGCAGTGGAACCTCTGTTAGCGTACACCCCGAATAGCGTGTTTTTTGGTTAACGGCGAAAATTTCAGCCAAAATGTTGCCTTGGTTTGTCTACATTTTCTGGTTAGCGCACAATATTAGCTTGCTAATACAGTACATGGAAACAGGAAGCACTAGTCAGCTTCATCGCCAGTCTATAGCTGTGTCCCATTTCGGGGTCTGCATCCTAATGTCGTCGCTGTGGCTAGAGTGATGTGAAATGGGACGGTCTAGCCTTCAGAACACTTCCTGGTTTTTGTCATGTGTTCACACCCGCTTGCATCCTGCGCTATGCCTTCCAGTCTGTAAAGTGGAGGAAAACATATGGACAGACCTAACAAAATAAGAAATAATGGAGCCAAAGTTGTTATATTTATTTGGGGATTATGGTTTGCTGAAAAGAGAATAGCAGCCATCTGTCAGCAAATTTATGTCCACTGTACACATCCGTGGCGCGTGCACATATACTAAATAAAATCAGTCTCACCGAAGTAACCTACAGTTTGGAGTCATTGTGAGTGGCTTATGATGTAGGCTATACAGTCAATGATAGCTAATGTTAGCATCTAAACTTTGTGAAATCGCTAATATTAACTAATGCGCGTGTGTGTTACATGAGGTGTGGCTTGCAATGGCAGAGCAGGAAGAGGGTGGGTTTATAATGCTTAGAAACATTTGAAAGTTAGTGCTGCACCTATAGTGTAAAATAAGTCAACAAAAACTAACACTGTGATTGGCTCTCATTCAAATCCTTTGGCTTTTTGCCCCCAAAGCCCTCCCTGAGATTTTTTAAAGTGCAATTTTGCATTTTTTTTAATAGCGTTGGAACGCACATAGTGTTCTGCATCCTTGTAGTGTATTAGAGCGATCTATCAGTGTTGTGTTGTGTGTCTGTTATTGTATTTACTACTGCTACTCGCCAAAGGTGTTGTATACTCATGTTGAAGACATGTGCAGCGCCACCTCGTCTCAGTGTGTTTACATGCCTGTATGAGCATATTAGGAACCCACAGTCGACAATAGCCGGCTAAATATAGAACCACAACAGTCCTTATTGGCCAAGGGAGAACCCGCCCATTGTGTTCTTCGTCCTGATTGGCTGTAGACCATTGTCAATTAATCGATTATTGTTCTATTAATCGATTTATAGATTATCGTTACAGGCCTACAGCTACATGATCTCATTTTTGAGCAAGAAATCATGATTCACTTATTTTACAGAATCATGCTGCCCTAGTAAAGGCTGCATAAAAAGACCCCAACTGGATCACTGTGCTGCAAAAAAACAACTATTTGAAGAGTTGTGTAACTGGAGATTAGATCATTTCAGGGTTGCTGCATTTGAAAAGAATGCACCTCTGTCATTTCAAATATCGATATTATCGATAACAAGGGAGTATCACTGTTGGATCAATGGTGGTCCAGTTGGGGGTCTTTTTATGTAGACTTTACCATGATTCTGCAAAATGTGTGAGTCATGATTTTCTTGCTCAAAAATGAGATCATGCAGCGGTAGGCCTGTCACAATAATCAATAAATCGATTAATCGAACGATAAATAAAATTGAATTTGATAATTTTGCCGGCCTCGATAAATTGACATGTGCCTGTGTCATAAAGAGAGAGGAGCGAGTACTACATGTTGATACGATTTACTCGCATTATTATGCCATAAAATTAATGAAAAAAATGGTCTCAAAAAAACGTTGACAATAATATCGATTATCGTCCAGCAAAATTTGTTATCGTGACAGGCCTATGTAGCGGTATAGACAAATTGGCGACAGCGGCTCAGGAGGTAGAGCAGGTCGTCCAGAAACCGGAAAGTTGGTGGTTTGATCCTCACTTCACCCACCTTGCCTTCAGTGCTGCCCACACTGTGAATGGATGTTTGGTGGCGGTCGGAGAGGCCGTAGGCACGAATTGGCAGCCACCTTTCCGTCAGTCTACCCCAGGGCAGCTGTGTCTACAGATGTAGAGTACCACCACCAGTATGTGATTTAGGAATGAATGAATAATGGGTTCACTTCATTTTGAAGCGCTCTGAGTGCCTTGAAAATAAAATCTAATGCATGATTATTATTATAAAATGCATGATTTATGCTATTGACCAGAGATGAGAGCAACTCAGTGTTTTGCAAGTCTCAAGTCTTTCAGCCCATTTTAAGCACCATTCTTCAATGCAGTTTAAATAGACAATAGAAACATGCATTTTCTAATTTCAGTCATTTTGTCGAAAAATAGTTCAATTTGTCATACAGTATATACTGTTTAGAATAAGATTGGACAGTTTTCACATTGTAGCTGATAAGTGTTTTCTACCGTGTTTAGCGAGTGTTAGGCTAAAATTTTTCTTTGGTTCTGGGTTGTGCCAGGTTATATCAATGTGGCAGGTATTTCACTAAAACGTTTCAGTTAATTCACCCTGTATGCCAATGTAGCATGTCATTTTACCACCACTAGATGGTGTTGTTGTTGTATATATCAGGCACTGGTTGCACTGTTCCTCTCATTATCATCCTCTTTCATCGCCCTCTAAACTGGATGTAGTGATGTCCTTATTATTATTTTTTTTAAATCATAATAACCCAACCATGTGTTTTTTCCCTCACTTTTTGCAAGTGCAGTATGGCTTTATTGTACTGATGGATTGCTTTGAAGCTCTCTTTAGAATGAGATTGAAAGAAAAATATGGAGGGAACTATTAGATATAGACTAAGCATCCATACTGACAGTATAAGTGATTTTTGAACAGGTGGCCTATCTCCTTTTTAAAAAAAATATGTCATTCATCATGTGGTCGTATTGCTAGGCCATCATATCCATTTGTTATAATCCCAGTAAGTCTCCTGTCCAAGACACTGCCGGCGTGATTCCCAGACTAGATTTTCAAGTGGCCTAAAAGATTAATGTAATGCAAGAGCGAGAGCACTGAAGCCACAGCCCAACTGCACTTTGCCAGAATACAAATGCAAAATAGCACAACTGTAGATCGGCACATTGGAAGTCACCCAAATTGGAAATGTTTCAAAATGGAATGAGACGGCAATGTGACTATTATTGATGTGCATTTACAACTGACTAACCTGAAAGAACCAGAAGATGCAAAATAATGAAACTGAATGGCACTCAGCTGAGCGAGACTAAACAATCCGAAACATTTTAGCTGTTTGCAGGTATAACGGTTGTATGATTTTGCAATTCAGTCCCGTAGGTGGCGATAATGCACTTTACTCTTGGCACCACCTGTAACAAACAGTATCTGTTCCGTCTGTGGGATCTGATGTGTCGCTATGCCACTCGGGCCCACTGCAAGATGACTGAAAACTAATTCCCTTAGTTTCTCCTTGTACCAAATCTACGCCATAATGAAGCCAGTATTTACCCAACTATCTTAACTAGCCAACTAATGGTAATCAAAACAGAACCTCCCGCCCAAGTATATAATCTGAGCTTTGTGGGGGTCTTAACAAGTTTAGGGGTTCAAATGTGCAGGCATACACACAAATTCAGCTATCACTGTGGGAAAAAAATATGACGTCAACACCGCACAACACAGGAGCGTATATACAATATTTGCCATCTTATTATCATGCAGACCAAGCAGGCTTTTCTCATCAGGCCTCATGGGTGTTCCTGCAGCCCATGATGTTATAATATTATCATAAAAACTTGTACTGTGAATCAGACTTGTAGAACGTGGTGATATTTTGGCTGTATGTTGGAACCTTGCGACTTCCTACATGTTCTTCTGTATTAAAAATATATTTTATACACTTGTTAATGCATTTCACTTGTTCTTTTTCAATTAGTGCTCAATACAGAGACATTTTTAAATGTGGAGACTTCATTTTGTGAAATTTTGATATTTAATTTTACTTCACTTGTCAGTTCCTGAATAAGGTGCTCTTAACTCATTCAATCCCCGCCATTTGTCAAAAGACAACCCTTTCACTACCGGCCATTTTAGATGATTTTGACTGATTTTTCAAGGCAAACAGAATTTTGTGTTCTAAACATGGAACTTACCAAAAGAAAGATTAGACTCTCGTCTTTCATCAAAAAAAAAGTTTATACCTCTTTTCGTTTTTTAGTAATCAGCAGTAGAACATAGGTACATTTCAGGAAACTATCAGTTCCCAACAAGAAAAGGGAGAAAAACAACTTTTTGTGGAAAGATACCGTACATTTCGAGCATAGCTTTCATTTTGACACAATTTTTTTCCGTTTGTGACAGCTCAAGTATCTAAACAACTATACCACAACATAAACAACACATGCTTTACATCAAAATAACTATTTATTTCCAAATATAATACCACAAACTATTACACATGTGCATGCGTGTGAATGTGTGCGTGCGTGCACGCGTGTGGGTTCGTGTACATGGGTTAAAATTTCCCTACAATGCGTAACCTTAAGCACGCTACACTCCTCAATGCTCTTTCACTTCCTCCTTGCTGTCGAGTGTGTTTTTACGTTGAAATGATACATGCCGAGCTCTGATCAAATGCACTTCTCCCAACTTGTGAGCGTTTTTATGGTTTAAAACTGCAAAACATGCAAAACAACAAAAAGACTCCCAAATACGTCTTTGGGTTCGGGCGTTCGGATTTATAAAAACGCATAAATAGTCTTGGTAGAAAATGAGTGAAATGGTCTTTGCACATACAGTATAATTTTTTGTAATTATGTAGGCCTGTCACGCTAAAAAACAGGTTGATACTGTAATTATGAGCGCTCGATAAATTGACATGTACGTACAGTATATGTGTGTGTGCTCCATGTGCTAGTCTTTCTGCGCTACACAAGCTGGATGACAAGAGGGTTCACTCTGTCTGTGTGCTTTGATTCTATCGCGGAATGAATGCTGATAGTGATCCCTCCTCTTATTCAACATCTTTGTGGAGGCGGTGCTACTAGTGAGCCGATGCAGGCTGCGACACTGGAGGACCAAATTAGCCTTGAGACAGCATATGCTAACATGAATCAAGGCACAGAAGTGGTAGTTTCGAAGGCGAACGTAACATCAGCAGCGTGGGAATATTTCGGTTTTAAACAGAATGAACAAAGTGAGCGCATAAACACAGACGAACCGATATGTCGCATTTGTTTGAAAGGAGTCATGAGGAAGCAGGGGAACACGAACTTACAAAATACTGTATGCTTATCTGAAACACCACCATCCTTTTCAGTTGTTCCAACTGGGAAGAAAAAATACGGCTGGAGGTGCAACAGACCCTTGATCCCAACAGCCAACGCTTCCTGAGGCGTTTGGTCGGCAAAGTAAATACAAGCAAAATAGCGCAAAATGGTGCACACTCATAGACAGTGTAGTGTGGCTCGCTACATTGCAAATGAAATGGAACCAATCAATACGGTGGAAAAGCCCATATTTCGGAAAATGTTAGAAATGTTTGACAGACAGTACGACAGTACTGCATTTGATACGATGTACTGTCATTATGCCATAAAAACAATGAAAAAATGGTCTCAGAACTTCAAGTGACTGAAGCTCACACGGGTACACGATACCTGAGTACCATCAAGTGGTTCAAATGTACATTACACCTCTCATGATCTATGAAAAATGGTTTAAAAAAAATATGACGAAATTGTCGATATTGTGTAGCACAATTATCGACCAGCATGTATGGATTATGTTGTATGTGTATAAAAAAATGTAGGTTTGATGATAAAATCTACAGTATTGACTATAAAAGTGGTTGCAACTTAATTTCCTTTTGAAAATGTGTGTCCCGGCGTGTGAGTGGCTAAGAACCACTGATGTTTGGCATTTTTCTGGTCTTCTAAACACGTTTTCTCCTCACTGTAAATTTCTGTGCCAGATCAATCTACAATGACCAGCCAAACGCACACAAGCGCTTCATGGACAAGTTGGATGCCAGGATAAGGAACCATGATCGTGAGATTGAGAAGATGTGCAATTTTCACCACCAAGGCTTTGTGGATGCAATTACAGAGCTCCTCAAAGTCCGCACGGATGCGGAGAAACTTATGGTAAGCAAGTAAGCACACGACCGTTAAGGTGTCTTAACGGGTCATAATGTTAGGAGACATTCTTTTGTCACTTTCACAAGTACTTTTGCAAATCAAATTCACTTGCCTCATTTTACGCAGCTCCCATGCTGTTTCATTTAACAGCAGCCGAAAATTGACAGAACGGGCCAGTAGATAGCACTGAGAGATGACCTTAATACAATTTAATAGAGCTCATGCAAGGCAAGTCACGATGCAAACTACAAATGCCATTTCAACACAACTTGAAAATTTTACTCAAAAGCCTGAATTCTACTAACATGGCGTCCTCTTTGTCACACTGACACTCCAATTTCAATTTATTTATATAGCGCCAAATCACAACAGCTGTTATCTCATGGCACTTTACACATGAAGGTCACAATTGAAAACGGAGGACCAAATGAAACCCCACATGAGCAAGCACTTGGCGACGAAGGCAAGGGGAAGCTCCCTGTGGGGAAGAAGCCTTGAACGAAACGCAGGCTCTGTGGTGCGGCCGTCCAGTTGGGTTAAGATATAAAAATAGACTAGAAGGATAGATGGTAGATCAAGCCAGAAGTCTTAGTCTTAGTCCAAAGAACATAGAAGAGTGTCTCTGATAAATATTAGCGTATCAGGGGTTAGTTCTAACACTTGTATAGAGCGCTTATGCACAAAAGAAACACACTGACCAATCGCTTGCTACTGCAAGAATCAAAACAGCCAATCAAATTGAACCACACAGTGAAAAATGAAAGGATGCAAGGGCCAAGATGTTTTGTGAAGTATGTAGTTATGCTAAGAAGTTATACATATATATATATATATATGTGTGTATATGTATATATATATGTATATATATATATATATATGTGTGTATATGTATATATATATGTATATATATGTATATGTATATATGTATATATATGTATATGTATATATATGTATATATATGTATATGTATATATGTATATATATGTATATGTATATATATATGTATATATATGTATATATATGTATATGTATATACGTATATATGTGTGTATATATATATATGTATATGTATGTATATATATATATGTATATATATATATATATATATATATATATATATATATATATATACACACATACAGTATATTTCAAGGAAAAATTGCATCTAATATTATGACTTTATTCCAATAATATTACAGCTTTTTCTCCAACTTAATTTTGCAAAAATGACAACTTTATTTTGTTTATTTTTTTTCATGTTAGGACTTTTTTAAAACTTATTTTTAATAATTTTATTAAATTACATGAAATTTAATAATTATTATTTTTTAAATATTTCAACTCTACGCTAGTAAAATGACATTATTATGAGTTTGTTCTCGTAAAATTGCAGCCTTTTTCTCTACTTACAACATGACTTTTTTTCTTTTAATATTTTGACTTTATTCTTGTAAAATTACAGGTTTTTTTCGTTTCTGCTGTTGTTGTTTTTTTAATTTCCAACTATTTCAACTTTCTTCTTATACATTTTTTTTTGTAATTATGACTTTATTCAAATAATAATTTGACTTTATTCTCATAACATTATAATTTTCCTCTAATCTAATTTTCCAAAAAATTACAATTTAGTTTTGTTTGTTTCTCATATTATGACTTTAAACAATGAAAATGTTTTTTTAGATTTCAACTTCACGCAACTAAAATGACGTTTCCTCATAATATTACGACGTTATTCTCGTATCTCATAAAATGATGCCCTTTCCTCATTAGATTACAACTTTTTTCTTTTGATATTTTCACTTTATTCTTGTAAAATTACTGTACATTTCTTGTTAAATCATATCTTTAGAATGTGCCACTGGCCAATAAAAGAACAGATGCAGACCACAGATGGCCCCTTGGCCGCATTTTGAATACCCCTGGTTTACAGAGCAACTTTGCACATGAAGCAAGGCAAACAGCAACAACAACAGGAAAGAAAGTTCAGGTTCAGGCTAAATAAATAAATTAATATTGATTAAGATTATTGATTTGCAAATTAATTAAACTAATTTATCAAGAAATAATGCATAAACGCAAACGCTTGTCCTCATTAGGGTCACAGGTGAGCTGGAACTCACTTGAAGACTGGACTGGTCACCACTCAATCACAGGGCACATATAGACAACTGTTATTTAGTCATTAGTTCAATGTGAAAATAAGCACTTAATATTGTTGGAATATTTTATATTGTATCTGTTTTTATTTTTTTATATGACAGTGAGAGGATGACAGAATAAATATATAATCAAAATACAGGAGGTACTAGTTTTACGAGGTTTTGTGGTTGTGATATTTCATGGTTACACCGCACTCTTTCATTTACAACTTTGTTTCAACCTAAGTGGTTTGCTCCGTAAATACGAGACTCACTCGAGCTACACTAGTTACATGCATGCAGCGGAAGAATACATAGTTGCGCTACACTGTCATAGTTGTCGCTATGCAGCTCTTGTTTTTTTTTTTTTTACTTAACTTTTTGTGCTTCATTATGTCTCCCAAGTGTAAGGCAGACTCTTCTGATGGCAACGCATTCAAAGAAAGTGAAAGTGAAAAGTGACGTGAAACTATACAGAAAGTGCAGAAATGCCGACCAACCTCGGCTGCATGCTTGGTCTAAGGCACACTTTCCCTTTATTTGCCGTGATTGGAAGAGGTGGTCTAGGGCCCGCCATAAGAGCCATTTAATTAATATGATAGCTGCTCAAGCGCAAATTTATGACAGCGACAATCTTGCACAAAATATATAATCAGACTCCAAATAAGACTGGAATTAGTCCATAAAGTCTGAGAAATTGCAGTAATACAGCAGTATAGAATTGATGGTACAGTGTTCCCTTGCTCCATCGCGGTTCACCTTTTGCGGGCCTCTCTGTTTCGTGTCCTGATTGGCTAAGGGAGAATCCGCGCATTGAGTTCTGTGTCCTGATTGGCTGTAGACCATTCTCAATCAATCTCCTTTGTGCCGCCCTGCCGTGTCTCCTGTTGGGTCATCGCTAGCAAACAGCTTGCAGTCTTGGTATGTTTGCAAGTTTCTCCCCGACAAAACCCACAATGTCGACAAAATGTTCTGCACCCAAAAGGCAGAGGAAGACAACCATCTAACAAAAAGTTACACTCCTGGACATGCTTAAGGAAGGTAAACGTTACGCAGGTGCTATTACGGAATAAATTCATCTTCGCTTTGTTACATAAAGTAGGAGGAAAATAGTGACAACTGATGACTGCAGCAGTATGTTTTAACAAAGATCCGAAAACGCAACAGCGGAACGGCACCAGGAAGAAAAGGTGCGGTCAGTGTGAAATCACTATTAATAATTTTTGTGTCCAACCTCGTAGGTTGCTCATTCTAATTCAAACGAAGGTTAGAACTTTGAGAACGTTTAAACAAGAGAGAAATGTGGGAAAATGTTAATGCCTGTCTGAGAAAAGTGTGTAGAGTGTTTTACAGCCTTAAAACATATTTAATAATTGCCAAAAAATTATGCTGGCTACCTCGTGGATTTCACTTATTGCGGGCTATTTTGGGAACCCGCGATAAACGAGGTAATACTGTACAAGCAAACAGGCCATAGCTTAAATTCAAAGTGTTGCGCAGGCCAATGGTGGCCTGGAAAGGGAGAGGGCCCAGCACAGTACGAGAGACCACCAGCGGAAAAAAAAGAGTGTGTATGTATTTAAAGTCAGCTGTGTGTTACAGGTGACAAAGCATATTCTTCTTATTTATTGGTATCAACATTTCAGTTTTTCTTCCTTACATTACACCTTTTGCTCTTTCTTTCTCTTGTTGCTGTTTTTTTTTTTTTTATGTAATTTTTACAATGTAGAAATTACGGGTGCCAATAAAAAACAAGATTTGGGCCGCAAATGGCTCCAGGCCACACTTTGGGCACCCCTGCTCTAAACTCAGTAATATGCCTCACAAATGCAGTTTTACGCATTAGACAATCATAAGTGTTCAGGATACAGTATTTTACTTACGTAAATGTGCACTTACACAACATCACGTCTGGTCAAAGCATCTTCTGGTGCTGGAAAACACTGTTGAACAAGAATTTACTTGTGAGACAGTGTAGTCTTCCCGATTCATAGCTGCAACACTGCAGATAGTGCCATCAAACCACTTTCTGCTTAAGTTACCATAAAAAACAATAATTATTTACAATTTAAAACAAAGAAAAGAGATATGCTGGGAAGCAAAGGCCAACTAGTGAATAGACGAGGTTCTACTGTACACCCTTATAATGCATGTATTATTGCTTCAGACCGAGGCTTGAAGACATTTTCCCAAACTGGATCTCTTAAACTGTAATTAAAGATCTACTGTACATTGTCTCAAGGTTGCACCTAAATAGTTTATAGTCGTTAGTAGCGTTTACCTGTCTCAGTTGCGGCAGATAAGGCTGTATCTATCCAAATTCTGGCCATGAGGATCACTTATTTATTTGTATTCTTGCATTCTGAAAACTGGAATTTGGAAAGTGAAAACGTAATAGGTCAGGATGAGGACAACGGTATCTTGCTGTCTTGTGGGAGCCGTTACTAGAAATGTAATTACACCTTTTGCTCTAACCGTTTGTTGAGTAAGTTGCTGTGCCACAGCTGAGGGGGAAAAAGTGATTACATAGTTTGCCCCACTGGTTTGAAAGTTTCCTTGTTGAAAGAATTGCATAAAAAGCCGACTGGTCAATTGGGTCATGGCTTTCAGCCGTGTGACAGGAGCAGATAGTTCAAAAATCCCCATCCAGAATCGAGAAGTTTGTCACTGAATCTGTGAGAAAGAGCCTGTCACAAGCCATTAAACTCCATGAAAGGCCCAGTGGACTGCTGATGGGTTCAGGTCCCCGCTGCCTGGTTAATCTGAATTTGCCTGCTTTTGTCCTTGCCCCTTCATGGACAATGAGCTGATTACAAGGTTGAGCAGCTGCAGGAAGGGTGGTAGAGAGGGAAAAGAGAGGGCATGAAGAGGAGGGGCAGATGCACAGAGGAGATAATGATAGACAGTGATTTCTTGTCTCTATGAACCTATTAAAGATATCATTAATCTAAATATTTTCTGATAGTATTTACATGAGAAATTAGTACTATCTATTAGAATCAGCAGCAAAGTAGTGCATGTGGTTAACACAATTGCGCCACAGCAAGGATGTTCTGGGATCGAATCTTGACTCAGATCTCTGTGAGGTGTTTGGACGTTCTCCTTGTCCTTGCGTCGGTTTACTCCACGTAGTCCGGTTTTCCCTTACAGTTAAAAACATTAGGGGTGTCAAATTAAAGCATGATTGCATTTTAATTATCACCATAATTAGTGCTTTTTAAGAAAGAAATAGTGTTAATCTAATTTTTAAACTCTAACGTTTCAGTTGACATATGCAAGTTGTCTTTTTGTAAAAATCAGTTTTTATCCCTTTTGTGCTGGCGTTGGCGGGGGTAGAAAATAATGGTCAGTCACACCCTGAAGTGGACATTGATTGACTGACATTATATATCGGCTTGTTTTACATCAGCTTATAGGCTCCCATTGTAGTTGGGAGGGCAAGGTGAGTAGCGAGAGGATGCATGAAAGTAGAAGAGCATGTGAGAGTTGTTGGTCCAGTGAATTGGAAATTTACATTTTAGAAATGCTCTGACGACACCATTGATAAAAGGTAGTTTGATATGCGTTCTTTGTAAGAAGGAAGGTTCAGTGTTCAATACTTGTATTGTTTGTATAGAAAATGGATGGATGGGTGGTTGGGTATTTTGAATAAAAGAATAAAAGGAACGATTTAGCAGGTAAAATGTAACTGAATTTTAACTTTCTGTGTTTTTTTTTCAAAGACCCAAGTGACAGACACTAATCGAAGACTACAAGAAGCTGGGAGGGAGGTAAGAGCTTGTATACTGTAATGTAAATGCATTGCTCACTGCGCCAATGTACCAAGTGCTTGATTGTTGCCTACAAAGATAAACACTCTTACCAACCCCATTTTAGAAAAACAATTTACCACATAGAAAATACAGAAAGGAAAAAGGTGTTATTCTGGCCGGTTATGTGCTCATGAAGCACACTAATTACTCCTTTCCCTGTAGGAGGAAGCTTGGTGAGAAAGAGCTCAATATTGGCACAATAATTAAAAAATGCAACAAATACAAATGACAGGCAATCGCTCTCAAGAGCTCACATCATGGGGCAAGGATGATTTTGACAAAGGTGAACGATAGCCCAGAATTACACATTAACTTGTTAACACTAGAAGTCCCACAGCCCAGCCTTTTGGCTTTTTTAACTTTCATGTCCAAAGGACAGCCAAGTGGCTGGATTAGTTTTGAACTAATATCCTAATATATTCATAGAATCAGTCATCATTTGTGAACCACTAATCTGGCAGGTAATGGCTGCGTTTACAAAACAAAGGTTGGTAATTGCAGGCCACTGAGTTATTAATTTTAAACCACACAGCCTTTCGGCTGTCCTCTGGGCATGGAAGCAAGAGGGAGTAACAAAATATTGGGACTTCTCGTGAGCTGGAAGTGTTTGAAGTGCTTTGGGTCATACGGGAAGACTTGACCGCATATAGTGGCCAATGCTGTCAATGGGCCAAAATGCCAATGAAGGAATTTAATTTTGGACTATCGCGATTAATTGGTTCCACATCCGACCGTAAATTTCCTCGAAGTAGGATTCCTTATTTATACATGAAATATTTTTTTAGTTAGAGCATAGAAGACCCATTTACAACCTTCTATATATGGTTTTTAATACTATTAGAGCCCTCTAGAAATGAGATAACACCCCTATAGTCAACCTAACACTCATATTACCCAATGTAGTAGATGTAATCAGAGAAAATAAGCCATTTAATACATAAATAAGTCTCGTGCTTGCGTGTGTTTCAATAAATGTCTTCCGGATGTATAGACAGGAAGTAATGTCTGGAATTCAGAGTTGAGTTTTAGCTGGAGTAAGTACAGCCACAACAGTAGCCCGTGTAATGATGATGATGATGATTATTATGTTATTATTGTGCCTGTCGTGAGATAATCCAAACCATCCATAAAAGCCTGTTGTTGGCGATCAAGTGTGGTACATGTTACTAGTGGCACCTAGTGGCAGTTCATGAACGTCTTGTATTGCCTTAAATTGTTTAGAACATTTGTGTTCTTCAAAATGTTTAATGTAGGCAAAGAATATGTAAAATTTGCTGAAATATGCATCTTTTGACTAATAATAGGCCATAGTCAACCACAAAAAAGCAATTATTAATTAATTAATGTAGTTATATTAATGAATTATTATTGTTATTATTAGCATCAATTAATTAATTATTTTTTGGAAAAACCACGATAGAGTGAGGGACGAGTGTAGCATGTTACGGGGTTGGCTCAGTGTGCTTGGCAAGGGTAAAAGACTTGCACTTTGTTTGTGAAGAACCTCGTTTTTTCTTCTTCCTTAACTTTTGCAGGAAGAATGGGACACGGCTACATGGCTACATAAATAATGTTATGTTTTACCGTAAGTGATGTGAAACTACAGTAAATGCTTACGTTACAGTAGTAGTGGTAATACTGTATCAACCGTTTTGTAATTTGTTTAAATGGATCCATTATTGCAGCTGAATTCTCTTAAAACAAGTATGTCATTATATAGGTCAGATTGTTCTGATTTGATAAGACTATATTCTTTCACAGAATTACATGAGTGATTTCTTTGTCTTAATTCATCCCGTATTCTTGCTGTCAGGTAACAGCTCAGACAGAGGAGGTGATTCGCTGTCGGATCCAGCAGAGGAACATGACCACGACTGTGGAGAAACTCCAGCTCTGTATACCAGGTAGCACATTAAAATGAGGGTGTAGTTATTTTCCTTAAAATCACCGAATCAAAATTACTTGAACGATGGACTGGCTTTTAACACAGAAATGCATTGCTCTCATGTCTCACCTACCTGACAGATTAACCAACCCGGACACTTGTTGTGTTGATTTTACATTTTGCACTATTTGATCCTAATGAGGTTCTAAGTAGAGCTTTGAAATGCAAAAAGAAGAAATGGGAGTGAGACAAAAAAAATCAGAGTAAGCAGTTTGTTGCTAACAACCATTGCAGTGAGATAGGCTATTCATCAGATGATCTTAAAGTTCTGACCATAGCTCAAAAAACCCTGACTCCCCTAAAATAGAAATAAAATGTTCAAAAAAGGAGTCAGTAATGGATGGCTGTGCCATTCTTGTTAATCACCTCAAAAATTGGTTTGGGCATGCTTGATGACAGTGTTTCCAGGAGGCTAGTGGGAATGTTGCTCCAGGTGGTGAAGATGGCATCCACCGTTTGGAACTGATGTCCATTTTTGTAAACTTCCCTTGTCATCCATCCCCAAATGTTCTCAGTTGGCTCAAGAGAACAAAAGAGTGAGCTTTTCCCCCTGGAAAAAGTCCTTTGTCAGGCGGACATTGTGAACTGCAGCGTTGTTCTGTTGAAAAAGCCAGTCATTACCACACAGAGAAGGGCCTTCAGACATGAGGGATGCCCCCTGCAACATCTCCACATGGCCAGTTGCCGTTTGACACCCCTGCACAACTTGAAGCTCCATTGTTTCATTGAAGGAAAAAGCACCCCAGATCATGATAGCGCCCCCTCTACTGTGCCGTGTGGAAAACATCTCAGGTGGGATCTCCTTGTCATGCCAATAATGTTGGAAGTCATCAGGACCGTAAAAGCTACATTTGTTCTTATCAGAGAATAAAACTTTCTTCCACTTTTCAATGTCCCATATTTGGTGGTCTTATGCAAATTCCAAAAGGGCAATTTTGTGGCGTTGAAGGAGACGAGGCCTTAGACGTTTTTTCTTCTTAAAACCCTTCTCTTGCAGATGCCGTCTGATGGTTTTTGGATTGCACTTTGCACCAGTAACAACCTTCATTTGGGCCGAGGATGGTCCCATGTTTTGACGGATAGTCAATTGGATCCCCCGGCTCAGAGCCGGTGATCACCCTCAGGATCTTTGAAGAAGTTTCAAATGACTGTCTTACTGCGTCCAACCTTGGCAGCAATGGCGCGCTTCGAGAGGCCTTGCTTGTGCAGCTCAACAATCCGACTGTGTTCAAAGAGAGAAAGCTTTTTTGCCTTTGCCATCAAGAGATCATGACAGTCTGAATACCTGACTGAAAAAAACATTGAATCTACAGTTTTGTCAAGGTTTTGTCTTTTAAAGGTTGTTGACTTTAAGGGGGGGACCTGCAGTATGCTTTTCCTCTCTTCTGACCTATAAATGTTGTTACAATGTTGTATTGTCGTTTTAAACGATGCCAACACGTCAGATAATGAGGTTTGCACATTTAGAAGTGAGCCCTGAAAGCAGTTTCGGACAGCTCCGCACGCTGTGTTTTTTTTAACACCGAGTTCCACTGACGTCAATGCAACGTGGACTTCCTTATACGGGTATGCCCAGGTACACGCTGTAGGCCTGACCTCCCCCCGCTCTGCTTCGCTTTGTTGTCAAAGATTTCACCGTGTTACCACGTTGAGCAATTGTTTGTGTAGCAATATAGAGTGTGCATACAGGGAGCGGAGGCAGTGTTACCTGCGTGCATGCCAACACATATGGCTGCATGTTAAAAGCGGACATTTTAAAAAGATAAACAGCCGTTTACTATCAACTCCTGTTCCAGCAAAATTAGAAAGTGGGGTTCGGCAACTGTCTGGAAGTCCTCGGGAGCGCTTGGGAGTGTGACCAATCACAGCTGAGTGGGCTTGGCGGGAGGCATACCTGGAGGAGGGCCGGAGGTGGAGTAAATTACACAGACCGTTTGGGCGGGAAGTAGGGAACCCAAGGAAACACTGTAGGAAGACGCGTGGAGTCTGGAAGATCTAGAAAGCTTTCTGGGCGGGTTATTGTGTGTAGCTGCTCTATAGGAGTCCGGAACTCAATACAAAGGCCCGAAAATGAATATACTGTAATAGGTCTACTTTAAACTTTTGATCAGCTGATGAACAACCTATTTCATTTAAATGCTTGTTTGCAAGAAATTGCTTACTTTTTTGTGTCACTCCCATTTCTTCTTTTTACATTTTGAAGCTCTACTTAGAACCTCCTTAAAGGAAAACTTCACTTTTTTTTTTTTCATTTTGCTCATTATCCACAATCCTTACATGAGACATGAACACATATGCCTTTCTCTTTTCTGTGCGTTCTAAAGATCTGAAAACAGATAAAAAGAGACAGCTCTTTACTGCATGTAATGGGACGCACCGGTGCTGATGCGCTGTGAGCAAATGTGTGGTGAAGCTAGTCGGTGTGGTGTGGCAAGGTGTCACTACACCAGTAACGAAGTTCTTCTGGGTAACAATGTTCATAATAATAACAATGTTGCTGTAGATTGGTTAATATGCAGTTCACATATAATTGGAGCGTTTTTGGCGGTTTTGGGATAATTTTTTTTCCAGAAGGCTTGAAAGGCGAAATAGGGGTATCACATTATGAGCATTCTTAGCTGCCTCTTTTTTAGCTGTTTTTATATATTTAGAATGCACAGAAAAGAGAGACAAATGTGTTCATGTCTCACATAAGGATTGTGGGTGATGGACAAAATTCCAAAAAAAACATGCAGTTTTCCTTTAAGATCCAACAGTGCAAAATATAAATATTGGTGATCAGGAGTGTACACTCCTGATCAAAAATCTTAAGACCAGTTGAAAAATTGCTAGAATTAGCATTTTGCACATTTGGATCTTAATGAGGTTTTAACTAGAGCTACAATATGCAAAAACAAGAAGGGAGAGTGAGACAAAAAAGCACTTTGAAAAAGTCATTTATTGAAAACAACAATTAAACTGAAATAGGCTGTTTATCAGCTGATCAAAAGTTTAAGACTATCGCTCAAAAAATAACAAAAACACTCTCCAAACCAGAACAAAAAATGTTCTCAGTAGGACTCAGTAATGAGTAGATCCACCGTTCTTGTTAATCACTTCAAAAATTGGTTTGGGCATACTTGATGCGAGTGTTTCCAGGAGGCTAGTGGGAACATTGCTCCAAGTGGTGAAGATGGCTTCACCAAGGGCATCAACTGTCTGCAACTGATGGCCATTTTTATAAACTTCCCTTGCCATCCATCCCCAAATGTTCTCTTTGGGATTTAAATGAGGGGAACATGCAGGATGGTCCAAAAGAGTTATTCTCCCTGAAGAAGTCCTTGGTCAAGCGAGCATTGTGAACTGCAGTGTTGTCCTGTTGAAAAACCCAGCTGTTACCACACAGACGAGGGCCCTCAGCCATGAGGGATGCTCGCTGCAACATCTGCACGTAAACGTCCGCCGTTTGACCACCCTGCACCACCTGAAGCTCCAGTGTTCCACTGAATGAAAAGCACCCCAGATCATGATGGACCCCCCTCCACTGTGCCGGGTAGAAAACATCTCAGGTGGGATCTCCTTGTCATGCCAGTAATGTTGGAAGCCATCTGGACCGTCAAGGTTACATTTTTTCTCATCAGAGAATAAAACCTTTTTCCACCTTTCAATGTCCCATGTTTGATGCTCCCTGGCAAAGTCTAAACGGGCAGTTTTGTGGCGTTTAAGGAGACGAGGTCTTTGAATTAGTTTTTTGTTTTTTAAACCCTTTTCCCGCAGTTGCCGTCTGATGGTTATTGCGCTGCAGGCGGCACCAGTAAGGGCCTTAATTTGGGTCGAAGACCACCTTGTGTCTTGATGGACAGCTAGTCTGATCCTCCGGCTCAGCGCAGGTGTGATTTTTTTCTACCACTTGACTTTTTTGTTCCATAATGCTCAGGATCTTTAAAAAAACTTAGAATGACTGATTTACTGCACCCAACCTCAGCAGCAATGGCACGCTGCGAGAGGCCTTGCTTATGCAGCTCGACAATCATGTATGACCACGTTCAAAAAGAGAAAGTTTCTTAGCTTTAGCCATCAGGAGGGCATGACAGTGTGAATGCCTGATAGAAAATGAAATTTTTTTAGCAGATTTGGCTTTTATAGCCTGTGTTCTTAAACTTTTGATCAGGTGATAAACAACCTATTTCAGGTTTGTTTTTTTTTTGTTTAAATTACAAGTTCCAAATGTTTTTTTTCTCACTCCCCATGCTTGCTTTTGGATATTGTACCTCTACTTAAAACCTCATTAAGATCAAAATGTGCAAAATGCAAATTCTAGCAATTGATCAACTGGTCTTATGATTTTGATCAGGAGTGTACATATCTATAAAGCACGACCTTGTCTGTGTGTTACCTTATTTGCTGCTTAAACAAAAACCTGTTTGTAATCTTTTTATTCTTTTTTCCTCATGCAGTCCTAGAAATGTACAGCAAACTAAAGGAACAGCTGGAATCCAGAAGGTATCCAATTTTAAGTCAAAGTAAAACCGATGTATGTAGAGATGCTCGATATTGGCTTTTTACTGGTACCCAATGTACTAATATTGTCCAGCACTTCATTGCTGATACCGATATCAACCCATACCAATATTGGCAGCAGCTCTTCCATCAAACTTTTAACTTCTTTTACTGTGATGCCGCTGGATGCAGTTTACAAATAAACACCGTTTGCGCAAAGTAAGACAAATGCTGCAGTACGCAAAACAAGTTATAGAAAAAGTGCCATATTTATTTTCAACATTGTGTCTCAAGTCATTAAAAAATCGTGACCAATTAAAGGAAAACGCCTTATTTCTCCCTCTCATAATGGGAGATTGTGGGTGATTGCGAAGTGAAGCTAGTTTTCTAAGACCCTTTGTTAGATTCCATCTGACAAACACGCTGTGTTTTTATTGTGAAGACTGGAAGTGTGCTGTTTTGTTTTGGGGCTTTTGACGGCTGTGTGGTGTTGACGATGGTGGCCACAACGTGGGATATATGTTTACATATGTATTAGGGAGGGAATTTTGCTATGATGAGGTTTAACTCTGTTACTATGGGATATTCAGATCATCAAACAAATTTAAATATTAGTCAATGACAACACAACTGAACACAAAATGCAGCTTTAAAATGAAAAAACATAATTTAACTGAGATCAGTTGAGATCTACGAGTCTGGGAAAGGTTATAAAGCCATTTCTAAAGCTTTGGGACTCCAGCGAACCACAGTGAAATGGCAAAAACATGGAACAGTGGTGAACCTTCCCAGCAGTGGCCGGCCAACCAAAATTACCCCAAGAACACAGCGACGACTCATCCAAGAGGTCACAAAAGACCCCACAACAACATAAAAAAAAACTCAGGCCTCACTCCCCCCAGTTAAGGTCAGTGTTCATGACTCCACCATATGAAAGACACTTAGCAAAACCAGCCTGCATGACAGACTTCCAAGATAAAAACTGATGAACAACAAGAACGTTAAAGTGCGTCTGAATTTTGCCAGAAAACATCTTGATGATCCCCAAGACCTTTGGGAAAATACTCTGTGGTCTGACGAGACACAAGTTTAACTTTTTGGAAGGTGTGTGTCCCATTACATCTGGCGTAAAAGTAACGCCGCATTTCAGAAAAAGAACATCATACCATCAGTAAAATATGGTGGTGGTAGTGTGATGGTCTGTTACTGTTTTGCTGCTCCAGGACCTGGAAGATCTGCTGTGATAAATAGAACTGTGAATTCTGCTCTCTGCTAAAAAATCCTAAGGGAGAATGTTCGGCCTTCTTTTTGTGACCTCAACTTGGTTTCCGCAGCAGGACAATGATCCAAAACACACCAGCAGGTCCACCTCTGAATGGCTGAAGAAAAACAAAATGAAGACTTTGGAGTGGCCTAGTCAAAGTCCTGACTTGAATCCTATTGAGATGCTGTGGAATGACCTTAAAAATGCGCTTCATGCTGGAAAACCCTCCAATGTGGCTGAATTACAACAATTCTGCAAAGATGAGTGGGTCAAAATTCCTCCACAGCGCTGTAAGAGACTCATTGCAAGTTATCATAAACGCTTGATTGCAGTTGTTGCTGCTAAGGGTGGCTCAACCACTTATTAGGTTTAGGGGGCAATCACTTTTTCACAAAGGGACATGTATGTTTGGATTTTTTTTCTCCTTTAATAATAAAAAGTTTCATTTAAAAACTGCATTTTGTGTTCAGTTACATTGTCATTGACAAATCTTTAAATTTGTTTGATGATCTGAAATTTAAGAGTGACAAAAAAAAAAAAGAAAGGAAAGAAAAAAAAAGAAATCAGGAAGGGGGCAAACACTTTTTCACAGAACTGTATGTACTACGTAGGGAATTGTGCTATGATGAGGTGTAACGCTGTTACTTTGGGAAATGGGATGCTCTTGTATGGCTCAAATGTCTATCATTGTCATTATCTATACCGGATGTCATTGTTGGCCAGGTCACAGTCCTGCCACTTATTGCCTTTGTGTTCTCTTTCCTGGTGCTCTGCACTCTAACAGACCTTTTCACTGAAGAGTTTATGAGGCTGTCTCTGTTTATGTGTGTACAACACATTTTACACTCACTGACCGACCAATTAGATCCTTCACAGGCTGCCTATCAGCCTAATGATGGGAGCTCAGCACACTGACCTGAGCCTGAACCCTTTTGATTTGTGCACACTACCAAAGACCACGTCTTGTAGCAGATTATTAGAAAAGAGCAAACATGCATGACGACATTTATGCGTGTAAAAATACAAACTTTGAAAAGTGCACATTTCTGGTTTCCGCGTAAACACACAATTTATGGAGGACATCTCTACATGTAACTGATCATTGATTGATTGTTCCCATGTTAACAGGGTCACAAGCAGTATCATTTGTTTCCACAGATACTACGCTGCACTGAAAACCATGGAGCAACTGGAGAATGTCTACATACCTCGGTAGGATATTCAGTATATACCTATGGCTCTTCCTGAAATAGTCCAATTAAACTGTGCGCAAGGTATGAAGCTTAAAAACATGCTTTTGTGACCTCTAGCCTGAATTATTTTTATTGTCTACTCTTAGGCTGCTCCAGCAAGTCTCTAAAATCTCTCTAACTAAAACTTTTTCCACCGAGGGCCACATACTGAAAAATATAGGGATGCAAGGGCCTCTTTGATATTTTGTAAAGCAACACATGCTAAGAAGTTATATACAATATAAGTAAACCAAAAATCTGTTGAAAACAAATTTTTCAACTATTTCAACTTTCATCTTAAATAATTTTCATAAATTTTGTTCCCATAATATTATGACTTTATTCTAAGGATGTCCGATAATATTGAGCCACCGATATTATCGGCCTGACATTGGCATAAAAATGTAATCTCGGTTGATATCAATATTGGGTTTTTCCCTATAATGAAAACCGATAATAACAAACTATAAATTACTATTGCAACAACACATCATCAGTAGGGTAAAACTAACCTGTCTCACGACAGTCTAATCCCAGCTCACATTCCCTATTAGTGGGTGAACAATCCAACGCTTGGTGAATTCTGCCTCACAATGATAGGAAGAGCCGACATCGAAGGATCAAAAAGCGACGTCATCGAGGCATCCAGTCATTGAGGCATCCAGTGGTGCCAATACGTGGAAATACTTTGTCACGTTCTGTGTTATACCTCGCAGTCGGAACTGGGCTGGATATGTTGAAACCACTGCCGTGGGTGCATCGGCGCAGCGAGCACCGACGTTAGCTCGTTGTCACTGTTGTCAGCTGACATTTTTACCCACGTCGAGGGTCACCAAATGTGGAGATGCGATTCACAACAAATCGAGGTTGGTGGCACCAATCAGTTTACTCCACTCAACTCAACAGAAGCAACAATTCTTTAGCAATAGCTAAGTGGCTACAACAACCTCATGACCTGGAAACGGAAGTACACTAGATCAGGGGTGTCAAACTCATTTTCACTTAAGGCCACATCGACATAATGGCTGTCCTCAAGGGGCCAGATGTAACTTATAAATAAAACTAAATGTAATCGAATGTAATGTAAAATAAACGTAACAACTCCTTAATGTTAAATAACTCTAAATGTATTACTTGTTCAAGTGACAAACATTACAGTTACATAGAAAAAAAATCTTTACTTGTTGCTGTGTTATAACATAAATAACACAAGTTGTGACATTAACTTTGTTCAAAATGGTTTTGTCAAAGTTACAATGGGCTTAAATACTGTAGAATCAACAATTGTGAGCTGCTAACAACATGAGTGACAGATGGGAGCATAAAAAAAGGCTGCACAGTCTTGCATCCAACTGATGGTTTGACTACAATCATTTGTCTGCATGCAAACATAAAACCTGCAAATACTAAATAATTGTAACAGCAGCTACATATAAATAATATGTAATCAACTAAAAATTACAAAATAAAAGTTGACTCAGTTTACAACGATATTGGTCAAGTTTTTAGGTTAGTAACTAACCTAAAAACACATTTATGATATTTTTTAAAGTCTGTAATAGGTCGGGACACACCTGCTCACAGACCTTCAGCATGCACTGCTTCAAAAAACGCTCCCTCTGAAAAACACTGGGAAGCGTGGGCAATTTCTTCAGCCACAATAAAGCGAGCTTCCACTGCCGCATTGTTTTTGGCTGTGGATTTCGTGACCACACTCTGCTGCAACCACAGTTTGCCTTTTAATTCTTGGGCAATTTGTTGCATTGCTTGAAGGCTAGCTTTGGTGTACTTAGCTCCATGTTTAGTGTCAAAATGCCGACGCAGATTGTACTCTTTAACAACTGACACCGCCTCGTAACACAAAAGACATACCGTATTTTCTCCTTGAAGCACAAACAAGTACCTGCCTTCCCATCTTTCTTGAAACGGTCTTCCATCCGCATCAACTTTTCTCTCCCTAGACATTTTGGGATCATTATTTGTCAATTCAACTCGTTGGCATTGAAGTGGAGACACTGCAGTTTAGTGGCTGTGAGCCGTCACTTCGTATTGTAGTTGATAGGCATTGTGGGAAATGTAGTTTTTGATCAAAGCACGCTTTTGACCTATTTTATTGCTCTCGCAGGCCACATCAAATGATGTGGCGGGCCACATTTGGCCCGCGGGCCTTGAGTTTGACACCTGTGCACTAGATAGATAGATACATACATACATAATTTATTAATCTCCAAGAGAAATGTTTAAAACAATATTGTGGGTCACCACAATGTGTTAATTCCATGACAGGAGATATGTAATGTTACACGTATCGGCATCGGAATCGGAAATTGAGAGTTGGACAATATCGGCATTTCAGTTATCGGTAAAAAAAAAAAGCCAATGTCGTACATCCCTACTTTATTCCCATAATATTTAATACTTTTTCCCCAGCCAAATTTTCCAAAAATTACAGCTTTATTTAGTTGTGTTTGGTCCTCATCATGTTCCGCCGTAATTTTTTTTGTTGTTGTAATTTTTCAACTCTACTAAAATTACATAATTTTCGGTCATATTACCAGTTTATTCTTGTAAAACTGCAACTTTTTTTCACATTAGACTATGACTTTTTTCTTCATATTTTGATTTTTCTAAATTACAGCTATTTTCTCCATTTCTGCTGTTGTTGTTTTTTTTTTTCATTTTCAACAATTCCAACTATCTTCTTGTAAGTTTTCTTCAGTAATTATGACATTATCCCCATAATATTTGGACTTTATTCTTGTAACATCACTTTTCCCGCAACCGAACGTCTTTCTGTAATATTTCAACTTTATGCTACTAAAATGTTATTTTTCCTCATAATATTGTGTTATTCTCGAAAAATTAAGACTTTTTCTTACTAGATTATAACTTTTTGAGTCTAATGTTTTTATTGTTGATTTTAAATTTTTTTCAGTTTTTATTTATTTGTTTTTAATTTTCTTTATACCTTACATTTTAAGAATGTGCCATGGGCCAATAACAGCACTTTTAATGTTTTACACTTTGTAAACCAACCCACGTAAGTTATATATCTATATTTAAAGAAAAAATCTATAATCTATATTTATTATTTCTGTCTATATTTAAAGCATTTCAGCTTTGTGTTATATGTGACAAAGTGTATTATTACATTTTCTCCACTGTTTGTTTTTTCGTTTTTGGTGTTGCTGTTTTTCATTTTTACTATTATTTTAAATTTTACTAATATTTCAACTGTCTTCTTGTAATTTTTTTCATAACACTTTATTCTCACAAAATTTTGACTTCATTGTCGTAATATCACATCCTTTTCCCGACCTACTTTTCCAAAAATTTCAACTTTATTCCTTGTTTTGTTGCTAATATCGCAAAAATTGTTGCGGAAATTATTGAGAAAATAAAATGTTTTCCTTTACAGCATTATTCTCTTAAAATGTTGTGGCATAGTGTTACAATTTTATTTAATTTAATTTACGATTTAAAAAAAATTATATTAGAATTTTATTCTAATATTTCCACTTTATTCTTGTAAAATTGCATCCCTTTTTCCATGTTTCTTGTTGTTTTTGTTAGTTTTCTGGTTTAGTTGTATTTTAAGAACGTGCTGAAGGTCAATAAAAAGTCAGCCACGTGAGCCACTTCACAGACAGATTTTTTTAAATGATTTTCTGATGGACTTTGAAGCCTTTCAAAGATGTTTAGGTTGGATATGCTCGACTGGGACCATTCGGACCACAGTAGCATCGGATACATATCAGATTTATGACCACATACGAAAGAGACCTGGT
Source organism: Dunckerocampus dactyliophorus (assembly GCF_027744805.1). Lineage (NCBI taxonomy): Eukaryota > Metazoa > Chordata > Actinopteri > Syngnathiformes > Syngnathidae > Dunckerocampus > Dunckerocampus dactyliophorus. Next base: position 44,032,796 of record NC_072820.1, read on the forward strand.
TCTCATTTGAAAAATCTGAAATTTTACTGTTCACACTGACATGAAAAAAAAATCTGATACGGGTCACATATGAGCAAAAATATTGTAATTGACCTGCAGCGTGAACATAGCCTAATGCACTCGTGGGTGAGTGAGGATGCCCTAGGTTCTGAACTTTGGATTATCTTGAGTATATTTATTTCTCTTATGGTTATTCACCTAATTATTAGTGCCGTGGGCAGGACTGGTACTTTGCCCGATCTCTTGATATGGACTGGATTCCCTATGTTGCATTTTATTTAGTCATTCTTGCCCTGTTGTGTCTCATGCAGGGTTAGCCAGTACAGGTTTTGTCAGATCATGGCTGAAAACCTGCCCATACTGAGGGATGAGATAAAAGAGATCTCCATGTCTGACCTGAAGGACTTCCTGGAGAGCATAAGAAAACATTCAGACAAAGTTGGAGAGACTGCAATGAGACAGGTGTGTAGATTTCTCCTTTGTCTTTTGCCCACAACAGTGTTGGCGTCATTGAGATGATGGTGTGTGTCCCTCTAGGCACAACAACACAGGACCTTTAACAGTGCCGTAGTGAGGCAGGCCGGTGTGGGCCACTACACTAAGCCTTTGTACTCCCTCAACGGGCAAACACAACCGCACAACAGTCTTATGATGGATGATGATGCAGAATATGACGACTATGCTGATGATGAGGTACTTTTTGTGTCTATTGTGCCATAGATTTACAGAATCTTGAAACCTTTTCAAGTACTGTTATGTTCATATTTATAAACAAGCATTATTTTATTATGCAATAAGTGTTTTTTTTATTATTATTGCTTGCCCACTTTAGGAACAGCACATCTGCATTTTATCTAATCTTTTCTTTTCATCTTTAACAGATTCTTACAGCTCAAGACCTTGTAGACTTCTCACCTGTTTACAGGTGTTTACACATTTACACTGTGCTGGTAGGTTTCCCATCAACAAATTCAATTTCAGTTCAAGATTTATGTCAGAACATTAATGATTGGGCTGTCAAAAATAGCTCGTTGATGGCGGTAACTAATGTATTTAATTAATGACATTAACCTTTTTAGCGTAATTGAAGCATGCGCACCATGTCAAGCCATCCCTCTCTGTTGTTACTGTACACAGAGGCACGATAGTGTTGCCACAGAGTCGAACGCTCTTTTATAACTTTATTCTGACCTGAACACATCAACCGCAGTGCAATTCCAACACCATATATGTATCTTCAACTCACAAACACATCCCTAGTCCTCCTTGAATGACACTTTTTTTTCCACTTTTTTTTTTTGTCCACAAGACAGCCGCGAGGTGCATTCAAGGGCACTCGGCACATCACAGCGTCTTTATTATGCATGTATGTATGGTCTAAATAATCAGAAAGACAAAGAAAAAAACGTAAGTTGATATTCTTAGCACTGACTATGATAACTCATACTGCGGGAGTACATTTTTCTGCATTTAAGTATGCTCGGAAATCCCAGAATATACGTACAGTACATATACACTCCAAACACTGAATTCAACTTAAAAAATAAAATAAAATCCCGTGATGTCTTCGAACACAACACATCGTGGCTCATAATAACACGGTTAAAGTGTGATTCAAATATTCTGCTACTATTAAAGAGACTGGAGTTTTAGATTTTCAGACGTGTAGTATCTTTTAGCATGATTTAAATTTTCAGTTCATTTGGAGCTATCATTTATCTTTTTGTTAAAAAAAAATACACTAAAAAGGGCATATGTCACACATAGTTGCAAATGGTGATTAATCACGAGTAATTAATTTGCAAACTGTGATTAATTTTATTAAAAGTTTGAATCATTTGATAGCCCTAATTAATGAATGATGATGTTTGTGTGTCTACAGGGAGACAGAGAAACATTTGAAAATTATTATAGGAAACAACGGAAAAAGCAGGCAAGGCTTGTGCTGCAACCACAGGCTAACATGGTAAGAAAGAGCGCCAGTCTTATTCAGGGTAGATGGGGATTGGGGGTGTTGGGCCTGGAGCCTAAGAAGCAACGATGGACTTCAAAGTCAGCTTTGTGAACCACTTTACTACCATTGGTCATAACGCTGCATAAAATGGTGTAAGTCCCTTACCATGAACTTCTTATGTACGGTTGTTAATCACGATTAATTGTTTCCAGACTTAACTACGATAAGTGAATTTCCGCCAAGTAGGATTCCTTATACATAAATGGAATATTTTCATGAATTTCCATGAATTGTATTGTATTGTATTGTATGTACTTTATTTATCCCACAGCGGGGAAATTTACTTGTTACAGCAGCAAGACAAGTAAAGAGAACAGTGTAAAGAAAGCATAGTGTCTACAACATGGTTCAGGTGGTTCATGGTTCATGAAGTAGGATTCCTTATTTATAAATCAAACATTTTTGTAGTTGGAGCATAGAAAACCGGTTTAAGACTTTCTAAATACGATTTTAACATTATCAGAGCCCTCTAGACATGAAATAACACCCCTATAGTCCCCTTTACACTCATGTTACCTAATATAGTGAATATACTCAGAGAAAATAATCCATTTGAGACATAAATAAGACTCGGGCTCCTGTGTGTTTCAATAAACGTCTACCGGACGTGTGGACAGGAAGTGACGCTGGGGATTCCGAGGTGAGGTTTAGCTGCAGTATGGCCACAACAGTAGCCCGTCTTGTTATTATGATGATGATGATGATGATTATTATTCTATTATTATTGTGCCTGTTATGAGATAAATACTTATAAAATAATGAAAGCCCGTCTTTGGCGATCAAGTCAGGTGTGTGTTACTAGTGACACCTAGTGGCCAGTGTAGACTACAGTTCATCACTGTTTTGTATTACCTTAAACTGTATTTGTATTTGAGTTCATTTAGGACATTTTCATACTTGAAAATGCTTAATTTAGGCCAAGAATACGTAACATTTGCTTAAAAATGAATTTTTTTTTGGACTAATACTAGGCAGTAGTCAACCATGAAACAGCATCATTAAGTAATTCATGTTTGAAAAACCGCGATAGAACGAGGGAGCGATGTTCGAACTGCTATATAGCGAGGTACGACTGTACTTGCAGCTATTTGTGTTGACATCATGTGCCTGTCTGTGTTTCCAGCATGAAACAGTGGAGGGCTATAGACGATACTTCAATCAGATTGTTGGGTACGGTATTTTTCCTCGTCTCACTTAAAAATCGGCTTTCGTTAACTGGGTTTGTTTAAGCAGATGCCTTTGTGATCATAGTAAAAGTATTTAGGATGACTTTTCTGTGTTCATCAGGTTCTTTGTTGTGGAGGACCATATCCTCCATGCCACACAGGGGCTGGTGACTAGAGCGTTCACCGATGAACTGTGGAATATGGCCCTCTCCAAGATCATCGCTGTGCTACGCACGCACTCTGTAGGTTTCCACACACACTTACATGAATGCACACACACCAGCAGGGAGTTGTATGTGAATGCAGATAAGACTGTTGAGAGTTAATGGAGATGATGAGCCTGGAAGATGCTTCTTTCACTAGCATTCACACGCACACACAAAACACTGCAGAGGTCAGCACACCCACAATCACACTAATGATGAGAAGAGGTCAAAACACACTTACACTTGCAGCCAAAGAGGAGGTCATTGGAGCCTTAATGAGAGACAGATTGCCACAATAACAGCAGATTAAGATGGCATTTTCCTGACTGCTGGGCTCCAGTCACTTGTAAATGACCGAGAGGATTATGCTAACAGGCCAGAGAATGGGACACCCAGTGTGGGGTGAGATTAACAAAGGCCCCAGGTCGCCCCCCTGGCTGGAAGCCCCTTTTCTGGGCTATGACACAGGCAGCTCCACATTTACAATTATTACATTGTAAGCCCACAAGGAGAGTCTTTCCTTGGATTGCAGATGAGCTGGAGTATTTGAACCATCATGTCTATGTGAAGCAAGATTTAGATTAGTATTATAAAATACAATTCATTTTCTGACACTTTGTAGTATTTTATTGTATCTTCATTTGGAAGGACTTTTTTTTTAAAACTCTGTACGGGTGTGCTTGGGACTGAGCAAAAGATTACTTGACTTTACACTACAATCCCTGCTATACTTTAACATGTAGCAGTGTTGTGACTTGCTGCTGCTAATTGTACTCTCCAGCTGATTTGTTTTTGTGTCCAAGTAAACAGAGAGGCGGGCCAGTGCTGCTCCATGTCAAATCTCAAGCTTTGTCCATTCTACTCCTTGATTTACACACTCCTGTGTTTGACAGGCTCCTTGAATCAGGGGTTACGGAACTTAGCTGTGCTACCTCCAAGCTCATAAATCTCTCTGCACCATATAAAAATGGAGGGACTCTGTCTAACGTCACCCTTTCCAAAATCTTAAAAAAAATCTCCACAATTTGTTTTATGGTGCTCTAGCCAAGAACTTTAGTATCGTGGCAGTAGTGCTAAAAAATACAACAAGAAGGGTCTAATAATGCTTCTAATCAGGGGTGCCGCCAGGAATTCTTGGCCCTATGGGGAAAAAAATGTTGGGGCCCCCCCTTTTTTTATAATAATTACTTAATTTTTACAATTGTCCTAACTTTCCCCCTATACAGTGCCCCTGCTTCTAATAATCATGTTTTTGAAATACATTTTCATCTTAAACCACAGGGGCGATGTCATTTGCTTTATGTGAGATTTTGAGGTTTCCCAAGATTGCACAATGAATTGTCATCTATAGTGGTATTATTTTTTGTAAAGATGTTAAACACTGCACTGCAGTTAAAACCATTAATACCAGGGGTGTCCAAATTGTGGCCTAGGGGCCATTTGTGGCTCACAGCTGTTTTTGTATTGGGCCGCAGCACATTCTAAAACTGTAAATTAAGAAGAAGAGTAAAAAGAAAACACAACAGCAAAAATAACAGCTGTCCAAGTCCAAATATTAACTAATTCAATACCAAAGACATAGGTATAAGTTTTTATAAACCCGAACGCCCGATCCCAACAACGTATTTATATGTATTTTACGTTTTTTTTCGTGCGACAGGCAAAAAGAGGTGTTGACACAACTTAAACACTAATGGATTTCACTTCAGAACAACTTTAAGCCTTAAAAAACGCCACAAGGTGGCAGAAGTGCATTTGATAAGAGCCCGGCAGAGATCATGTGAACGGAAAAATCACACATGACAGGAGGGATGAAGTGAGAGCGCATGGAGGAGTATAGCGTGCAGAAAGTTACGCATTGAAGGGAAATTTTAACACACATGCACACACATAATTCAGTTCCAAATGTGAAATTGTAAATAGTTCACGATGTTTGTGTTATATTTGTAAATTATTTATTTTGATATAAAACAACCCGTTTTTGTCTTGTTTATGTTGGTATAGTTGTTTAGATATTTGAAAAAAATATTTGTGTCAAAGTGAAAGTTATGCTTGAAATGTATCTTTTCACAAAAACTGTTGTAGTTGGGAACTGGAATTTTCCTGAAACTTACCCATGTTGTGCTCCTGATTAGCTGATGAGTAAAGAACGCAAAAAGGTAGAAACAAACTTTATTTCTGATGAAAGATGGGAGTCTAATCTTTCTTTTGGTAGGTTTCACATTTATATAGCCATAGAACACAACATTCTGTGTGCCTTAAAAGATCAGTCAAAATCGTCTAAAATGGCCGGTACTGAAGGGGTTGTCTTTTGAAAAATGTCTGGGATTGAATGAGTTGATAGAAAAAAGTCGCAATTTTACAAGAATAAACTTGTAATAGGGAATTTATGTAATTTTAGTAGCATAACTTTGAAATATTAAAGAAAAAAAAGTTTACTTAGTTATTTAGTAATATTATGACAAACAAACAAAACAAAATAAAGTTGTCATTTTTTAAAAATTAGGTGGGGAAAAAGTTACAATATTATGGGAGTAAAGGCATAATATTAGAAAAAGAACATTTACGTAGAAGAAAGTTGAAATATTTGGAAAATGGAAAAAAAACATCAAAATTAGGAAAAGAGCAAAGACTGAAATTCATACTAATAATAGGCTTTTTCGCCTTTATCACAAAGCTGAGATGCAAGTTTTTCATGAAATACATACACCTTCTTAGCATATCTTTACAAAATATCAAAGTGACCCTCACTGGAAGTAGTTTGGACACCCCAATTAATACCAATCATAAGCTGTGATTTTCACAACAATCCTCATTTCAAACCATCTTCACCATTTACTTATTTTTTTTTTCTTTCTTTCAGTCATACTGTGAAGATCCAGACCTGGTCCTGGAGCTGAAGAACCTTATTGTTATCTTTGCTGACACACTACAGGTTGTTGGTTTTTCTCATGACTAAAGCATTGTCAACTTTATTATGTGACTAATTCTCTGGTTTCTATATTTATATATGAAGGGTTTTGGCTTCCCTGTGAATCGACTATTTGACCTGCTGTTTGAGGTCAGAGACCAGTACAACGAAACTCTGCTGAAGAAATGGGCACTTGTATTCAGGTGGGATTTGACAATGTTTGTCTGTCTGTAGTTGTTGTTTTTGTCCTTTTTAAGTGCAAGACATACTGTAGGGAAAATAAGTACTTGATCCGCAGCCCACGCACCCGTACAAGACACGGTTCCACCTGTACCGAATGTAATTGTTACATTGCGTGTGCATTCCACTGTCTTCAGCCAATGGAAATTCACTTCTCATATGAGACACTCCATCACCTACAATGTTTTGCTTTGCAGTCAGCATTTATCAACGTTCCGAAAATTGCATTCAAGTCAGGCTGATGGATGTACGGGGAAAGGGGAATATTTGTCATGAGCTTTCGACTGGCACAAAGTGTCAGGTGCACCTCCCCTGGGGGGCGCCAGAGCACTTCCTTGGAGGTGTGGTATGAGGAGGCATTAGAAAACCTGTACTGAGTACAATAAGAGTGAAAACACCATTGGAAACTTTAGTTACGCCTTAAGTCACCAGTTGATAGATGATTCCCAAGTTTTGCAGATGAGTTGACGTTTTATGGCATGCTGTCAGTTCATCAGAGAAGCACTGTAATGTGGATAGGCCCAAACAGCATTTGTTGATAATAATAGCCTTGGAATTTCATGAAATATAGGGATGTTTTGGAGCAGGCTCGAGGCCCACAACTTGGATTCCATCGGTGGGCAAATAGAGCATAACAAAGGTAGACTTTTTGAACCATGCATTTACATGCATGTGTCATTTGCTCTGAAGTTCTGGCAGGCAGAGGCTTGAAACCAGTAAAACTTAAGCGACCCTTACAGACAAAACACAATACCTTCACCAATAAGACAATGTAGCTCTTTTGATAGCGAGATGACGCGCTAAAATGCATGGGATTATGTTGCAGTCCCTGCTAGAGGGGTATCGAAGACACCAAAAAAGGTTATCCTGGCGGTGGCAACTCAAAAAGGTTGAGATCCACTGCTGTGGACAATGGGAGAATTCCCAGTGGTATACAGTATGGTTGTCTTCAACTGAATTTCAAGTTGTTGTTTTAGTTGGCTGGATGATCTTTTTGTGATGTTCTCTAGTTAACAGGTGTGGAATTTACCATAAATTGCACCTGAATGTAAGCCGCAAGAGAAAATTGTACATATATAGGCCCTATTTGTCTATAAGCCACAGGTGTCCATGTTATAACATGGGTTATGTACACAGAAAGACACACGATAAACCCTGCAATTCTACCTACACTCGTAGTGTCACTTGTTAGTGCCGATGGGTGAGACGTGAGATGCTTTTTTTCATCGGAGTTTAAAAGTTGCCGTGGTCCAAGCAGAAGTTGTAGTAATTCTACACTTGATGAAATTTACTTAAGATTTGTAAGATCAAAACACGATCGTGGCATAAGACTGTGATATTAGCGTCCATTTCACTACTTTCTGAATCTACACTCTAAGCATCACTGGAACTGTAAGTAGCCACATTATTGTTTAAGCTACAGGGTTCAAAGCGTGTGAAAAAAGTCAGCGGCTTACAGTCCGGCATTTACGGTATACCATGGTGGAAATGTCATAAATTCTAGTTTAGTGTGGAAATAGATTAAAACGTTTGCGAATATAGTTGTGACTCTCAGAATGTTGTCGTAACATAAATGCATGTCTGCATCATGATTGCCCAACACAAGCTGCTCCTGTTTACTATTTGTCTTTGTACAATCACTATTTCTACGAACTTCCAAGTGAGGTATCTTCAAATCTAAAATGAGCAAAGGGTGCTTTTGTGAAAGTAGATTTCAAAGAATACAAGATTTCAGTGCCACACATTTCATTGCAGTAGCCAGTGGTCCCCAACCTTGTTGCAACATCAAATTAAAAGCACAAAATGAATGCAATATAATTTCAGAGAGAACATTAGAAAGTCGTTTGTGTGTTGGTGACAGGCAGTGTGCTGGCATGAATTAACTTGAGGTTGTGCACTGAACAAATATGCACATCGGCACTCAATAACGGACCTTTCTGCATTGCCCACATAGTATCAGCATTTGAGAACAAATAGGAGGTGAAAGAAGAACAGGAAAAATACAGTGTAAGTCAATCTGTGCAACATCAGAAACCATTTGCACATGTACACAACTATGGTGCTTTCAAGTGCCGTTGAAGAAAGTGGGACGGGTCGCCACTTTCCGAAACACAATAAAACAAAACCACATAAACATGCACATAAACACTGGCAGATTTCTAACTATATTATTTTTGAGCAAAATAATTGCCATTGTTTCCAAAATTGCATTTACATAACATTTGATATAGTTATTTTCAGTGTCATTTTTAAATTATCGTTGCGCTTGAAGAACCAGGCTGCGGCTTGGTGGTTGGGGACCCCTGGTAACAATAAACAGTATATTTCTGCAGGGAGATCTTCGAATTGGATAACTACAGTCCCATACCAGTGGAAACAGAGGACGAGTATAAACTGGTAGTCAGCCGCTTCCCCTTCCACGATGCTGAGATAGAGAAGGTAATAAGGTGCACCAGTTGTGCATTCATGCAGGTGCATTAACACATAGCTGTAGCATTGATCCATAGCCAAATTGATGTAACACCTTCACTACAAGACAGTTATTTTCCAATAATTGACAAATGCTCACCCCAGCCATCTACTGTAGAACAAAGGAACTAGTTCCACAATATTTTCATTTTCATCAAGTGTCATCTTCATGGGGTTGCAAAAGAAAAACATTTCATTGAATGCTCTATTTTGTGTCTGTTTGTGTATGAGTAGCAGGACTTTCCGAAGAAGCTGCCAATGTCCCAGTCTGTCCCACAGATATATATGCAAGTGAAAGAGTTCATTTATGCCAGCCTCAAGTTTTCTGAGTCACTACACCGAAGGTACGGCTCTCTGGACAATGATCAATCATTGCATACTCAGTAATTCTCTTATATCAAAGCACTAGACCTTTATTTTTCCTATGTCTTTTTTTTTCGTAATCGTGATCCACAAGTTTTTGTTTTGTTTTATCCAGTTCAACAGAGATAGATGATATGTTGCGAAAGTCCACCAACCTGCTGCTGACAAGAACACTTAGCTGTTGTCTGCAAAACCTCATTAAGAAGCCACATATCGGACTCACTGAGGTATTAACAAAACATTATAAATAAAGTTGAACCCTGCTTATTTTTGTTTGTTTATTCTGAGCGAGAATTGTGTGTTCTCTCTAAAGCTGGTTCAGATCATCATCAACACCACCCACCTGGAGCAAGCCTGCAGGTATCTTGAGGAGTTCATAACAAACATTACCAATGTGTCCCCGGAAACAGTACACACTACAAGACTTTATGGCCTGTCTACTTTCAAGGTAAGACACTTGGTCATCACTGTGTTTATTAAAAGGCATGAAGTTTTTGTTTTAGTCCCACTACAGGTGGTCCTTGGGTTACGCATGTTCCATGTTACAGCATTTCGTAGTTACGAACGTGCTCCCATAAATTACCGTAACTTCCGGTGTCCAAAACGCTACTTTTTTTCTCACGTTTTGAATCCTGTGGCTTATACAGTGATGCGGCTAATTTATGGTCACGTTCTAATCTCGCGACATCTCATATGCTCTTATGCTTCATGGAAAACATACAAAGAAATGCATATGACGCAACTTTCAATTTAAAGGCGTGAATCGGTATAAAAAAAACCCCACTATCACCAATGGGTTTCGAAGGGCTGGACTACTGCGTGATGAACAAGACAGCACAATCTCAAGAGCTAAGTGATACGGAGAGTGACAACGAAAGAGAGAGAGAGAGTCTGACAAAGTGTGTGACGAAGGAATTATGAGGCTGTTCAATTCCGATACAGAATAAGATGCAGGAGGAAGCTGAAGACAGCGATGAATGACTTTTTTGGTAGGCTACTGTTTAACCAGCCGTATTACACACACTGCTCAGCACTGGTTGGAAATAAACATTTATTTAACTGAAAGTTAACATTGTTCTCTGTACTAAATATCCCACCTTTTTTTTTTCTTTGAATTTAGTGGTTACAGCCTCTATTCAGGTGCGCTCAATACTCCGGAATTTACGGTAATTAATTAATTTTGCAGTATAAACAGTAAACTCACTCGAGAACTAGTTAGACCATGCATGGCGGAAGGATACACACTGCGCACAGTTCAGGGGTGCAGATGAATGCAGTGCGTGAGCCTCATTCGCAGCTACACGGAGTAAGGATATATCCCTTTTAAGTTGACTTTATGCACTTCATTATGCCTCCCTTCTGGGGGCAGTGCATAAAAGAAAGAAATGAACCGTGATAACCAAGCAGCGTAGTGGTCTCATAATTGAGACTTCCTCCTCCCAAAGAGCCTGTCTCTCCCTCGCTTGCAATGTCCCTTGTACTGTTCAAGACAACCACATGGATAATTCTCGCATTTAATCTTTCTTTTACTGGATTTTACATGTCCTTGATGTGTTCTGTGTACAGCTTGAGCGCCATAACTGTGAAGTTAGTCCCAACTTACACTAAAACTTGATAAGTACAGTCTAGGAACGGAACTTGTTTGTAACCCAAGGACTACCTGTACACATTTTTAAAAATGTAAATTAAGTTTTAGCATGTATGGAAATCAAATATTTTGTATGATTACTCCTGCACCTGTTACTGTTGTTTTTCATAATTATATGATAACATACAGTGGTACAGCAGTCAGCTACGGGTTGCTTGTTGAAGTTGTTTTTTTAAATATTTGGAATAATTTGTTCCAGAGTCGGGCAGGACGGTATCGTTGTGGTTCTCATGTCTGCCTTAAAGCCCAGAGGTTCTGAGTTTGAAAATCATCTCAGACCTCTCTCTGTTAAAATATTAATTTAAACACTGCCCAGCTCTACAGTTAATAAAGGTTTCTAGACAATAAGCGTAAGAGTAAGGCCAAACTAAATATAGCACCGAAATGCAGTAACATTTCAGTGTGGTTCATGCCTGGTGAGGCACTGACTCCTTTATACATACATATATATTTTTTTCTACATACGTGTATATATTTTCTCAATACAGGTTGCTCATTAAGAGGACAAACCAAAAAAAAGAGGGGAGTTATTCACTTTGGTTAAAAAAAATCTAAACATTTTCCGATACTTAGACCCATTTATTTATTTATTTGTATAAACTAAAAGACATTTGTGTTCTTTCCTTTTATTTGCATATAAAGTACCTGCAGCCTATCCTTCTCCAGGAAAAGTTCTGATACTTTGTTGTAAAAGTCTGATCACTTCCTGGTTAGCTTGGGTATAAAATCCTTCATCTTGGCAGTCAAATGCATCCATTCATTCAGCAGAGCATAATAATATATTGAATACATTGGATTTTTCGCTAGCTAGTGCTAGCAGAAAGACAAAAAAGAAAACGCTGGCTTTTCCTCTGTGGGAGGATGGCAGTGACAAGCACCTTCCAGCTCACTCACACACCACCCCTTCAGGATCCACCGGTACTGCAAGTGCCTTCCATTTGACATTTCTACATCTTTTATTCTCTTATCAGCAAGAATAATGACATCACACTTACATTAAAGACATTACACAGACTGTAGAATGTCATGGTGTGTAATAAATGTTTCTGTAACATTATATTATTGGTCACATACTGACAAACAGAAAGAGACAACTCAGTGTGCACTCAGATGGTAGGCGGGGCTCACGCCAAGAAGCCACGCTCACGGTGGCCACATCTTAGGTTTCTTCCCTGTTTCTTCCCATGTGCAAATTAAGCGATTTCTACTTAAGAAAATGTTAAACGATTAGAATCAGAAAATAAACGGTGCAATGTATGTATATTTTTAATAATGTGTGCGTTTTGGACACATAATGTTATTATACGGTATACGTAAATGCTGCCGACTGCTGCACCCACTTTTACTTTTCTTTATTAGCTCGTACAGATCGAACAATTTTTTCCACATTGAAATTTCACGGCCTTCTGAAGATTTTTTGCCCTTCTGAAGACTGATGGAAGATGTTTTCCAGGATGCCCGCCATGCTGCAGAAGGAGAAATCTATACCAAACTGAACCAGAAAATCGATGAGTTTATCCAGCTGGCAGATTATGAATGGGGTATGACGGAGTCAGATGGGCGGGCCTCCGGTTATCTCATGGACCTGATCAATTTCCTGCGATCCACGTTTCAAGTCTTCACACACCTCCCGGTGAGTTGGCCCCACTTGTTAATCTGTGCACGTCTTTCTCTTGACTGCACGACCTTTTTGGTAAGGTGAAGGCATTTTTGTTAACAACGTTTTTGCAACATGTTCTTCAGTTGTGAAAACCCATGTTGCCGTTAAAACCAGACGTTTACATAGGCCGTGTAAAAAGGCAGGTACGTGTTTTTTTTTCCTCAACTGTCTGAAATTAAATCAGACTAAACTTCTCCTGTTTTAGATCAGTTAGTATTATCATGCTTATTTCTATTTGCTAAAGGTTTATGTGTCTTTTTACACAGTGTATGTAAACTTTTGGTTTCAACTGTATGTAATGGGAAAATATACAGTATGTTTGTGATTGGTCAATATGTGTCGCAACCATGCTCTTCTTTTCTTATCAACTTTGGCATGTCATCTGCAACTCAGCAGGGGTTTTTTTTGTTGGCATTGTCAGGAGGACTTGGTTATGCTGTTGCACTTGTAGCTTCTATAGTTCCCCAAACATCCACTTTTGTGCCTTAATTTGGTTGTTTTATTTGCATTTTTGTAAGAATATCCCCACCTTTCACAAGCATACCCCTTAAAATGAACAGCACTGTGATTAACCTTTTCCTGCCTGCTTTATTCCCTGATCATTTGACTTCTGTTAAGCATGCGCTATTGCACTACTTCAAATTGACCTCCTCCTGTCCATTTATTCTTGCCACATTTCTTTCCCTTTTTCCCCTTTTCCCCACTCCTCGTCCATTTTGGTTTGGTTTGGGGTCTGCTCAGAATAACAACAATGAACATCCATCCATGTCGGTGAGTATCGCTGCTGGCTGTTGCACTGTACTGCCATTTCAGGTGGATCTTAAGGAGGTTCCAAGTAGAGTTTCAAAATGCAAAGGGAAGAAACGGGAGTGAGACATAAACATTTTTGAGTAAACAATTTATTACAAATAACCATTAAGTTCAGGAGTCAGTAACGGGGGCTGCACGGTGGTCTGGTGGTTAGCATGTTGGCCAACACAGTAACAGCCTGGAGATCGGGAAGAGCTGGGTTCGATTCTCCCCTGGGCATTTCTGTGTGGAGTTTGCATGTTCTCCCCGTGTGTGGGTTTTTTCCGGGTACTCCGGTTTCCTCCCACATTCCAAAAACATGCATGTTAGGTTAATTGGAGACTCTAAATTGTATGAATGTGAGTGTGAATGGTTGAATGGTCTATATGTGCCCTGCGATTGGCTGGCGACCAGTCCAGGGTGTACCCCGCTTGTCGCCCAAAGTCAAATGTGATAGGCTCCAGTATGCCCCCGCGACCCTAAAGAGGAGGTATAGAAAATGGATGGATGGAGTCAGTAATGAGTAGCTGCGCCATTCTTGTTAATCACCTCAAAAATTTGTTTCACCATGCTTGATGCCAGTGTTTCCAGGAGGCTGGTGGGAATGTTGCTCCAGGTGGTGAAGATGGCTTCACGGAGGCCACTGTCTGGAACTGATGTTTATTTTTGTAAACTTCCCTTGCCATCCATCCCCAAATGTTCTCAGTTGGATTTAGATCAGGGGAACACGCAGGATGGTCAGTGACGTTATTCCTCTAGGCATTGTGAGCTGCAGCGTTGTCCTGTTGAAAAAAAACATTACCACACAGACGAGGGCCTTCAGTCATGAGGGATGCCTCCTACAACATCTCCACATAGCACTGGAAGCCATCAGGACCGTCAAGATGACTTTTTTTCCTCATCAGAGACTAAAACTTTCAACCTCTTTTCAATGTCCCACGTTTGATCCCAAACGGGCAATTTTGTGGCGTTGTACGAGACGTTGTTCTCAAAACCCTCTTCTCGCAGATGCTGTCTGATGGTTACTGGGCTGCACTCTGCAGCAGTAACAACCTTCATTTGGGCCGAGGATCGTGCTGTGTCTTGACCGACAGTCAGTCGGATCCTCCGGCTCAGGGCCAGTGACATTTTTTGGGTGTACCACTTGACTTTTTTGTTCCATAACCTTCAGACTCTTTAAAGAAGAGAAAATTACATTGAATCCACATTTTTGCCAAGACCTTGGCTTTTAAAGGCTGTGGTCTTAAACGTTTGATCAGCTGATGAATAGCCTATTACACTTAATCCTTGTTTGCAATAAATTTAATTTTTTAATTTTTTTTTGTCTCACACTTTCTTCTTTTTACATTTTGAAGCTCTGCTTAGAACCTCCTTAACATTCAACATTTGCAAAATGTAAATTCTTATTTTTTCAACTGGTTTTAAAATTATGATCAGGAATGTGTGTGTGCGCGTGTGTGTGCGTTGTGTGATGTATATATATTTATATATCTATCTATCTATCTATCTATCTATATTCGGGCTGTCAAAGTTAACATGTTAATGCATTAACAGAAATTTTGGACGCGCGATTAACGTGCACACCGTCCTGTGTGACCCTTGGCCGACGCCGTAGTTAGAGGAATTGCAGCGGCAGCACTTGTTGTGGAGCTAGACGTGGAAAAGGGTATTTTGTACGTTTAGCTTCAAAGCACTGTCAGATGGCTCTCTCGACAAGACCGAAGTTATTTGTATTGCTGTCACTTGAGTTGTCAGGAAGTACGTCGCCTCTGGGAGAAGAGAGAAGTTACTGGCGCACTGCAGGTATTTTTTAAATTGTCATTTATACAGTGGTACCTTGGCATACGAGTGTCCCAACTAACGAGTGTTTTTGATTTATTTATTTATTTTTTAGATGCGAGCCATCTCTCGGCAGATATTTTTGCTTTGAACTGCTAGCTACAATTTGGGCTCGGAGCTGCTAGGTACCGGCATAGCGGAGGACAGCTATTTGGAGGCTAGTTTCAATGACAATGGACTTAAATAGTATTAGCTAGGGCGCTAGCTAGCTAGCTATAGTCACTGCAAATCATTTTCAACACATCAGTAACACATACGTGCATTACAGCGATGTAATTTATTATGGATTGTACCAAACTAAGACAGGAACAATATCAAATGAAAAGCACCAAATGAACCACTATCCTGGACTTTTCAGAAAGGTTGTGTACTTCAGATATGCACATTAGCAAAGGGTACAGTGCAGTAGTTAACTGTGCAGCATGGAAGAACGTAGAAGGTGTGTTATAGGACTGTCAAACAGTGGGACAAGCCGCTGCTGGCATTAAACATTCAAAAACTGGGGGATTTCTAACTGAATATTATTTTTGAATAAAATAATTTGCAAGATTTATGTCCCTTTACATACAATTTGATGTAGTTATTGTTGTAGTTGCATATTGAATCATTTACCACAAAGAGCTTTACATCACTACTTATTGTAGATAAAAACTTTTATCTTTTATTAGTGATTAAATGTGATGCATTGTGAGTAAACCGTGGACAAAATGTGATTAATATATATATATATATATATATATATATATATATATATATATAAATAAATAAAAATAGACTCCAAATAAGACTGGAAATATTCCACAAAGTCAGATAAATTGCAGAAATATAGCAGAATAGAAGTGATGGAATGAGCAAACGGGCTGTGGCTCGACTGCACCGTTTGAGCACAGGACAGCGTGTATTCACAAGTCCAGTACAACTGGCCTAGTGTGAGTCCATCGTCCTTGGCCCCCTGTGGACACCTGGTTGGCTACCATCGGGTTAATAGTTAAAGTCACGTAAGTTTTTAATATTGATTTTTAAATAGGACGTCTCTTTCGCAACAAGAAAGCAGGAAATTGCCGCAACAGTACATCCGGGATTTACAAGCTTATTCTCCTGTGTCATTTGCACTGAACCCACCGTAGTGGGACAGTCTCTTGTCTGTGTGCGCGTTCACATAGCATTTTGGCTTCCCGGGATCAGATAGTTAGATGTGTGTTGATGTCTGTTGCTTTCAACAGAGTAGGGCAGGGGAAGTGTGTGTTGGGAGTTGAACTTCTCACCTCGGTCTGGGCTTATACTACCTCTGGAAGTTGACTTTGACCCTCCCGTTCCATGTTGGTTGTTTTCACACTGACCAGTGACCCGGGTGGGGCGGGGGAGCGTTCTCAGCATTCATGGGCCATGTGACAGGGGCTCTGTCAGCCCTCTTCTTGACTATTGATTAGGCCACCAATGAAACACTCCAGCTTGCAGTGACATTGCATGATGGTATTACATAGATGAATCCAGTATATTCCACAATAAATCACACTGGTGATTTTAATTAACACCCGTATTTATCACCTTAATGTTATACATGTATTTATTATTATTATTATTATTATTATTATTGTTATTATTATTATTATTATTATTAGCACCAAGCGAGGCCCTCTTGAAACTGTTTTTTCTGAGGGCCTTAACATGCACAAAATCAATGTTGACCAATGTTTCAGAGTGTGTCTGCCCAAAACATGTCATATTTTAGGGGTTTGGAACAAAAAAACTCACTCGGTAGCGCCCCCTTTCAATTAGTTTCACAGATATTCCCAAAATTTGGTGGTCCATCAGGAACGGACGCACAAAAAAGTCTCAAGAACCCATGTTCCACAACAAACGGGAAGTCAGCAATGTATATCTGAGGCGGCCATTTTGGGCAAAAACAAGCGGTTGTATTTCAACGAACTAGTCTTAGGGACTTTGACCAGATGAGCCCAAATGACAATCACAGATACGAAACAGTTAAGAACTCATTTAGTCTGCGCCAGAGGATGTGGGGCATGGCGGCAAACTTTGATGGTCAATCTGTCTGTCTGTAAACGTTCATAACTTGGCTCCATAAGGTCAGGTCTTCATAATTTGTTCCTGCATTCGTTCGCTCCTTCGGTATGATAGGAAGACGACACCTTGAAGCTATGCGTAGGTCACTTCCTGAATTTGTCTCAGCGCCACACAATGGCGACAGGAAATGACAATTTTTTTCATTAAATAAACTTGTGTTCACCTTGCTGCAAGTTTTGAGGCTGGATTGTAACAATTTGACTGTCAAAGCTAGTGATGCTGTAGCCAATAGCCACACACACAGAGCACCGCCATCTTGCACTCACGTCACATTGTACATGTATGCTGTACTGTACAGTATATTACAGACTTAGGGTGAATGAGATATGTTTTCTGTGGATTCGAGTATTCGGCATTCAAGTATCATCATAACTGGTCAGCATCCAGCCTCTCTCTGTCGCCTGCTTCCAATTAGTCTTCTGCAATTTAGGTAAATAATTGGAGCATTTACAGTATGTTTTTTTGCATCGTCATGGTTATATTTTGCACTGTTTATAATTTATTGTATTTAGTCACATTTCTACTATTATTTTACCTATTTTTATGCTTACACTTATGTTGTTTGGCATTCATTTTGGCCAGCAAAGTAATTGTTTAATTGTACAGGGAAACACGTATTGTCTTCTGTGCACATGACAGACAGTTTTATCCTCTTGAATGTATTGAAATTTTTGCATCATTTAAAATTGTTACAATCCTTAATTGTCTTTTGTCTTTCTTACTTTCTGTCTCTCTGTCTATTCCTTGTTCTTACTTATTTATCCCTCTTACCGATGGTTTCCTGCTTTCTCTGTTGTGCCCCCTAACTCCCCTCCTTTCATGCAACTATCCAATTTCTGACATCCTAATATGCTACGTCATTTATTCTCTCTATTCATGTTCACCCCTTCAAATGACGTCATATGACCTTTCATCCTCCACTTCTGTCCTCATTTACTGTCCCCCTAAACCCATCTCCGTCTGCCTTACACAATCCTTATTTTCTCTGTCACTGCTTGGTCTTCTCTCCCCCTTCTACTGTTGCTCTCTCTGCAGGGTAAAGTGGCCCAGACAGCTTGTATGTCAGCCTGTAAGCATCTATCGACATCACTGATGCAGATGCTGCTGGACACCGAACTGAAACAGATCAGCATGGGGGCTATTCAGCAATTCAACTTAGATGTCATTCAATGTGAACGTGAGTACAAGGAAATTTGCTTCCAAATCAGTCAAACCTCTGTTTCAAACGCCCCTGTATATATGATTCAGTTTTTGACAACATTGTTTGCCACATTTTGCCTCAGTTCTCGTACACTGTCTCAGGTTGTATTTTACCCTTTGGGGTTTTGATTGCATTGCCTAACCATCTCACACACCCAACAGCAAATATTGTGATGCGTAGTTTACACTGTACTACTAGTATTCTGTTAGGCACATTCATTTGGCAAACTATTTTTTTTGTTTTATTCACTGACACAAAAAGCACACACTCTATGGTGCTAAAATAGGTGTAAAAGGTGAAAAACTGAATAAAAAAAAAAATTAAAACAGACATATATGTATATATACAGGAGGTATGTACACTCCTGGTCAAAATTGTAAGACCAGTTGAAAAATTTTAAGAATTTACATTGTGCACTGCTGGATTTTAAGGATGTTCTAAATAGAGGTTCAAAATGCAAAAAGAAGAAATTGGACTGACAGATTTTTTTTTGAGTAAGCAATTTATTGCAAACAAGCATTAAGGTGAAATAGGCTGTTCATCAGCTGATCAAAAATGTAAGACAACAGCCTTTAAATGCCAAAATGAATCAAATGAATTGCCCCTTGGGGCTAAATTAAGTCATTTGAAACTTTTTCAAAAATCCTGAGGGTTATGGATGGAACTAAAAACTCAGGTGGTAGACCCAAAAAAATGTCACCGGCCCTGAGCCAGTGGATCCGATTGGCTGTCTGTCAAAACACAAGACAATCCAAGACCCAATTGAAGGTTGTTACTGGTGCCGAGTGCAGTCCAATAACCATCAGACAACAGGGGAGGGTTTGAAGAACAAAAAAACTTCTTCAAAGGCCTCGCCTCCTCCTCGCCAAAATTGCCCGTTTGGAATTTACATGAGAGCACCAAACATAAGACATTGAAAGGTGGAAGAAATTCCACCTTTCCACCTGTGGAAGAGATCCCACATGAGATGTTTTTTACACACGGCAACGTGGAGGGGGCGGGGCGCCATCATGATCTGGAGTGCTTTTTCCTTCAATGGAACAATGGAGCTTCAGTTTGTGCAGGGGTGTCAGACGGCAACTGGACATGTTGAGATGTTGCAGCTGGCATCCCTCATGACTCATGCCCTCGTCTGTGTGGTAATGACTGGCTTTTTCAACAGGACAACGCTGCAGTCACAATGCCCACCTGACAAAGGACTTTTTCCAGAGGAATAAGCTCACTCTTTTGAAACATCTTGCGTGTTCCCCAGATCTAAATCCATTTAGATAGAGAGCTCAATACTTTATTCATCTCCAAGAGAAATTCATTTCACAACTTTATGGATGGCTGGCAAGGGATGTTTACAAAAATGGTTCTAGACAGTGAATCGTCAAGCATGCAGCAACAATTTTTTGAGGTGATAACAAGAATTGTTGCAGCAACTCGTTAGTCTTTTTTTGAAAATGTCATTTCTATTTGAGTGGGGTTTTGTTTTTTTTTAAGATATGGTCTAAACTTTTCAGCTGATGAACAGCCTATTTCACTTTATTGCTTGTTTCTATAAATTGCTTATTCAAAAATGTTTTTGTCTCACTCTCATTTTTTCATTTTGCATTTTGAAGCTCTACTTAGAACGTCCTGAAGATCCACCAGGAGTGTATATCTATGTAGAGAGAGCGAGAGAAATTATTGTAATTATAAGGCAAATGTGTAATTGCCCCTGCAAAGACATCTTGTCACATTTAGCAAACATTTTGGTGAGTGACGCAAGGAAAACCTTCCATCTCAGGAGAGAACTATGAACAGAAGTGAGACTCTGTGGGGCGACTGTCTGCCTCCACCGAGTGAAATAGAGAGAAAGCACGACAGAGCAGGAGACCTTCCACAGCACATTTGCAACCAAGAGACTGTTTAATCTAGGGATGTCCACACTTTTTCTACCTGCATACTGCATAATCAAAGGATGCAGGGGGTTTTGGATTGTGTAAAAAGTAAATGAGAAGTAAAAACTAACCTTTGTGTGATTATTGCTGTTACTGTGCCTTTTTGCTCTATTTTTTTCCCCAACTTTACTGTTTGATTTTATTTTACTTTTACTATGTGCAGCGGGCCACAGTTTGAGCACCCCTGGTTTAATCTCTCATTATCGTAACGGAAGCTCAACAACTAAAACAATATCTACAGCAGTAGCTTTATCAATAGCAGTAACAGTCCTAGGATGATAGCAGTAATAATGATAATGATGATATGTACAGTATATGATATGACGTGGTCTTGGTAGGGTTATGTTTAATTTTTCTTTGTTGTTATCAGTGTTTGCCAGCTCAGAGCCAGTCCCAGGTTTCCAAGGAGACACACTCCAACTGGCTTTTATCGACTTAAGACAGGTAAGGACAAGTGTCTCTCTCTCTCAGTACTTTTACATGCACTGCAAAGAAAATTAACTGTTGCATTGAATCAGTTGAAACCATCTTTTTAAAATACATGCAAACACCTTAATCTGATTGGTTGGACATTTTTTGTATTTGGTCACCATCTCAGAATCCCTGAGTCAGCAGGCCGCTGAACTAGAGTAAGCAGCAAAATGACTACTATTTGAGTTCAGTTGGCTCGTTTGCTTAGTTGATAGCAAGGTTCCCAGCCCGGTGACTTTGGCAGAAGAGAAGAGAGATGAGGCATTCAGGGCCAGTTCTCCAAAGTGTTTGATTTCTACTCTACCAACAGACAACGTGGAATCAGTACCCGTGAAAATATAGAGCTGTAAACATAACTTGCTGCCCTTGTTACATATGGGTGGATCTGAATTGGATGTGGCTAAAATTACACTGAATTTGTAAATCATTACTTAGATGTTATGATTTATGGTAGCTTCAAATAATGTATTCATTCTTCCACCCCACGTGGAATGACTTCAGTTCATAGACTGTAACGTCAAGGTTTGTTGTTAGTCGGATATTACTGAGGTGTCCCAATCTGATATTGATATTGGTCCGATATCAGCTCTAAAAATCTGATTATATCGGCCTGCATCTAAAATCCCCCTTATTGGCTCTCCGATACAAGCAGGCCATTCCGTACCAGCACTTACAGTATATCCAGCGGCAGCCCTTCTGTTCCGCATGAAGAACCCATGTGATCACAACAACAACCTCTGCTAGCGTGTGTAACAAGGAGTAGGAGTGATGTTAGCCGTGTGACTGTGTTTTTGCACAAATTTCTAGTGGTGGCACAGAACCAGGAAAGTTTAATACGACCAATCTCATTGTGCATTTAAAGCAGGATTTTTGCAACACCACATCGTCCTAAAACATCCACGACTGTCTCACAGATTTGCAAAGCTTGCGGGAGGGGGGGGCTCGATGGGTGCCTGGAGAGAGTTTGTTGATGCTGTTTTGGCCTGGTTGCGGCCAACCGCAGCCTATTTGTTTGTTGATTGTGTGTCGACCACCTCCTTGTCATCCTTAAAGGGAACCTATTATACAAATTTTTCAGTCTTTGTATTAAGTTCTGGACTCCTATAGACCAGCTACACACGATAACTCGCTCAGAGAGCTTTCTAGATCTTCCAAACTGTGCACCATCTGACTGCAATGTTTCCTGCCTCCCGCCCAAACGGTCTATGTAATTTACTCCACCCCCGGCCCTCCTCCAGGTATGCCTCCCACCGAGCCCACTCCGCTGTGATTGGTCACACTCCCAAGCGCTCCAGAGGACTTCCGGACAGCTGCCAAACCCCTTTTATCCGATTACTTACACAAATTAAACACAGTTAGGACACTGATAAATTGTTACTTACAGCTTGCTCTTCTGACTCTTCAACACGACCAAGTAATATTGGAAAGACGTGGGACTTCAGCAACATTTTCGTGGCGAGGTCCAGCTTTGTATTGGCCCGTGTTCACAAAACAGTCTTGTGTGAAGTACCGTTGACAGATGAGCATATTTTTCTCTTGTTGGCCGGGAATCAGCAACTCCAACCACTTCTGCCTGCTTGCCTCCTTAGGCACACCCGAACAAACATTTCTTGGGAGCCATACGTGCTAACAATGAACAGAGCAGAGCGAGGGGAGGGCAGGCCTACAGCGTTTGCCTCGGCATGCCAGTATAAGGAAGTCCGGGTTGCATTGACGTCAATGGAACTCAGTGTTGAAAAAAACTCCGCGTGCAGAGCCGTCCAAAACTCCTTTCAGGTCTCACTTCCAAAGGTGCAGACCTCATTATCTGACGCGTTGGCATCGTTTAACACAAGAATATAACATAGTAACAACATTTATAGGTCAGAAAAGAGGAAAAAAAAAAAAAAGTCCAGGTAGATATTACAATGCGATCTTTATCTTTATTGATGGTCGCGACAATCAAGCAAGTGAGACAAGTACGGCTTTATTGCTTTATTTTAGTTCAGTTATGTTGTGTTTCATTGGCTGTTTCTTTTACAATGTTGTGCTTTTTTATGACCTTTTCAACTTTTCCCTGGCCTATCATTCACCTGCTCAAGAAAACACTGATTCCCCACTTACAGACGTCATCTCTCTGGCTTGCTTTTTTTGTAAACACTTGTGGTATGTAAAGTGTTGCTGGGTCTCATTAACTTCTGTCTGGGTTGACCTGTTAATCTGGGCCTGAGGTGGAGGCTTGGCTGTTCATTCAGTCCAGGTCACAACCTTTCAGGGCCAGAGTTGGATGAATATATTGTGGAAAATCTTCCATTTTATTATTGTTTCTGGACTATATCATCTTTGAAATGGTGTAAATCAACTCACCAGGCATGACTAAAACACCTCAAGTGTTTCTTAAATGTATTCAGAAATTAAAATTGTGTCTCAAATTACATTAATGTTTCCCAAAAGCTTGAAACCAAATATAAATATACAAAAAAGAGCTCAGAAATAGGTGGTGGGTGGGTGAAGTGTCTTGTCCAAGCACACAAAGGCAGAGTAAATAGACTGGATGAAGGGAGCTGGATTCCCTCAACCATCCGGTTGTACATCCTGAGCCACTGACACCTCTCTTTAAACATTACTTTTGGTTCCAGAGTGCAAATTTACATAAAATCCGCAAAGAATATGCCCCTGTCCTACATAATAGCTGTGACCCTAACTGACTCATCTGCAGTGTAGTTTCCTGTGATGGAGCTAATTATACAAAAAGTGTCCATGCACCCCCCCCCCCCCCCCCCCTTTTTTTTTTTAACAAGCTGCTTGCTTGCCATGTTAATCCTAGCCTAAGGTAAATGGGTTGAGAGCCATCCACAGGCTGAGGTTACACAAAGGCCATCCATTAACTTTCACTGTATATGCCTACTGCTGACTTTTTTTGTTTAATGAAATGTTGTCTTATTGATATGATTAATAGTTGTACAAAGTATTGCAAAGTACTGCAAGTGCATCTCAGTAAATTACAATAACTTTGAAAGGCAATGTATTTCAATTAAAACATAAAAAATGCAAATATCTTATTCACTACACACAGAGTGAAATATTTCAGTAATGTACTTGCTTACTAATTTAGATGTTTATAGCTTACAGCAATAAAAAAAACAAATTTAGTATCATAAAATTTGAAAAGTTGTCAAAAAGTTCAATATAGTAGTGTAATTTCTGGTGTATAAGCTGCTGCCTTTTCTTCAACTATGAACCCTGTAGCTTTTTCAGCGGTGCAGCTAATATATGGCTATGTTCTAATCTTGTGACATCTCCCTTACTTCAGAACTACTACTAATTGTTTAAATACTGTGCTGTTCGTCGGTCAGTGAGGAAACGGTAGCTCTATCTTTGGCAGGAGCCACTCACGAGCTATCAGTGCACTCACAACGAACTTGTCAACCCATTGGAAATCGCAGGAGGTCATTACTCAATATAACAGTCTGACTCACGGTGACATCTTACAAAGAATGCTAAACATATCACACAGAAACTTAGCACTCAAAGGGTATACCTGAGAAGTATGCAAACATGTACCATTTTTTCCCCGTAATGCATTGCGTCCAAGCAAAGCATTCATTGTTGCCTGCCAGGGCGCTGCAATGATGTCAGCCTCCCTCTGGGCTCCTCTGGCTCCCTCTGGTGGACAGAGGCAGCATTGCAGCACCATGCATCCATCCATTTTCTAAGCGCTTGTCCTCCAGTGAAACACTTTGCTCAGACGAAATGCATTAAGGGAGAACTTTAAAATTGTTGTTTTTTTTTCATTTTGAACTCGTATTGGTACTTGTTTGTGTATTTCTTTGGGATACCTTTTGTGAGTTAAGTTGCTGTGTGATGAAATTAGGGATCTTTGTAGATGGCACCATGAGTTATATTGAGTAATGACCTCCTGCAATTTCCAATGGGTTGACAAGCTCGTAGTGGGTCTTTCATAACTCATGAATAAAAAGCTGCCTGGTCCTCATGGACTCATGCGTGCCACAGTACGGCATTTTATGACGTGGACATGTGCGGCCTATAGTCTGGTGCGGCTTATATGCAGTGGAAAAAATGATTAGACCACCCTTGTTTCTTCAGTTTCTTGTTCATTTTAATGCCTGATACAACTAAAGGTACCTTTTGTTTGGACAAATATAACAATGACAACAAAAATAGCTCATAAGAGTTCATTTTTTTGGCAGTGCAATGCTATAGCTATTCATGTAAGAATTTAAGTGAGTTGTTGAGGACACACATTTTGAGCATTTAATGATTCTGAAGAGCTTAACATGAACCAAAAAAAGAATTTTCTTTATTTTGTTTGTACTTGTATATTTTAACCTTTGACATTATTTCCACATTTCGCCTTTTGGATTGTATATACAGTAACCGAGGGTCTCAATAAGAGGAACCGCAGCCATAAAGCTCAGGAGTCACTTTTTATTAGCACGCAGCTTTGTCTCACCGTCACACCACATAGTCGTCAAGAGCCCAAAGACAAAGCAGTACACTTCACAATATGTCATTTAACAAAAAAAGGGTCTCAGAAAAGTAGCTTCAATTTGCACTGAAAGCTCTGTTTGTGCGAGAGGGAAGTGAAGGGTTTCCTTTAATTGTTCCTGATTTTTTAATTACTTGTGTTGAGAAAAAATGGTTAAAAAAAACCAAACAGTTTTTCTATAACTTGGATCGCATATTGCAGTACAGTCCCTCGCTGAATCACGTTTTTTAAAATTAATAAATGATGACTGTTTTGTCGTTGACACAAATATGCATATTTAAGACAATTGTATGTTTTTTGCCCATATTAAGCATTTCCAACATAAAAATGGCTAAATGAACTAAAATACAAATACAGTGTAAGCCTTTAAGGCCACCAACTTGTGTGTAGTATTTTACGTTGATCACTAGGTGTCAGTAATTGTTCGGTGAGACCACCACCGAAGCACCAGACTTGATCAAATCAGCAAGCTAAAACTCAACTCTGAACCCCCAACGTCATCGATTCTGCTCCCCTTCAAGGTAAATATTATTTTCTGTGATTATATCTACTGTATTGGGTAATGCAGATGTAAAGGTGACTATATGGGTGTCATTTCATGTCTATATGGCTCTAATAATGTAAAAAAAAACATATTTAGAAGATTATAAACAAGTTGTCTCTGCAAAAATATTCAAATTATGAAGAACAAATCCTACTTTGCGCAAATTCATTTATCACATTGGGGTCTGGAACCTATGAACCGCCATAAACGAGAGATTACAGTATTTGTCTTATTTGTGAAGTGCATCCAGTGGCATCACAGTAAAAGAAGCACAGTGTGTTCGTTCATTACACAAGCTGTGACCTGGCATTACTCTGAGGAAAGATCTGCTGCCAATATCGGTATTGGTTGATGTCTGTATCAGTAATGAAGTGCCGGACATTATTAGTTAATTGGATATCAGTAAAAACAATATATCGATCAAATCTGCTCGCAATGTCTTCATAGCAAAGCATTATTCCTAATTCATCTGTGTGGAAAACATTTGTTTTTGTATTATTTTATTTGGTAGTCAGTTGGTGACACTGAAATATTTGAGAGTATTGCATACTGTTCATCATGATGTTTAATTTATAATAGTGAACCCGCTTTAGGTGCGCAGTAGTCTTAAGGTCCATGAGAAATTGTGAACTCTTGTGCATTATACTGACATCTTTTGTGATGTCAAGCGTGACATTGGTTTATTGTCAGCAACCTTTGAGGCCTATTCCTGGCAATTTTGGTTGGACTTGAAGTTGTATGATTCTAGGGTCATTCGGCGTTGGAAGTTCCACTATAAGCTGTCCAATCTCGTTTAAAATTGTGGAAAAGCAAGCCAGATAAGGGTTTACGCAATCATACCATACCACAGGACTGAACTGTACCTGTTGGTCATGGTCATACCTGTTGATGACTATGGTAACTTCAGTTTATAGTCACCCTTGGCAACACCTCCAACCACTTGGATCCACAATCCCATTCTTTTAGTCTTACCCAATCTCCTTTGCACGTCGCTTCAAGAAAGAGGTGTTTTGCCATGTGGAGTCAGTGTTGACAACTCCAGTAGATCTTGTTCAGGATTTATTCAAATTCAGTGCCCTACGGTGACAGCTGGCAACTACATCAACTGATCCCTCACTATCTCATTCAAAAGCACAAGTGTTTACAACTTCATGACTCAGCCTGCCCAACAAAATCCCTCAAAATTGCTCTGAACTCGTTGCTTTTGGGGCTGTCTGTCAGACAAATTGACAGGAGGGAATGTTAGCAACAGGGGTCATGGTGGTTCATCGGACATGCTTATCGTTTAAGTTCAGAAATAATTAGATGTAACCCTGTAACACTTGTTCTCTTGGAAGTGATGTTTGAAGAAATTGGCCTTAATGTACAGTATATGGAGATATGTGAACTGTGAACTTTTGCTATCATAGGTCAGAGGTGTATCACTGAGTTAGGTGCAGGCTTTCAGAAAAATTAAATCACTCCATTAGTCCTTGAAGTAGTTAAAGGAAAACGACCCTTTTTAAAAAAAATTTGCCCATCATCCACAATCCTTATGTGAAACATGAACACATATTTCTTTCCCTTTTCTGTGCATTCTAACTCGTTTTCTCTCGTTAGAATGAGCCAGCTAACATTGCACGTCATGGGAGGTACCTATTTTGGTACCTATACCTATCTTGCTGTATTTTAAAACATTATCAAAACTTCTTTCCTGGGTGCATTGATTTGACATAGCCCATAGGAGCTAACGCGACTTCCGTCAACAACAGCAGCATAGAAGCAGCGACGACACTTACAATGTCCGCTCTCACTGGGATGGCTGTGACTTCCAGCACAAGACCTGTGCTCCAGTCCTCAAGTAAAAAATTCTGACAGCAAACGAGCATCTTTTTGAGTCTTGGTTGCGAAATTGAGAGCCAGTAGTATCCACCCTTCCGTCTGTCCCGTTGCAGTGGATTGGGGCGTTGTGAATGATGCTGAGACTAGCGGCTAGCGAGGCGTTGGGTTACTCCGCCAGGTAAATATAGGTTTTTGTGTTAGCTGCTACAATAACAACATCTCTGTAGCTTGGTTAATATACAGGTCAGTTATGTAAATGGAACACTTGGTGTTTTTTGAGGGTTTTTTGTTAGGGCTTTAGCGTCAAAATAGGTACCTTCCATGACGTGCATTGTTAGCTGGCTCATACGAACCCGTTTTCATGCTTCACATGTGTTCATGTTTCACATAAGGATTGTGAATAGATACTCACCAAATATATTGAGGCTGTTGGTTGGAAAGTCAAAGTTTCAGCTCCCTGCACAGATGGGATTCGGTCTGGACGCTGGCTAGGCCACTGCAGAATATTAATATACTTTTTCTTCAGCCGCACCTTTGTTATCTTGCCCGTATGATTCGGGCCATTGTCATGGTGGTCCACAACGGACGATCAGTGTTATGGCTGAGCCCAGGGGCTTCTCATCCAAGATTCTACAGTACATGGCCCCCGTTCATTTGCCACTCATGCTGTGAAGTCTTCCTGTACTCTTAGCAGTAAAACAGCCCCAATGCAAAATGTTTCCACCTCCATGTTTGACACTGGGAATGGTGTTCTTGGGAGTCACTATCAACATTTCTTCCTCAGAATCACATTATCCCAAGCCTGCAAGATATCAGTCCATTACAGGGAAATGTATTACCAAATTTCCCTGTAACAAACTTGTTGGGTGACGTAGTTAGTCTGTTACTGCGGTTATACTAAAAGAATTCCAATGAACCAATGGAAATTTGAATATACTGTACAAAATAATTTTATAAACCATGTTGTTATAAATCAGTCATAAAGGGTTGTTGTCGGAATGTGGAGCTTAGAGAGAGCATCCTCGACAAGCCGGCTTGTGGCTCATCATTTAGCTCCAGGTGAGAATAATAGCATTGTTGCAGAGCCTCACTTAGTAAGCTGAATAATGCTATTATCACTAAGCTGTTCTTTCACTGCTCTTTCAACATGAGCCAAACACCCAGCTGTTTCACCCTATGACATTAGCATACACTGTGTGTGGGTGCACGCTGGGAGGGGGTGAAGTCCAGGTTAACCAGGGGTCATTGGGGGGTGTCATTTTAAATGTTGTGAAAACTCATCATGTAGAAACAGAACTCCTAACCTCCTAGTTCCCTCTTGTTTCTCTAAAGCATTCAGTCATACAGTGGGGGAAGTAATAATTTGATCCCCTGCTGATGTTGTAAGTTTGCACCCTTATAAAGTCACGAACAGTCCATCATTTTTATGGTTGGTATATTTTAACAGAATATAAATATGAAGTATATATTTGATTCTCAAGCCAAACATGCTTTGTCTGAGAAACCCTTGTTGGAGGTTTCTTGAAGTTGGTCACCAGGGTTGTGCACATCTCAGGAGGGATTTGGGTCCACTCTTCTTAACCTCCAAATACTGATGGTTTCGAGGCTGTCACTTAGCATCTTGGAAGTTGCAGCGTCATGTCATCCAAGATTGTACGGTAGATGACTACGTTCAATGGCCACATATCCTTAGCAGAGAAACAGCCCCAAAGCAGAATGTTTCCACCTCCGTGTTTGACAGTCTTGTCTCATATTCAGCATTTCTCTCCAAACACATTAATTTGAGTTGATGCCAAAGAGTTCCATTTCGGCCTCAGCTGACCCCACATCACATTCTCCCAAAACTTTTCTGAATCATTCAGGTGTTCATTGGCAAATTTTGGACGGGCCTGACCATACGCCTTTTTGGTGAGCAGAATCGTATGGTCACTTACCACTTCCACACAGAACGGGAGGAGAACTTCTTTTCACTTGATCATGTCGGACATGCCATGGCTGATTGCATGCAGTTTGTCAGTAATCCAGTGCTTCTCAAATAGTGGGCCGGGCCCCCTGGGAGACCACGAGGGACTAGCGGGGGGGCGTGAGAGGCAGGGAGGACTTTCAATATTAGTGCAGACCTGCCAACATATATGACAAAATAATTGATCACTATGGCGGTAATCCAATGTCATGTCTCAATCATGGAGCGTTACTGATGCCTAGTGGCCAGAATACATACATATACCGTTGTGAATATTTTTGACTAATAATACGCCAGAGTCACCCACGAAACAGCAATCATTTGTGTATTAATTCATTTTTGGATTTTTGGACTGCGATAGTGATAATCAAACCACGATATTGCGAGGGACGACTGTATATGTGTGTTATTTCATGTCTACAGCGCTCCAATAATGGCAAAAAACGTACTGAGAAAGTCATAAACAGGTTTTCTATGCTCTACCATTATTAAAGCCCCGTAGATATGAAATAACACCTCTTTACACTCCTATTATTCTTTGTTTACACCACATTGCCACTATTGCGCGGGCTATGGGATCACTGCAGGGACATAAGAGAGGGCCGCCAGTCAAAGCATATAGCAAGGTACTGGATTAACTCGTTAGCCTCCGACTTATTTATTCTAAACTTAAGAAAGGTTTTCAAACGAAGTAGGGGAAGAAGGACAAAGAAGCCAAAAACGTACCACTTCCACAGGGAACAGGAGGAGAACTTCATTCCCTCTGTCATGTCGAATATGCCATGGCTGACTCCATGCACTGTTAGTGTAATGTAATCTAAGGTAATGTCACATCAATGTAACATTACTGACACCTCGTGACCAGAATGCTACATATGACTAGTCTTTCGATGGTTTTAACAAATTATAGGCCATAGTCAACCACAAAACAGCAATCATTTATTAATCAATTTTTGAAAAAACGAGAGGAAGCAATGTTCGAACCGCGATGTAGTGAGGGACGACTGTAGTTTTTTTCTTGCAGCAACCAAACTCAGCCACGAGAAAAGCCAAAAGGCAACCACCAACTTCTTCTACTTATCAGGGCCCAAAAGCACTGAGCCATAGTGGTGCAAAGACCCTATTGAAACTGCAGTCTTTATTATTACACTCACATCTTGGTCACATTTGGGGCCCTCAGGATACCAAAAAATGACTAGTTTTTGCAACCCAAACCCCTGACAAAACTCAACGCAGCAGCAGTGGGTTAGCCACAGAATTACCCAGTAGCGACAGGAAATGACATGTTTGCGTTGTACATTAAACTACTCGTCCTAGGGGATTTTACAGGTCAGCTTAAAATTCATAGAACGTATGTAAGACATACTGACAAATTTAAGTTGCGAACCATATGCATGAAAAGCGCACATGGTGGTAGTGGACTGGCGGTAAAGGTTTGGGCTTCGACATGGACCATAACAGTATCATGAGTTGACTCTAAGTAGTCATATGCACTCCAAAATTGATGTGGCAAATAAGAATCCAAGCCTTGGGGAGGCGGAGCACGTCATCCAGAAAGCGGAGGGTTGGCAGTTTGAACTTTCTCCATTCCAGTCACTGTTGTTGTGTCCTTGGGCAAGACACTTTACCCACCTTGCCACCAGTGCTGCCCCGACTGGTGAATAACTGTGAATGAGTGTTTGGTGGTGGTCAGTATATTCCTGGGTAGCTGTGACTACAGACGTACATTACTACCAACACCGACTGCAGAGTGAATGATGGGTTTTGACTGTAAAGTGCTTTGGGTTTCTTGAAAGGCACTACATAAATCAAATCCATTATCGTCACAAATAATTACCCCACCCACCAGTTTCACCAATCTCTGCAAACTGTGGTGGATGTGTCAACCATGACAGGACACACAAAAAGTATTGATTATCCATGCCTGAAATTGAACAGGAAGTCGACCATTTTGGGAGAATTGAAACAAACAACACTTAAACGAACTGCCAAGGATTTTAGGTTACGCCATAAGATGTGGGTGGAGTCTTTGATGACACGCTAAGCAAAACAAAACCCAAATAACTCTGCTTCATAAGGTCAGACTTGAATCATAATTGGTGTGTATGATGACGATGACACAGTGAAGAGATGGTTATGCATCGGTTATTGTTAGGCGACAGGAGGTACCTCGAAATGACATGCCTCGTACATGAGCCCACTCTCAGGCGGTCATGATGTGAAGCATGAGTTTTCACCGCACGTGGTGGGTGGAGCTTGGCAGCGGAGACTGCTCCTTGTCGTTGATCAAGCTGTCATGACCTACCTTTTGAATGATCACCAGACAATCACAGGGCACAGATACATACAGCCAATCAATCAAACTCATCTTCACATATACAGTCATGAAAGTCAGCACTTTACACACCTGCACTTCGAGTGCTCTTATCTCAACCCGTCTTCCTGTGTTTTCTTTTCTTTTCTCAGACTTCTTTCAGGAGAAGTCAGTGATTAACAGCTTGTTCTGTTTTGTGTGTACATGTTTGTGGCTTGTAGCTCCTGGACCTGTTCATGGTATGGGACTGGTCAACTTACCTTGCAGACTACGGCCAGCCAACCTCCAAGTACCTTCGAGTGAACCCAGCCACAGCCCTGGCTTTACTTGAGAAGTGAGTGCATCTGACACAAATGTTTACGATGCTATATCTTCTATACTAGACAATAATGGCTTTATGTTGAGTTTTTTTCAGGAAACAGTAAATATATACTGCTGTACAAACTGTATACACAGTACTCTTAAGTTACAGGATATCCAAGTTCCACTTCTATAGTATTGTCCCTTGAGAATATACAGTGTAATAAAATGGTTGCTGAAATATGAAGGGTATATTCACCTTTGTGAGATACCGTAATCTCTCGTTTAATTGGTTCCAGGACTCGAGCGTGATAAGTAAATTTTCGAAATAGGGTTCCTTATATATGAATGGAATATTTTCGTAGTTAGAGCAAAGGAAGCTATTTTACGACTTTCTGAATATGATTTTTAACATTATTAGCGCCCTCTAGACATGAAATAACACCACTATACAGTCGTCCCTTGTTTATCGCGGTTAATTGGTTCCAGACCCAATTGCCATAAGTGAATTTCCGCGGCCAAGTAGAATTCCTTATACAGTATTTAAATGGAATATTTTTGTAGTTAGGGCATAGAACGTGTTGACAACCTTCTAAATATGGTTTTCAGCATTATTAGAGCCCTCTAGACATGAAATAACATCCCTATAGTCACCTTTACCCTTGTCTTTCCCAATATAGTAGACAAAATAAGAGTAAATAAGCCATTTAAGACATAAATAAGACTTGTACTTGTACAACACGTATGTGTTGCTTTTATGAGGGATTTTTATTACGGATTTTGTTGCCTGTTTTACGATAATTCAAACCTGCAATAAAAGCCTATTGTTCCGGCCATCAAGGCGGGTGATTGTGTGTCTCATCGAACATAACATTGCAGTGACATTACTGACACCGAGTGACTAGTGTAGAATACCAGGTCAGCGTCTGTGATTTTGAATGCCTTATATTTGTATTTTACTTCATTTATCCATTTTATGCTTGAAAATGATCAAATTTAGCCAGAAAATATGTAACATTAGCTTAAATATGCATGTTTTGACTAATAATAGGCCGTATTTAACCACAAAACAGCATGATTTATTAATATATTTTTGAAAAACCATAACAGAGTGAAGGTGTGACTGTAACGCACCCTGCCATACCTCTTTGATTCTATTTGCGAGTGTTCTTCTATTATGTGAACATTTATTATTAACACACGTGGAATTCGTAATCTCACCATGTCTACAAGATTGGTAGTCTCTGCAGGAGCGATTGTATGAAATCATCTTCTATAATGTGTCTTTTCTCTCTCACTGTTGTGCTGCCAGAGTATACAGAGGGTAGGTGCAGCTTTTTAACCATATTTCTATAGTCTACGTTCACCTGTGTGAAGTCTTATTTATCACCAAAAACAGCCTAAAGCTGAACAAGGCATAATAATCGATAAAGACAGAAATAAAAAAATCATTGCATCACACCGTAATACCCAGCAGATGAAACTGTTTAATAACTGCCTCTGCCTCTTGCTCTCCCAAGGATGAAGGACACCAGTAAGAAGAACAACATCTTCTCTCAGTTCAGGAAGAATGACAGAGACAAACAGAAGCTGATAGAGACTGTTGTCAAACAACTGAGGAGCCTGGTCAGTGGCATGTCTTCCTAAGGTTATGTGTGTCACTCGCAAGCTCACACTGAAACTGCCACTGAAAGGCCCATACAGACCAACATTTCCAACCAATCAAACACAAATACAAATGCAGTTACATCCAGAGCTACTTGGATTGGCACCGAGCGTTTATCACCACAATGGGTTTGAAGTTGACCCTTCAAAAACGTGTAGACTTTCAGCTTTAATTTAAGAGGTCTCACCAAATATGACATTTACCATTCAGATCAATTACTGCTGTTTAATAGCTAACTTTTCAAGGGATTAATAGGATTGGGAAAATGTACATATTTGTATACATAATATTTTTAATGATCGGACGATATATCAAGACCGTTGGCTGTCAATCATCAGAATAAGAAAAACTCAGCAACTGTCCAAATACTTCTGGGTCTAACTGTGCATGAATTGAACACAGCGGATGAGAGGTTGTACCTGTACATACGACGCACAAAGGCACAGCAATACATGTTACAAGGTGTGCAGGGAACAGACTCCTACCACAACATACGCAACATCATATCGTCTTATACTGTACATGACTGAATACTCTGTAAATATAATACGGAGCACAAAAAAATTAACAGCGTATTGGAACAGTAAAATATTTGCATATCATTTTTAATGGCTGTGATAATAAGACAAATGAGCTTTTTTTTGTATATTTATGGATGTGCAATGATTAAAGCTACAGCTCCAGCGGGACAATGACCTTACTGTTTGCTTAAAGCCACTGAACATGTTGGCTTTTACAGGTTTTCGGGAACCTAACACACCACCACTGGGACGGTTATTCCGTCTTTTACCATCATTACATGCATCAGATCACGTAAGCAAAATACAGCTGGCTTTTTTTTTATTTTTAGTTTTGCTGTTGCTGAAGTCATTCAGGTGTTCAAGAGAAAACTCTCCAATGTTAGTCATTGCTGATCTAATCGCATCTTTTCTTAAAGACTTGTTGTCTAGCTCTCCATATATCTTCAGGGTTTGCTATTGTTTACAAATTCACCTTTTTACTTTTGCAACATCGAAGGACCTGTCTTTTTTTTATTATTTTTTTTTTTTTTTACTATAAATGGATACAAACTT
This sequence comes from Dunckerocampus dactyliophorus, assembly GCF_027744805.1. Classification (NCBI taxonomy): domain Eukaryota; kingdom Metazoa; phylum Chordata; class Actinopteri; order Syngnathiformes; family Syngnathidae; genus Dunckerocampus; species Dunckerocampus dactyliophorus. The sequence goes on from NC_072820.1 coordinate 44,067,953, forward strand.
GGCCAACAAATATATCAACAAATGGCCTTGTTTGTCTGCATTTATAGTGCAGTCATGACCATAAGTTTTGAGAATGGCACAAATATGAATTTTCACAAAGTCTACCTTCTCAGTTTTTGTGATGACAATTTGCATATACTCCAGAATGTCATGAAGAGTGATACGACGAATGGCAATTAATTGCAAAGTTCCTCTTTGTCATGAAAATGAACTTAATCTCCCCCAAAAAACATGTCTACTGCATTTCAGCCCTGCCTGAAAAGGACCAGCTGACATCATGTTAGTGATTCTCTGGTTAACATAGATGAGAGTGTTGACAAGGGCAAAGGCTGGAGATGACTCTGTCATCCTGATAAGTCGGAATAACAGACTGGAAGCTTTAAAAACAGGAGTGGTGCTTGAAATCTTTGTTTTTTCTCTGTTAACCATGGTTACCTGCAAACAAACACATGCAGTCATCTTCTCCCAACCATCCAAGAACAGCTCACTGATGAACAATGCCATTTCCAAAGATAGAAGTGATAACGAAGTGGCTTGGGGAACAACATGGTAACATCTGACAAAAAAGATCTAAAAACACCCCCTCAAAACCGATACTTGTGTCATTCTCAAAACTTTTGGCCACGATTGTACATATAGCACTTTGGAGATGCAAACTTTAATGAAATTGATTGTTATTGTGTGTATTTAAACACTCATTTATAAATTGTGAACATGCTCATTGTCTCAGTACCTAATATATCAGTACAGTGTGTCTTTGTGTATATGGCCACTGTGTACCATAAAAACATTTGCCATAAAAGTGACCGTTTTCACACATCGATTACTTTCAAGCCCAATCACACTCCTCTCTGCTCTCTTTAATTGCCATTGTTCACTTGTGGCTGAGGAAGCCAACAAGCTAATGCTTGAGAGTTGGAAAACAGAGTCTCCAAATGTCTTGAATAACACAAAAAGTTGCTACATTTGTTGCTAGTTGCTTTTTTTGAGCAGCTTTCAAAATTAAAATCTAATGTTTTGCTGAATATGATTACGTGGTTAGCATGTTAAAAGCTGGATGGTAAATGAACATACGGTGAAAAAGTGTTTGCTCCCTTCCTGATTTGTTTATTTTTTGTCAAACTTACATTTTTCAGATCATCAAACACATTTAAATAGTCAGTGACAACACAACTCTCAACACAAAATGCAGTTTTTAAATGAAACTTTGTATTATTAAGGGAGAAAAAATGCAAATGTACGTGGCCCTGTGTGAAAAAGAGATTGCCCTCCTGTTAAAACATAACTGTAGTTTATCACATCTGAGTTCAATTTCTCTAGCCACACCCAGGCCTGATTACTGCCACACCTGTTCTCAAACAAGTAATCACTTAAATAGGACCTGCCTGACGAAGTGAAGTAGACCAAAAGATCCTCAAAAGCTAGACATCCTGCCGAGATCTAGTTCAGGAACAAATTAGAAAGTAAGTAATTGAGATCTATCAGTCTGGAAAAGGCTATAAAGCCATTTCTAAAGCTTTGGGACTCCAGCAAGCCACAGTGAGAGCCATTATCCACAAATGGTGAAAACATGGAACAGTGGTGAACTCCAGGAATGGCCGGCCAACCAAAATGACCCCAAGAGCGCAGCGAAGACTCATCCAAGAGGTCACAAAAGACCTCACAGCATCATCAAAAGAACTGCAGGCCTCACTTGCCTTAGTTAAGGTCAGAGTTCATGACTCCAGCATAAGAAAGACACTGGGCAAAAACGGCCTGCATGGCAGAGTTCCAAAACCAAAACGACTGCTGAACAAAAAGAACATTAAGGCTCGTCTCAATTTTGCCACAAAACTTCTTGATGATCCCTATGGCCTTTTGGAAAATACTCTAAAATACTAAAATTTTAACCTTTTGGAAGGTGTGTGTCTCATTACATCTGGCAATCACTTTTTCACACAGGAATTTAATTTTATTTCTCTGCTAATAATAAAAAGTTTCACTTAAAAACTGCATTTTATGTTGAGTTGTGTTGTCATTGAGTAATATTTAAAGTTGGTTGATGATCTGAAACATTTAAGTGTGACAAACACACAAAAAAAAGAAATCAGGAAGGGGGCGACCACTTCTTCACACCACTGTAGTTGATATCATACCAATAGTACATCACCCCATTTGTCACTCACCAACTATGATTTAAGTTTGATGTAGCCTTTCAAAATAACAGCTCTCAGATACGCCATTATGATGAAAACCTAAAACCTGTAAACCTGAAGAATAATCTCCGTTCCCAGTGAGCCATTCGACACCATTCCACATTTTGCAGGCAAGATTTGCGGACTTTAATGTCATGTCAACACTGAGCTCCACTTGAAGTGACAGTAACAGCTTTGTAATCCTGTTTTGAAATGTGCAGAACAGGCTAATTAAAGCCAACCGTGCATTGGTAACTCATATTTGGTTGTTCATCTTTCTTGCTAAATTCCCTTTTTCTTTTAATTTTGGCAGAAAATGTGCACTTTCAATTTTATTATTTGACGCAGCACAAGATTACAAGCAACTGTGTTTGTTACCAAACCCTTTTTAAATATAAATGTAGCATATTTGTATTACTATGTGCTTGCTGCTGTTTTCCTTGACTCGCGACCTTGATTCATTTTGGGCTTGTTGGAAAAAATATGTGCTAATGAAATGCAGGAGCAGTTACATACGTAATGTTGTGGTGAGATGTTTCTACATCCCTGAGGGCAACCGTAATTTCAATGTTAAAAAGGACTTCCTTTCACGTTGCTTATTCTTTAATGAATGCCAGCTGCATGTTTGTTGATTTTGAACTGGTGCTCATAAGTCCGCAAAGTCACCACTTCTCTTCGAAGCGGAGCATATGTCCACACTGTTGTTGGAGTTTTGGACTATTTTGGTGCTTTTCCTGACCATGATTATACAGGTACAGTATAGTAGCTTGCTGATACCCTCGGCTTGAAAATTGGCTGGTGTGAAGTCCTGTTTTGTTGAAAATAAACGATTTACGGCTGCCGCTAGCAAGCCGGGCAACAAGTGAATCAAAGCCATCACCGGCGCAACGGAATGCCTTGCAAGAGAAGACTATCTCCTGGACAGGAGGAAGGGCTCCAGGACAAAGAAGAGTCCCGGGAATCGGGGTTGCATGAGACAACAGAGGTGGAAGTAAACAAAATAATGACGGACAAAAGCAGGTTTTATGCCAGGGATGTGAGCAGCAGAAGGGGAGATGAACTAGATGTTGCCTCAGTGGAGCAACAGGTGCCCAAATTTCTGCAGTCAAAATAGTAGTTGGTAGGTGACTGTGTTGTAGTGGGTGATCAGTCTTCAAACACTGTGCCTCTTTGCATCTTTCACACTGGTACGTTTCTTCTTAAAGAGCCAGGCTTAGCCTGTAACAGCGTTCATATGCTGTAAAAAAAAAAGTCAGCGAATCTGCTTGTGCAGTCATTTTTTTCCATAACAGTGCATGTAATACGACTAGTTTAACAATAGTGTACCAGAAAAGTATTCATCGCTGTCCTCATCCTCCTTCTGGGAACTAAAACCACTGAAGTCATCTTCTTTAGTGTCAGAACCAAACAGCCCCACAATTCCCTCGCCACACATGCCACCAGTCTCTCTCCGTTGTTGTTGTTGTTCCCAGCGTCACCCCCGCCCCCGAGCCTGTGCTGTCCTCCCCAGCACGCAGCAGTCCAGTAGTAGAGCGAGCGAATGTAGCCATCCACCACATACTCTTGCCCAGCCTCCAAACCATAGTGTTGTCCACTTCCACAACACATGCCATTCCCAGGTTCTCACTGCCATAACATGGCATTTTTTGCAAAATGTTTGTAGTCATAGTCATCTCTGTGTGCTATGATGGTATAGTTCTCAAAGACCATGTTCTGTTGATTACTTATTCTTGTTACTTAATGACACTGAGCCAACTATTTAGTGTTATTTTTCACTTTCTCTCAACAAAGTGAATCTTCCATCACAGTTTTTGGGCAAGATCCCACGAAATCATGCATTTAGGGTCGCAACAACCTATTATAGCCTATGGTCACTCCACCACCTGCCACACCCCCAGTGCCGCACCCGAAAAGAAAATCCAGAAAAAAGGCATTTTGCTGAGTGAAAAAAGCCTTGTTGGCAAGCACAGAGGTCAGATGTTTCTTGTAGTTGGTCACCAGGGTTGCACACATCTCAGGGGGGATTGTGGTCTACTACTCTTTACAGATCCTGAAAAGGGTTTGGAGGCTGTCGCTTGGCAACTTGAGGTTTCCGCGCCCTCCACAGATTTTTCAGTAGGATTTCTGTCAGGAAACTAGATTGTCCACTCCAGGACTTAAATGTGCTTATTTGTGAGACACTACGTTGTTGCCCTGTCCGTACGTTTTATGTCATTGTCATGCTGGAAGACCCATCCATGACCCATCTTCAGTGATCAGAGGTTCACATCCAAGATTCTACGGCACACAACCCTTCTTCATTCACCCCTCAATGCGGTGACGTCTTCCTGTACCGTTAGCAGCTTGCATGTCTGACAGTATGGTGTTGTTGAGCTCATTCAGCATTTATGTGCCACCAAACACAGTGAGTCAACTTCCACAGAGCTCAAATTATCCATGTTTTGCACCAGTGGATTTTAACCAGATTGTAAGAAGAGCAGAGGTCCAAGGGTCAGAATTTGTCTTGGCAAAGACTGTGAGGGCCAGATGGTGGATGAGGGAGCCAGGAGTGTCTCCCACGGAGCTATACAGCCACTCACAGAGGAAGTAATGCATGAAAATAGGGGCCAAAGATGGAGCTTCAGGTTGTGCAGGTATCAAATGAACACAAAATGCAGTTTTTAAATGAAACTTTGTATTATAAATACCTACATGGCCCTGTGTGAAAAAGTCCCCTAAACCTAATAACTGGTTGGGCCACCCTTAGCAGCAACAACTGCAATCAAGCGTTTGTGATAACTTGCAATGAGTCTCTTACAGCGCTGTGGAGGAATTTTGGCCCACTTATCTTTGCAGAATTGTTGTAATTCAGTCACAGTGGAGGGTTTTCGAGCATGAAGCGCCTTTTTAAGGTCATGCCACAGCATCTCAATAGGATTCACGTCAGGTTGCATTTATCACAGCAAGTCTTCCAGGTCCTGAATCAGCAAAACAGCCCCAGATCATCACACTACCACCACCATATTTTACTGTTGGTTAGGGATGTCCGATGTTGGCTTTTTTGCCAATAACTTATTTTCCAACTCTCAATTTCCGATTCCGATATCAACCGATAACGTTACACATATCTCCTGTTGTGGAAGGACAGGATCATCCATCCATCCATCATCCATCCAAACATCTGAGAAATACTTGCAATTGGGCATGGCAAAGCATGGCCGAGGAGTCTACTACCACGTCTGCCTGCCGCTATTTCTGAGGTTTTTTTTACAGTCCCGCTACCCTCCTCACCTTTAACAGTGTTTTGACAACCCGTCACGTCCTGCCACCCTGAACACGGTTCAGCAAACCATCGGTGTATGTGCAAAACTTTGCATAGACACACACCCACAAATGTTGCTCAGATTGAAGTTACAGATGTCTGCCATCTCCTGGTGTAAAATATTGTAGCGTCACTGGGAGCACTTCCTGTTTCCTAGTGTGCGTTGCTGTATTGTTGTTGTAAATGGCTGCTAGGTTACATGTTTAGAGCTCACATAGTTGTTGGTTATTGTTCTGCATTGTTCGCTGGAGTGTCTTGTCTGTTCATCTACCTGTTTCTTGAATGAGAGCGTGAGTAATACTGGTATGTGGAGTCGTGACTCTCCCGCGATTTCTATGGAGGTTGATAAGTTTATTGTGAGCTCAGTTGTTACTCTTCTTGCAAAATAGAGTTATCTCTTCCCCACCCACTCCTGAGCGCCACACTATTAACTACATGTGGCAGCATATTCAGCAATGTTGCAATTTTGCGACTTCGGCGCATAAAGAGCTATATCGACTTTCATTATAGTGTTACATTGGTGGGATGATGTTATCGGACATCCCTACTGTTGGTATGATGTTCTTTTTCTGAAATGAGGCGTTAATTTAACGCCAAATGCAATGGGATACACAGAGTATTTTCCCAAAGGTCTTGGGGAGCATCAAGATGTTTTCTGTCAAAATTGAGATGAGCCTTAATGTTGTTTTTGTTCAGCAGTGGTTTTCATCTTGGAACTCTCATTTTTCGCCCAGTGTCTTTCTTACGGTGGAGTCGTGAACTGAACTTAACTGAAGCAAGTGAGGCCTGCAGCTCTTTGGATGTTGTTGTGGGGTCTTTTGTGACCTCTTGGATGCTGCCCTCTTGGGGTGATCATTTTTTCACACAGGGCCATGTAGGTTTGGATTTTTTCCTCCCTTAATATAAAAAAGTTTCATTTAAAAAGTGCATTTTGTGTTCAGTTGTGCTGTCATTGACTAATATTTAAATTAGTTTGATGATCTGAAACAAACAAACAAAAAAAAAGGAAATCAGGAAGGGGGCCAACACTTTTTCACACCATGTACGTTACATTGGGAATTTGTGGTAAATGTATTCCTGATCTGAAAATGACTCTTCTTGACAGTTTTTTGTGCTTTTTGTGCAATGAAATAGTCAAAAGTCAACATTTAAAGTGTTCATTTTTATCTTTGTTTTGCTACAGTCGGTGTGTCCGTTGAAAGAATTCGATAAATGAACACACCACAGTAGAAAGATTAAAAAAACAGATTATGAAGGCATCTTTAATCATTAAAACTACATAGAATAAGTTTATTACACATGAGAAAAGAGTATAGGAGAATTGTAATCACCTTCCTCAATAAAATAATTGTTCTGTTGTGCACTTTTATGAGCGCGCGCGCGTGTGTGTGTGTGTGTGTGTGTGTGTGTGTGTGTGCGTGTGTGTGTGTGTGTGAGAGAGAGAGAGTGAGACAGACGGACAGTGAACTTGTTTGAGAGTTCACATAAATGTCAGGGTCACAAGCAGGTCAGCAGCACATGAGCCGAGAGGGCGGTGATACAAACTACAAACATGCATACACACAGCCATTGATTGGTTCTTGTACTGACTGTGTGTGCATGAATGAGCGGCTGTTGGTTCGCTGGCGGCAGTAAACACTTTTAACAGCTGTGTGTGTGTGTGTAAGTGGCTTCATTAGGCGTGAACTTGTCAAGGCCTCGGGTGTTCCTCCGGTTGAATTATTACCTGGCCAGAGCAGCCACTTCTAATGTGTCATAGAGATTGCTGGTTGAAGTCCTGCTTCCATCTCAGACTTTTTTGTTAGGTGTGACGTGTCACGAGGCGCTGGATTGGGATTTTAACATAAATTTTGAGAAAAGTACAATGAAAAAAATATGACTGGACAAACTTTTATTACAAAACAATGCAGGTGTGTTTATTGTTCCACAAATTGACGCTAAGCAATATTATTGTCGACATTTTTCGAGGCCAAATAAACCACTCTTATGATATTTTGCACTTTTTCTTTTAAAATGTCATCTTTCACTCTGTAAAGTTGCGGAATTGCCATTTGTGACATGTATTTTTTCACGGGCAGTTTGTACTGTCTGTCGAACGTTTACAGCATTTCTTGAAACGCTGGTTTTTCAATTGTATTAAAGAGCAGCATTTCTTTTGTGATGACTTTCTGTGAATGCACACCATTTTGCGATGTTCTATTTGTATTTACTTTGCCGACCAAACTTCTCATTTCGTGTTTACTGTCAGTATGGAGGCTCTGCATCTCGATGTGTAGTTTTTTTTTTCCCAGATGGGAAAACTGGGTCGGGTGGGTATGTTTTTTTGTTGCCTTTTATGTTGCTACCACTTTCAGATTATTTCAGCATACTGGCTCGTTCGTTAATATTCCCACACGAGGTTTGCAAGCATCTTTTTCCCTCCTAATTTCTACGTTACCTTGCATTGCTCCTCATGAGGGTTCACTCTTACCGTGTATGTATGCCAACGGCCCCGTCTCCCTCACAGTGACAAAGCGACAGTATGGCTGACAAGAGTTCTCACTCCTGTCTGTCGTTATTCCGTGAGGCGTGTACGTGCTGAACCCATGCACAGAGTGAACTCTCTTCCTGACTGTTTGGAGGCGAGAGACGAGGAAAACAGACATGCATGCACATGGCAATATATGAAGACCGGCAAAATCATTGAGTTCATTTTCATTTAGCTGTGATTTATTTATTTATTATCGTGAGACAGTTTGTTTCCTAACGAGAAATCTCGTCACGTTTAAATCATGCAAGATCTTGTGACACGAGATGCTGTGACACCCTTAGTGAAATGGCAACCAAAGCAGAATGCTTCCATAATAATCAAAGGAGCCGTCACATCAAACTGGACTTGTCTATAACCCTAGTCAACCAAACAGTACAGTACACTTTAGTACTAGGGATGGAACTAAACACTGGTATTGTGATACATGGTGCCATTATCACTCACAAAAGAACATTGGCACCACGTGTCAAGGGGGGTTGGTCAGCCTCAGATAAGACTCATATAAGATGGTCAAGTGTGCACTTGAAGGAGCAGTTACTAGTTGCAGTCACTACTTAATACTTATTGTTGTAGTATGAATGCCCATCACTATGGCTGAGGTATCCGGGATAGTCAGAAAATTCCGTAAGGCTCCGGAACTCGTGGGGCTGTCATTGCGTGGAAGTTGGGAACTTTACCTCTAGGATGGCAGAATGGGGTGGTGGTCCTCCTTTTCAAGAATGGTCATCCGAGGTTGTCGTCCAACCACAGTGGGATCACAATCTTCAGTCTCCCTGGGGAAGTCTATTCCAGACGACTAGAGAGAAGAGTATAAGAAATATGAGTCAAAGCTTGGCTACTGTGGTTTTCGTCCTGGACGTGGAACACTGTGGGTATAGCAGGCAAATGTTCTACTACGAGTACTGTAACTTTAGAATAATATGGCTCAAGTAAAAAAAAAATAGTCCTCCAATCAATGAATTGAGTAAGTGTTGTGTGGAAAAAAAACTACGACTTTGAGTGACAGTTTCTTGATTTGAACAAAAGAATGCGAGAGACCTTCAGTGGACAGACATGAACGATACCTCTTCTCTCTGGGGCTGCAAAGATACAGTATTGCATGCAGTCATGTGACTGCCTGGCTCCGTTTGATTGGCTAAATGGAGTCAAATGTCACCAGTGATTACATTGGATTGGCGAAACACAGTCATGTGACAGCACCCGAAGTTTCTCTGACAAACCAAAACAAATAATAAACAATAGCAAATAATAAAAGTAGCGAACAGAATGTCAGAAACTAGTGTTGCGGACTTCGTTTTCACAAAAATACTCTGCACTTGGAAAAGGTATTCAACCGTGTTCCTTGCGGTATCGTTTGGTTGGTGCTCTGGGAGTATGGTTACTACTTGTCATTCAGTCCTACAACCGAAGCAGGAGCCTGGTTTGCATTGCTTTAAGTCAAGCCTGTTCACGGTGAATAGTGGCCTCCTCCAAGGCTGCCCTTTAGCAAGGGTTCTATTCAGTATTTTTATGGGCAGTTTCTAGGCACAGCCAAGTCATTGAGGATGTACAATGTGTGAATCTTGTCTCTGCTATTTGCAGATGATGTGGTCCTGATGCCCTCATCAGGCTGTGACATTCAGCATTTACTGGGAGGGAATGACACTCAGCACCTCCAATTCTGAGGCCATGGTTCTCAGTCAGAAATGTGGATTGCTCCTTTCAGGTTGGGAGTGAGGTCTTGCCCCAGGTAAAGGAGATCAAGTATCTCGGGATCTTGTTCACAAGCGAGGGATGGCTGGAGTTTGAGACTGACAGGCGGGCAGGCACAGCATCTGCACTAATGCGGTCGCTATACCCGATTGTGAAGAAAGAGCTGAGCCAGATGTCAAAGCACTCAATTTACTGGTTGATCTATGTTCCTACCCTCACCAAAGGTCACGAACTTTGGGTAGGGCCCAACAGAGCAATATGGTATTGTTATTTTTTTGTATTTAAGTTTTGACCTCTGTTTTTATAAATACCATTTTATAAATACCGTCCTGTTAGTTAAGCACAAGCTGCAGATTTGAAATTAGAGGGAGGTTATTTGTGTCGCTTGTTTCTGTTGCTGCACTTGCTCTCACTGGGCTACGGACACATACCGATTCACTTTAATGTGCCCATTTGTTTGTCAAACCTGGCTTGTATGGTGTTTGTGTGACTTTTCATCTACAAGCGATTTGAACAGGTAAAGCAAGATTTTTTTTAAATCATGGTGACTTAACGTGCAATTAAAATGTGTTTTTATGGCCACAACGACAGTAAATGATGATTTCCTCAGGTGTCCCAGTGGGTCATCTTCAGGTTAGCGTGAGTCTGCAAAGTGGTATGTGGAAGTATGGAGCTGTAAACACAACAGAATTTATCCTCCACACTTGAACTCCCTTTCACCCCTCCTGTCTTCTGCTTTATCACACTTGAACTGCAGAATCCTGTTTCACACGCTCACATTGTGATGAGAAAAACTCAACTACAACATAACCCGCTAGAAACCCACGCCCACTAAACAATTCGTCCACTTTGGTCCACTTTAAACAATGCCATGCAGGAGTATCAGTAAAATGGTTGTTTTATGACAAAAGTTTTTAAAGTGTGAGGCGTACCGCCCCTGGGGGCTGCCAGAGCACCACAGGGGAGGCACAAGATGGGGTGCATTTGGCAAGTAGAATATGGCCAAAAAACGCCATTTAAACCTGTAATTACACCTAAAGTCCACTGGATGGCGACAAAGACCGGTGGATGACTCAAAGTCACAACGTTAGACTTTGAAAATCCCCAAGCTACAGTAAGTACATAGCTGGTCGGTGTTCCACCGTTGGGCAAATAGGGGACATGTTTGAATATCACAGTTTTTCAATGTTCACATCAGATGTGAACAAGACCGATGGGTGGCTCCAAGACGTTAGACTTTGAAAACCCCTGAGTTACCATACATTATAACTTCGGTGCCCACCGGTGAACACAAAGGGGACAAGTTAGAATATCACAATTGATTTGAATTTAAATGTTCACAACAAATGCATTGGAAATTCACCAAAACAGAAGCGCATGTTAAGACAGGGTTGAGTTCAAAATCTAAAGCTTAAAATTATAAAATATTTTAGAGAATCTTAGGAGATAACATGTTAAAAATATTCAGATATTTTGGCTTAATGTAGGATCACTCAATCCAACATCGACTTATCCTCGAAGCTATGCTGTCCAGGGCTATATGCTCCTGGTAGGGTTTCTCAAGGCAAACAACTGCTAGGTGATGGGCCACGGAAAGAGTGATTCAAAAGACAAATCACACTAGAGAGACCGCACCTCGCTGGACGTGGGACAACTCACCCTGCCAAGGCTGGGGCAGAGGCTCGTAGGTGAGCCTCCACTCTTGGGGCCCGCCCGGGCCCAAAAAAGCCACACAAGAGCACCCCCACATAGACTCACCACCCATGGGGGAAAACAAGGGTCCGGTGCCTTGCGTGTTGGTTGGCGGTTGAGCGCAGGCACCTGGGCGACCTGGTCTTTGCCGTCCAAATCTGTTTTTTGGGACATTCTCACCTCACCAGGTGGGGAAGGAGCCTGCGCTTGTACGAGAGGTTGAGACATTCCGACTAGACATAGTTGGATCACCTCAACACACAGTTCAGGTTCTAGATCCAAACTGCTTGAGAGGGGCTGGACCTTCTACTTGAGTTGCCGCAGGGGAGAGCCGGCCAGCTGGTGAACTAGAGGGTCCCTTTCCCATGCCTTCATGTAGGGGAAAGGGTCCTGACTGTTGTTTGTCTTGGAGTTCAGAAGAGGGGTGCTGAAGAGCATCCCCGTTGGTGACTTTGTAGTTCTACTGGGAGATTTCAATGCCCATGTAGGCAACGACAGTGTGGCCTGGACACGCTAGGCCGCAGGTCTATGACCGACTTTGTAGTCGTATCAACAGAATGCGTCCACATGTTTTGGACACACGGATGAAGAGAGGGGCTGAGCTGTCAACTGATCACCACCTGGTGATGAGTTGGATTAGATGGCGGAGGAGGATGCCGTACAGACATGGCAGACCCAAACATAGTTAGGGTGTGCTGGGAACATTTGGCAGTGTCTTCCACCCATTAAGTCTTCAACTCTCACCTCCGGCAGAGCTTTACCTGCATGCCGGGGGAGGACGAGGATATCAAGTCTGAATGGGCTGTATTGCATGCTTTTATTGCTGAGGCAGCTGATCGTCGCTGTGGTCACAAGGCTGTCATGGCGACAAACCCCGAAGTTGATGGTGGACGCCAAAGGTTAGAGGGGCCGTCAAGTTGAACGAGTCTTACCGACCATGGATGGCTTGTGCTACTCCTGAAGCGGCTGGCCAAGTGGCACGCGGCTTCGGTGGCGGTCAAGGCAAAAACTCTGATGTGGGAGGAGTTTGTTGAGGCCATGGAGCACAATTTTTGGTCACCTGAAAAGAGGTTCTGGTAAACCATCCGACCCCAACTGAGGTTCTTTGAGGTCCTTTTCAATCCCACTGACATACCTTCCGTGGAGAAAGCAGAGTCTGACGACATGAACACGGGCAGATGCATCATCGTGGCTGAGGTAGTCAAAAACTAAAGTCAGACAAAAATGAAATCATTGTCTTTGGCCCATCGAAACACAGACAAAGTGTTATTAGCCACCTTGAGACTCTTTCTCTAAAGTCTAATCATCAGGTTAGAAATCTAAGGGTAATAATGGACTTCGACCTGAACTTTAACAGCCACATTAAATCAATAACATCATCATATTTTACCACCTAAAAAACATTAGGGAATCAAGGGAATAATGTCTAAGCCGTATTTAGAGAGACTAATCCGTGCCTTTGTCTCCAGCAGGCTGGACTACTGTAACGACCTTCTCACCGGGCTCTCTCAACGAGCTGTAAAACAGTTGCAGTACATCCAGAATGCTGCTGCTCGAGTCCTTTCTACTGACCATATCAGTCCAGTACTCAGGTCTCTGCACTGGCTTCCTGTTGCTCAGAGAATAAACTTTTAAACAGCGCTCCTTGCGTACCAGTCTTTTCATGGTTTTGCACCAAAGTGCATCTCTGACATGTAGGAGCCACATAAACCATCCCAGGCTCTGAGAAGCTCAGGCAGTAGTCACCTGCGGATGCCCAGGGTCAGGACTAAACACGGTGAAGCTGCTTTTACGAAGTGATTTTACCATACTTTTCTGTAAAGTACTTGGAATTACTTTGTGTATGAATTGTACAGATGGTTGGTCCCCCTTTTCAAGAAGAGTGATCAGAGGGTGTGTTGCAAGTACAAGGGAATCACACTCCTCAGCCTCCCTGGGAAAGTCTATTCCAGAATGCTGGAGAGAAGGGTACGACTGCTAGTCGAACCTTGGCTACAGGAGGTGCAGTGTGTTTTTTATCCTGGTCGTGGAGCACTGGATCAGCTCTACACCCTTTCATACTGAAAGGTGCATGGGAGTTTGCCCAACCGGTTCACATGTGCTTTGTGGACTTTGAAAAAGGAATTTGACCATGTCCTTTGCCGTGTTCTGTGGGTGGTGCTCCTGGAATACAGGATTGGTGGCTCGCTACTACGAGCCATTCGGTCCTTGTACAACCAGAGCAGGAGCCTGGTTCACATTGCCGGCAGTATGTCGAGCCTGTTCACAGTGCACACCGGCCTCCACCAAGGTTGGCCTTTGTCACTGATAGTGTTTATAATTTTTATGGACTGAATTTCCAGGCGCAGCCAAGGCACTGAGGGGGTCCTGGTTGGGGGGCCTTACAATCTTGTCTCTTCAGCGTCTTCTGGTGTGGTTTGCAGCTGAGTGCGAAACTTCTGGGATGAGACAGGACCTCCAAATCTGAGGCCATGGTTCTCTGCCGGACAAGGAGGAGCTCATCTGGGAGACGATCAGTGAAAAGCCGCTGCTGTTTCACATCGAGAGGATCCAGTTGAGGTGGCTCAAGCATCTAGTCCGAATATCTCCTGCACGCCTCACACACACACACATAATAGTTTTTAGAATAAGTGCATTTTGGATACATAAATACATATAAATATTGATGCTGTTTTGTGTTTTGCAAGAGTGAATAATGCCGACCCCTGCTACGAAAAAGACTTCCAAGAGTCCTTCATTTTCACTTAGACTTTACATTACAATTGTGTTTATTTCTACTAATTTAGCTCTTAATCATAATTCCATATATCTTGTTGTGAAAGCTTATGAGACGAATAAAGAGACAAGAATCAGTTAATTGACTATTCCTTCTGTCAGGGCCTCAGTGATTTAATAAAACAATATTTTTATTTAATATAATTGGTTACGATTTTCAATCACTATTAAATTTATATGGTAGCCTAATTCTAACTGATTTACCCTCCAAAAGCAAATGTTCGGTGCCAACACGCACAGTCTTCACAGTCTATTTTCAAACCAGGAAGTCTCACAAATGGCATTAAAACCACCTTTGAGTAACCTTCAAATGCACGCTGGTCTGCCCCTGCACACGCCCGGGTGTCAAACCAGTGTCCACGGAATGAGAGTCGGGAGCGCTAGCCATTGAGCTAGCGCTCCCGACGGTTTGATAACACAACATACTGAACATTTTTTTTAAAACAAGAATCGTGTGCCACCCATCCATCCGTTTTTTTAATGCCGCTTATCCTCACTAGGGTGGTGGGGGTATGCTGGAGCCTATCCCAGCTGACTTCAGGTGAGAGGCGGGGGTTCTACCCCGGAATCGTGTGCACAAGTTTGAATATATTTTGCCTTTTCTCTGATTTACCTAAGGTAAATATTATACATTAAATATGCACCCGCACTAATAATTAAAGTTAAATGTCCCTGAGCAAGCACCTTTCCCTGCACCAGACATGTGATGCAGGATGCCAAACAAGATGTTTTTAGTACAGATCAACCTCAGGAGATGATTTGTGTCGGTTGTGTTTCACACCCACCTGGAGAGAGGCCAAAGTATGAGACAAGAAGAGCAGTACAAGTGCTGAGCCAAAAATGTTTCCCGTCCAGTCTGAGTAAGGGAAGTTTCCACAGTCAGATTGTCAACAAGTAAAGGCAGGCCGTCAACTTTAATGCAAGTTTGTGAATCACTTTGGCCATTTATCTTCAAAATGTCCATCTGTTTTCGATGTCACCTGTATTCATGAGGGTCCCGGCTGAGCTGGAGCCTATCCCAGCTAAGGTACACTCTGGACTGGTCACCAGTCAATCCAATCACAGAACATATATATATATACAGTATACCTGTACATTTATATATATAGACAAACTATCATCCACAACAATCCAGTCTCAGAAGTCTACAGACAAATACTTTGACTTCATGCCTGGTTTGTACTCTAACAAGCACTATCAAATGTACTCGAAACAAGTGTGTGCCTTTCCAAATCATGTCCAGTCAACTGAATTTACCACCGGTGGACAATTAAGCTGCAGAAGCATCTCAAGGATGGTCAGTGGAAACAGGATGCACCTGAGCTCAGTTCTCACCACGGTGAGTACTTTCCGGATGCACGATACGTTTTCATTGTAAATGCATGAAATTACTATTAAGCAAAAAAATTAATTACTTTCAATTACTCTCTGACAGTATTAGTCATATGTTAAAAAAAACTTTACTTAAAAACTACTGTACTTGGAAAACTTGGAATGGAAGCTTTCACGGTTCGAATATCACTCCCTTGCTCTATCGCATTTTTTTAAAATTAATTAATAAATGATCACTCTTTTGTGGTTGACTATGGCCTATTATTAGTCAATAAGTATTGGAAGACAAGTTATATGCAGGATTCTGGTCACTAGGCGTCAGTAATGTCCCAATGATGACTCATTACCTTACATTACATTACCTTAACAGTGCATTGAGTCAGCCATGGCAGGTCCGACATGATAGTGAGAAAAAAAAAGTCCTCAGATTCTGTGTGGAAGTGGTAAATTTTGGCTTCTTACTTAGTCCTTCTTCACCACTCCGTCAGAAACACTTTCTTTCGTCTAGAGCAGGTAAATTGGAGGCTAACTATTTAGCTCAATAGCTTGCTTTACATCTCTTAGTTCCCTGCAGTGATCCCCTAGCCTGCGCAATGTGGCATAAACAAAGAATAATAGGAGTATAAAGGTGAATATAGGGGTGTTATTTCATGTCTACAGGGCTCAAATAATGTTAAAAACCATAATTAGACATTTATAAACACATTTGTCAACTGTGAAAATATTCAATTTATTACTATTATATTTATTTATACAATATCTACTCAATACGGGAACAAATACACAGTGATGTGTGGCCAGGGGAGACAGGTGATATTTAAAAAAAAACAAAAAACTAATAGCATAAAATAAATATTAATATTTTTCTATTGACCTGTATTATAAATGTATTTTCTGCATCTTGTCACTGCCGTCCTTCCATAGAGAGGAAAAGTCAGTGTTTTTTTTGCAAGGGGGGGGGGGGGGGGGGGGGGTTGGACAAGTCAAGTCAAGATATTTTTATGCTTTGCTTGAATTCATTTTTACTGAATACTGAACTTTCTGTTTAACTCAATTATTTTAACATATTAATTGCCTTGGCTCTATCTGTCCTTGAATTAACTAGTGTTCGTTAAAATTCAGTCAGTGGTGTGGACTTGCAGGGCACTGCTGACGGGGAAAAATGCAACGATTATACATTTTACATTAAATTCAATGTTACGAGTGAACTCATTTCTTCCACATTTGATAGTAACGTTGGAAAGATTGGAAATTGCAGAATGGTTGGAGGTTTTTTTTTCCCCACATACTGTATATTCATATGGGCAACCATGTCTGTGTGTTTGGTATTTGTTGTATTTTTTCCCACATTTCGTGTTTGATTGGACCCCAGATGCAGAGAGACAGACGCAATGTGTGAGAAAGGTAGTACTGAGGAAGCGTTGAGGAACGACCTGCTGGTGTTTTTCCGCTGCAGCCTCTGTGCTTAAAAGCAACACTAATTGCAGAGAAGCTGCAGGTGTGCCTCGTTGTTTTAGCCCGTCACTGGAAATAATGCCATCTAGGGAGGAAACAGGAAACGCAATAAAAGCATGACTTCGTTGTTGAGTGTAAAAATCAATGGCAACCATTGTAAGATTTTATTTACTGTAATTCTTGAGGTAGAATTCCAGCAACTTCAGCTGCTGGACGACTACAGAACAGACTGATGATAAAACAAAGTTCTCTACTATATTACTGTCTGACCTGCAAGTGAGGCCTGCAGTTCTTTGGATGTTGTTGTGGGGTCTTTTGTGACCCTCTTGGGTGAGTCGTGGCTGCGCTCTTGGGGTCATTTTGGTTGGCCGGCCACTCCTGAGAAGGTTCACCACTGTTCCATGTTTTCGCCATTTATGGATAATAGCTCTCACTGTGGTTTGCTGGAGTCCCAAAGCTTTAGAAATGGCATTTTAACCTTTCCCAGACTGATCGATCTCGATTAATCTCAATTAAGTTTTAAGACGCTAACTGGTGAACGCATACAAACCGAGGCAAAACTGTGGTGCAAATTTTCGACGTGAACTGAAAACACGCCAACCGGGGCGGACGCTAACCGAGGTTCCACTGCATAATTCTTTCAAATGAAGCATACCACAAAAATGTTTGAACTGACTCGGTTTTGGACCAGCATCCTGGGTTGTGTCCAAAATGCATTTTTTAATTGGCCCGTGGTGTACTTTAAAAATAAAATTGAACATGTGCAGAAAACAAAGAAAAACTGGACATTTCTTTACAGTTATTTCATAGCTTAGCATATATTGACCACCAGTGGGTTGATTTTACCCTTTTTAATGAATTAAAATGTGAAGAATATCAAAGTGGCCACCACTCGCTTCAGTTTTTCTCAGTGTGGAAAAAGTCTGGACCCCCTTGCCTAAGAGCAGGGGTGTCCAAAGTGTGGCCTGGGGGTCATTTGCATCATTTTTTATTGCACTGCGGCACACTGTGAAAATACAATTAAACAAAAAAACTACAGCATATGCAGTCTGTGATATATGCAGTACAAATATAACTTAACTATAAGAATGAAATCAAAATATCAACATGACCCCTGCATCGTTTCATCTTTCAATATGCAGCCCTCGGTGGAAAAACTTTGGACCCTTTGCCTTAGAGCAGGGGTGTCCAAAGTGCGGCCCACGGCACATTTTTAAAAGCGATAAATAATTTTACAAGAACCAAAGCAACAGTGGAAAATTCAGCAGTAATTTTACTAGAATAAAGTGAAAATATTAAGAGGAAAAAAAGTTCTGATCTGATGATGACAAGTTGAATTTTAGGAGAGTAATGCCTTAATATTATGAGGAACAATAATGTAATTTTTGTAGCATAAAGTTAAAATACAACGCTTTTTTAAAAACGTAACATTATGAGAAATACACAAAACAAAATAAAGTTGTCATTTTTGGAAAATTTGTTTGCGGAGAAAGTTATATTATTATGGGAATAAAGTCATGATATTACGAGTAGAAAATGTAAAATTATTTCAGAAGAAAGTCCGAATGTTTAGAAAGCGGAAAAGAAAACAACAGCATGGGAATAAAGAGCAAAAGACCAAAGTTCATACAAACAATATCACAAAGCTGACATGCACTTTTTTCTCGAAGTACATATAACGTCTTAGCATATCTACACGTATTGCTTAACAAAATATCAGCATGGCCCTTGCAAGTTTTCATTTTTCAGAATACGACCCTTTGTGGAAAAGGTTTGGACCCCCCCTTGCCTTCGAGGTTCTACTGTATATCTTAAATCCCCATGAGTGTGCAGCACCTTCACACCCTGTGACCCATTAAATGAAAACACACAGTGCGCCAGAACAGACAGATCCATGCCTGAAACGAGTCATTGTAAAAGCAGCCTGTCTCACCGCTGACAGAGTGGCCTGGTCGCACACGTGTACGTGCACGCACACACACACACACACTACGTATTGACACACATGCAGGTGTTATCATAAACAGAAGTGTTTCCAAGTACAGAATGAGGATGTGATGGTTTTCAGTGTGCCCTTGTTTACCTTCCATGCGGTGTTGTGGCCCCCCCACTTGCGTGCATGCATGCACGCGTGTGCCTGTGCATCCCCTCTGTCTGCCGGCGGTGACCTAAGGTTGAACCCGCACAGAGAGAGATATCGTTTTTATAACACAGAAAGAGAGCGAGAGACAGTGCGGGTTAAAGTCTCCTTGAAGATCAGGAAGACGTTGACTAGTAGGGAGCAGCAGACTTCATCATACTTTGAACATATTTCTTTTATGTTATGTTATTATATTTATTCTCAAAAGTGGAGAAGGCAGGGTAGGGCTGATACATCACAAGTTTATTATAAAAATAAGCACGCACCTGTGTTGTGGATGGAGTGGCCCATGGTGGCGGTGGTGGGGTTATGGTATGGGCAGCCACTATGTTATGGCCAACCATAACATTTTGAATGATCCGTGACAAGATACTGAGTCCCACTGTTTGTGCCACTCATCCATGACCATCACTTCCATGTTGCAGCATGACAATGCACGGCCCTATGTTGCAAGGATCTGTACTCAATTCCTGGAAGCTGGTTCTTGCGTGGCCAGCATACTCACCATGTCACTCATCGAACACCTGCGCAAAGAAATATTATCTACCTTAATGGAATCCCATTATTAACTCATTCAATACCAAAGTCGTAGTTCTGCGTTTTTATATATCCCAACAACAGATTTATCCGTCTTTTATACGTCTTTTAGGCAAAAAGAGGTGACGACGCAGCTCCCCACTGATACATTCCACTTTCAGAGCAATTTTAAGCCATAAAAACGGCCACAAGGTGGCAGAAGTGCATTTGATAAGAGCTCGGCAGAGATCGTGCGGACGGTGAAAACACATGGAAGGAGGAAGTGAGCGAGCGTGCAGAAGGTTAGGCATCGTGGGGAAATTGTAACGCGTGCACACACGCGCACGCGCGTGCGCACAATCGTCAGTTCCAAATGTGAAAATATTTGTAAATAAATTGTTATTTTGATGTAAAACAATCCCTTTTTGTGTTGTTTATGTTGTGGTATATTTGTTTAGATATTTGAGCTGTCACAAAACCAAACAATACTTGTGTCAAAGTGAAAGTTATACTTCAAATCTTTTCACAAAAAGCTGCTTTTCTCCCTTTTCTAGTCTGGAGTTGACATTTTCCTGAAACTTACCTATGCTTGTTTGTCTATATGTGCCCTGCGATTGGCTGGCAACCAGTCTAGGGTGTACCCCGCCTCTCGCCCGAAGTCAGCTGGGATAGGCTCCAGCATACCCCCGCGACCCTAATGAGGTTAAGCGGATGATGGAAGAATGAGTTAATATATTCATATAACAATATACAACAATGTGAAAGATATCAACAAAATACAATTGTTCCCCTTCATTCCATACAATTGTTTGAGCAAAATAAGTAAACAAAAATAACTACTATTGTCTCTCATTCAAAGTCTTTGGCTTTTTGACTCCAAAGCTCTGTCCAATGACTTATTATATAATAACATATAGCACATATATACCCAGTGTGACACTATGAACAGCACAACAACAATAAAAAATAAACAGAATAGCGCTAAAAGATATCGATCATACCACGCTAGTATCGCTCTGATACTGATGCTACTCTTGGTATCGATATTCGGCTCAATCTTCTCCCCCATCTTTACTTGCAATGCCACCTTGAATGTAATTAGACATGCACTCGGACCGGATGATGCCTTGTGTCTGTCTAACTTCACGGCGATGTTGCAGAACACCAATAAATCCTATTAATATAACCCACATGGCGACATTAAATTGTTCATACATTTAATAAGTCAGAGGGAAATGTATATTATGGCTGTGTTATACTTCGTCTTTTTATTTTTTGTACTTTTAAAAACCAAAAGGGGCCACTATAGAGCCAAAAGTTTAAGACGCTCCTCCTTTCCATGTTGTGAAGTTGCAGAAAACGCGCTTTGCTCTTGAATGCAGCTCGCCTCGCCTTCAAGTCAAGCTAATGAGTGTGTAAACTAGTTGCCTTATTTCCAACAAAAGACGTCTTGGGGGAGTCTCGCAGGGAATCATCACCTTTTCTCAGTAAAATCCGCCAAGGATTGTCTGCGTGCAACAGGAGGTAAGGATTAAAAGATGGAACAAATGGTGACGCCAGCCAGCCAGCCAGGACAGGCCGGGGGCGGGTCCGAGCGACACCCACAATTAAAGATGAACTTTGCGTGAACTAATTTATCTGCGGGAGGAGAAGGTGACAGGCTGAGTTCTCGGTTCGCCTATAAAAGGCGCCGAAAGATCAGCCAGGAGCCTCACTCGGTCGTCTGACATCCACCTGAGCTGATAAGGAAAACGCTTCATATTCCAACATGGCTCTGAGCACGCTGCTGGCTACCTTCCTGTGCACCATCGTGCTGCCTGTCTTACTCTTTCTGGTGGCCGTCAAGCTCTGGGAAGTTTACATGACCCGCGGCAGAGACCCGAGCTGCCCCAGCCCGCTCCCTCCTGGATCCATGGGCTTGCCTTTCTTCGGGGAGACGCTGCAACTCATCCTGCAGGTAAGCAACAGCCAGACGTTCCTCACTACGCATGCGTGTGACTGAGACGCTGACCATCTCGTATGACTTCGTTCGTGGCGGCGTGCAGAGAAGAAAGTTTCTGCGCATGAAGCGCCAGAAGTACGGCTACATTTACCGGACTCATCTGTTTGGGAACCCCACTGTGCGCGTCACCGGAGGCGACAACGTCAGGCAGATTCTCCTGGGGGAACACAAGCTGGTGTCCGTGCAGTGGCCCGCGTCTGTGCGCACCATCCTGGGCTCCGACACGCTGTCAAACGTGCACGGAGCGCAGCACAAAACGAAGAAAAAGGTACTACTTTACGGAATTCTCACCATTTGTTTTAGTCATTCATTTTCCAAACCATATTACATTATGATTGTTATTATTTATTCTATCTTTAAACGTGAATAATTATATCATGTTAAAAATAAAGGAGAATAAAAGGATAAACATTCAGAAACCTCGTGCTGTATTATTTTTTATTATTATTTATAAATGGTTAAACAGCCATAATTGTAGCATATTAAGCCTCACCATCAAATAAATAGGAATAAATGGATAATACTACTCAGTTTATTTTTTCTAACACTGAAACAAGTCTTACATTATTATTATTATTATTATTATTATTATTATTATTATTTATTCTATTATTATTTATTATGTTATTAAATGGTTAAACATCAATAATTGTGTTGTTAAAACGCAAAACTCAGTCAAATAAATGGCCAAGTTACACACACAATTGATTTATTTAGTTAACTTAAAAACCGTCTTACTGTATTATCATTTTTTTCATTATTTTAGTTTTTAAAAAAAATCTAAAGTTGAATAATTGCATCGGATTGTTAAAGGCTATCTGTAAAATAAATGCATACATTGAAAAATAAATCTCACATTACTATTATAAATGAATGAAACATCTTGTAATGTATTCATTGTTTTTAAATATCACGTGGGGCCTAAAAACTGTAATTTTACATTTAAAATGACGTTTTAGCGAGCCGTTGTGTGTAGTTAAAAAAAAATATATAAAAACCCATCAGTTAGGTATATTTATTGCATACTTTTGACTTTAAGATGAATTAGTTTAGTTTCAAGTCTCCAAAAGCTGAATTAACCACTTTTAGCTTTAAGCTTAAAACCCATTAAACTGAAAAAATATAAAGGAACCTACATTTTGACCAAAAATATCAAAATAAGTTCTTGCACGTCATGAATTTGTTTGTATATTGTTATTTGGGCGAACTGTGGAATGTATGTTGGTCTGGGTGAAAAAAGCAGACATCATCCCTGTACTCCTGTACTGTCCCCAGGCCATCATGCGAGCGTTTTCTAGGGAAGCTCTAGAGCTCTACATCCCCGTCATCCAGGAGGAGGTGAGAGCTGCAGTAAAAGACTGGCTTGCGAGGGACTCCTGTGTGCTGGTGTACCCCGAGATGAAGCGTCTGATGTTCCGAATTGCCATGAGGATCCTTCTGGGCTTCGAGCCGGAGCAGATTCGGACTGACGAGCAGCAGTTGGTTGAGGCGTTTGAGGAAATGATCAAGAATTTGTTTTCCCTGCCCATCGATGTACCCTTCAGTGGACTGTATAGGGTAAGAAAAACAAAGTTATGGCATGGTCTCCTCACCTTGTAGGGGATAATATGCATGCGCTTGTGCTTATTCAAAGTCGGATTCTGTCTTCCAGGGTCTGAAAGCTAGAAACTTCATTCATTCCAAGATAGAGGAGAACATCAAGAAGAAGATCCAAGATTCAGAGAAAGAGTCCAAACATGGAGATGCTCTGCAGCAGCTCATAGACAGCTGCAGGAAGAACGGAGAGCCGTTCAGCATGCAGGTAATAACACCTGATTCATGCCATGGTCTGCTTTGAAAAGATAAAGCGGACTAACATTACGTTTCACAGGCTATTAAGGAGTCTGCTACAGAACTGCTGTTTGGGGGCCATGAAACCACCGCCAGCACAGCCACCTCTCTCATTATGTTCCTGGGCCTGAACCCTGAAGTGGTGGACAAACTCCGGCAGGAACTGACTGACAGGGTAATGTTGTAAAAGGGTTGACATTCTGTCATCATAGCTTGTCTTATTCGTCATTCTCACACTGCTGCCGTCTCCTTTGTGTTCAGGAGGAGGAAGGAATGCAACTCCAGAGTCTGAACATTGAGTCGTTGGAGCAACTGAAGTACACCGGTTGTGTCATTAAAGAGACACTAAGGATCAACCCTCCTGTCCCTGGAGGTTTCAGAGTGGCGCTCAAGACTTTCGAACTCAATGTAAGTTAAAGCGCTCTCCCAACTGTCCGCCCATGCTCAGCATCCTATCTCCGTTTCAGGGCTATCAAATTCCCAAAGGCTGGAATGTCATCTACAGTATCTGCGACACCCATGACGTGGCAGATATCTTCCCCAACAAAGAGGACTTCCAGCCTGAACGGTTCATGACAAAAGCCTCGAGCAGCTCGTCGAGGTTCCAGTACATCCCTTTCGGTGGGGGCTCGCGGATGTGCGTGGGGAAGGAGTTCGCCAAGGTCCTGCTGAAGATCTTCCTGGTGGAAGTGGTCACAAAGTGTCACTGTACTCTGTTAAATGGGCCACCCATGATGAAAACAGGACCAACTGTTTATCCTGTGGACAATCTGCCAACCAAGTTTACCCACTATGTTCAAAATTAGACTAGTAGTAGTAGTAGTTGAGCCACAAATAATCTGTTTTTACCTCAAAGCCACAATTTGGAAGCACTCGTGTGTTCCTAGGAACCCATTCAAGAGTTGGATTGCTCATTACATTTCTTTTTTTTTTTTTTTTTTGCAAAAATGTGTACATGCTGTAAATATTTGGAATGTATTTTATATTGATACGTTGGATTTGTACATAGCTTTTTCTTTTTTTTTTTTAAAGATGAGATTAAACTAAACATGAGGCACTATTCAGACATTGGAACACTAATCAGTTCAGAGGTGTATCTTTAGGATCTTGTACATATGTAGAGTCACTTATATAACTTTTGTATCTTCAACTTATTTAAGTGCTATATTGTGTTGGATTTTTATTTAATAATAAAAACATTTTGTGGAGGTTTTTTTTTTGTCATTTCATCCTCCAAATCAATTATCTATGAACTCCTTTCTCATTTTCTTTTCTTCTAACGCTTTCCGTGGCTCAGTTGGACGTATGAATGGAGTCATAATGTGCTGCGGCTTTTAATAACTCCGCAAAGCCATTGTTTCATTACCTAACTCAATGGGGGGGGGGTTTATCACTCTGTATGGCAGAACTATATCTGGTAACTTAAACTTGTTGAAATGAAGCAAAACTAAAGTTACACGTACATTTTAAAACAAAAAAAAACGTTTTTTGGGAGTGGGATTTCCTTCTGAATAATACATGGCAGGTATATGCAGCAGGTAGTTATCTGTAAAGGTGTACAGTGTGTCGCTGACCCAAATTAGCCTTGTTCAGCACACAAATGAGCGACATTTAACGAACAACAGGAAACCCATCTCACAAAAAGTCAGGGGATATTGTAGGACTGCCAACAACGGGTTCCAATAGAGAGACTGGAAGAGTTAAAAAAAAAATCACCTGCTGTGAATTTTGCTGTTCAGTTCAACAAGATGTGCCCAATTTATTGAAACATTGAACAGTTGAATAAGCGCCCTTAAAATGTCAAATTAAATTCACCTGTAAAAGGTTACACAGTCGTCGCTTGCAATCGCGGTTCGATTATCGCTCCCTCGCTATATACAATGGTGTCAATAAGTGTTTGTCCCCTTCCTGATTTCTTTTTTTTTGCATGTTTGTCACACTTAATGTTTCAGATCATCAAACAAATTTAAATATTAGTCAATGACAACACAACTGAACACAAAATGCAGTTTTTATTATTAAGGGAGAAAAAAATCCAAACCTACTTGGCCCTGTGTGAAAAAGTGATTGTTAAAACATAACTTAGCTGATATTAATTGAGATCTATCAGTCTGGAAAAGGTTATAAAGCCATTTCTAAAGCTTTGGGACTCCAGCGAACCACAGTGAGAGCCATTATCCACAAATGGCGAAAACATGGAACAGTGGTGAACCTACCCAGGAGTGGCCAGCCAACCAAAATCACCACAAAAGCGCAGTGACGACTCATCCAAGAGGTCACAAAAGACCCCACAACAACATCCAAACATGGAACAGTGGTGAACCTTCCCAGGAGTGGCCAGCCAACCAAAATCACCGCAAAAGCACAGCAATGACTCATCCAAGAGGTCACAAAAGACCCCACAACAACATCCAAAGAACTGCAAGCCTCACTTGCCTCAGTTAAGGTCAGTGTTCATGACTCCACCATAAGAAAGACACTGGGCAAAAACCGAGTTCCAAGACCAAAACCACTGCTGAAGTAAAAGAACATTAAGGCTCAACTCAATTTTGCCAGAAAACATCTTGATGATCCTTGAAGACCTTTGGGAAAATACTCTCTGGTCTGATGAGACAAAAGCTGAACTTTTTGGAAGGTGTGTGTCCCATTACATCTGGCATAAAAGCAACGCCGCATTTCAGAAAAAGAACATCATACCAACAGTAAAATGTGGTGGTGGTAGTGTGATGGTCTTGGGGCTGTTTCGCTGCTTCAGGACCTGGAACACTTGCTGTGATAAATGGAACCATGAATTCTGCTGTCTACCAAAAAATCCTGAAGGAGAATGTCCGGCCATGTGTTCTGTTCAGGATAATGATCCAAAACACACCAGCAAGTCCACCTCTGAACGGCTGAAGAAAAACAAAATGAAGACTTTGGAGTGGCCTAGTCAAAGTTCTGACCTGAATCCTATTGAGATGCTGTGGCATGACCTGAAAAAGGTGCTTCATGCTGAAAAACCCTCCAATGTGGCTGAATTACAACAATTCTGCAAAGATGAGTGGGCCAAAATTCCTCTACAGCGTTGTAAGAAACTCATTGCAACGAGGGAAAGGCTTCTTGAGACGTCATCTGTACTTCTGTGAAGAAGGTGTCAGACGTTTCGCTCCTCATCCAAAGAGCTTCGTCAGCGAACTAATAAGTGCTGGTAGCCTTGGCCTTAAATACAGTAAGAGTGGGCGGAATTGTATTTATAAGCCTAGGCTACCAGCACTTATTAGTTCGCTGACGAAGCTCTTCGGATGAGGAGCGAAACGTCCGACACCTTCTTCACAGAAGTACAGATGACGTCTCAAGAAGCCTTTCCCTCGATGGACAACTCCTGTACGACTGAGAGCCTACACAGACTCATTGCAAGTTATCACAAACGCTTGATTGCAGTTGTTGCTGCTAAGGGTGGCCCAACCACTTATTAGGTTTAGGGGGCAATCACTTTTTCACACAAGGCCATGTAGGTTTGGATTTTTTTTTCTCCCTTAATAATAAAAAGTTTCATTTAAAAACTGCATTTTGTGTTCAGTTGTGTTGTCATTGACTAACATTTACATTTGTTTGATGATCTGAAACATTTAAGTGTGACAACCAAAAAAATAAGCAAAAAAATAAGAAATCAGGACGGGGGCAAACACTTTTTCACACCACTGTATGTATATAAATGGTTGCTGGTTCATGGTGGACTACGACCTATTATTAGTCAAAACATATTGAAATACAAGTGATACAGTATGTAATACTCTGTCACTACGCGGCAGTAATGACACAAAACTAGAGATGCTCCGATCAGGTTTTTATGCTGCTGATACCGATACCGATCACATAGCTTAAGTGTACATTTTTAAATAAAAAACATTAAAAACATTTATTTTCATAGCTTATTTCAACCCAAACAAAACAAATGTTTGTTTTACCAAAACATGAGCAAAATGCTGGTAGCCACAACTCATATTTTGTATTCCAGAATGCATTTTTTTCTAGTGTTGTCACATCATTAGTTTCCAGTTTCCTCCGCCGACGTTCGCCCATCCAGTCCGATGAATCCAACCACTGTTCCCGCTCCCCCCAAATGCCGCACACAACTAAAGCTTTTTAAGGCGTGTTTTGCAGGTTGCAAAACTTACATCACTCTCCGAACGACAGGAAGTCCCACATGACAGACATGCTTGTTTTGGTTTTGTGGTGTGGGAGATGGTCGCTATAGGCTGGCTGCAGCAATGGGGTCGGAGCTGATGGGCGAAGGGGCTCGCCGTTTAAAAGCAAGAATCAGCATATGCCGATACCATGCTTTTTCATGGAAATCGGCCGATACTGATCGGTGGCGAATGTATCAGAGCACCCCTGCACAAAACATTGAGACATTACCTTATTTTACTTTACCTTAACACTGCATGAAGTCAGCCATGGCATGTCCGACATGATAGAATGAAAAAAAAGTTCTCCTCCCATTTTGTGTGGAAGTGGTAAGTTTTGGGCTTCTTAAGATTAGAAGAAATAAATTTGAGTCTAACTGGTTAGTTCGCTAGCTAGCGGCCGTCTCGAGTCTCTGCAGTATAAGAGTTGTGATGTGGTGTAGACAATGAATAATAGGAGTGTACAGGTGACTACGGGGATGTTATTTCATGTCTACAGTCTAATAATGTTAAAAAAACGTATTTAGAGAGTATAATATTAAAAAATAATTTAAAAAAATAATTATTAAAAATTAATTTATCGCTGTCGGGTCTGGAACCAATTAACCGCGATAAACGAGGGACGACTGCAGTAGTATTTGAGGTTCATGCTGAAATTTCACCTAATGTTTTGTGGGTAGTGTATGACTATAGAATGAATAGAATAGGTGAGCCAGTCTTTTTTTTACTGGAATCATATGGATCGCCTAAAGACAGACATCCACATTATAGCTTGACATCACCTAGAGCACATGTTTGATGACACTCCAGATATTTAACCTGTGTGCCCGGAGGTTGGGTGGTCCGAACACCAAACATTCCATTATCAATAAGTTGTGAGGAAAAAGAAAATACGGGAGAAATCTGGAATCCATAGAAGGAGACAAAGCAAAGCAGAGGGGCTGATGACCCTGGCAGATGAGCAGACAGAGGGTGAAATAGAGTTCAGGCTGATCCGTTCAGTTTCAGGCCACTGAACCAATACAGACCTCCAGTGGAACAGCAGACAGCGGACTGCGGCATGAATATACAGCGCAGTGTATGTAATGCAAGGTCGGACAAAAACAGCAACATCCCTGCAAGAAAAACAAACATTTATGACATGAGTCAAAGAGTGTTTATGCGTGCATGGCATAGGTCACTGCATGTATGACTCGGCGAGTGTATCGCCAACACTATCGACTGTAAATACAGAAAATTCACAAATGTTTTCTTTAAACTACACAAGTAAACTTCCAAAATCGGAGGTTACATTTTGGAACTTGTTTCCTTGTTTTCATACCCAGTAAGTACAGCGCATTAACATGAAAGCAACAATGGACGCTACCAAGTTAAAAGCATTGTTTACGTATTGCCCTCTGCATTTGAATTAACACAGCCACCAAAAAGCTACATTTACTCGTGGTGTGCGATACCACTGATTTCCTTTCCAATCTGATACTGAGTCAAATTCAGGCTGGTACCGGCGATACCGATCAGATATTATGCGCAAATACACCTAATGTGTCTGAGTAATTTGTGTATTTATTTTACACTATAAGTAGTATATAAGTAGTATATTGAGGTAGCGGCGTGATTTACAATACACCCCTGATCAACATTTTAAGACCAGTTGAAAAATAGCAAGAATGTACATGTTGCACTGTTGGATCTTAAGGAGGTTCTAAGTAGAGCTTCAAAATGCAAAAAGAAGAAAGGGGAGTGAGGCAAAAACAAATGTTTGAGTAAGAAATTTATTGCAAACAAGCATTAAAGTGAAATAGGCTCGTGGGAATGTTGCTCCAATGTTGATCTCCAAATGTTCTCAATTGGATTTAGATCAGGGGAACATGCAGGATGGTCCAAGAGAGTGAGGTTATTCCTCTGGAAGAAGTTTTTTGTTCTGTTGAAAAAGCCAGTCACCACCAGACAGACGAAAGCCTTCAGTCATGAGAGATGCCCCCTGCAACATCTCCACATAGTCAACTGCCGTTTGACGCCCCTGCACAACCTGAAGCTCCATTGTTCCATTGAAGGAAAAGGATCCAACAAAATGTAAATTCTTGCTATTTTTCAATCGGTCTTAAAATTTAGATCAGGAATGCATAGTCAAGCTAATGTACAGAAACAGAAAACATATAAAATATGTGAAATTGGTGTTTGCAACCATAAAAAAAGAAAATAAGTAAAATAATAAAACCATTAAAAGCAATAATTCATTATTAAGAACTACTATAAGAATGAAAACTAATTCACTATTCACGCATGGCTCAGTTTTTCATCAGACTGAGCAGTGTGCCGCTCCACTGACGCATTATGCTGGCAGGAGAAGACGTTTTTCCCACCAACCACATACCATTTAGACAAGATCTCAATAATTTTGTTACTTTCCACCGTGTCCCTGTTAATGATACACATTACCTCAAATGACTGAAGTATCAAGGTCTTGATATTTCGATTTGAGAATTGATTTTGGAGCCTAACGATCTGGTATTGGAGGTATCGATATTTCAGTGTCAATCCGCACCTCGCTAACATTTCCAAGTATGATACCATATCCAATCCACCAGTCAGGCTAAACTTTGATGAGGAGTGACAGCGCATAGGATGACACAGTGTTCCCAGTTGAACTTGAACTTGTGAAGTTCCACTATATTTCTCGGTCAGAACATATTTGAAACACAGATTACTTCTAGCAAGGGTGAATTATATTTGAAGTTTGACATTTCTTTGTTACTTTCTGCTATGTCAGACAAACAAGGCCAATTTCATGACGTTGTTTAAGTGACTGAGGTGTCAGTGTCTGGTGCATGTCGCCTTCCATCAAATAAAGACCAGTGATTATCCCTCAAATGCCACGAATAAACTCGTCAAGTGTTGAGGTTTGAAAGTCCTAAGCCATCCTACTGAGCTGTATTTTTAGATGTACAATCATGGGAAGTACTTCACAAGTACTATTGTTTTACACCACTGTAAAGTGTAAATGCACATAGTATTTTCTCTCTCAGTTGGCTAGAGAGCCATCCAGGCCAATGGCATCCTCACTGGCAGATGTGCTTTGGCCTCATTCTCAAGTTGTTTTTCCCTCTGGTGCCATTCTGATTTACGCCAAGCCTCCCTCCACTCCATGACGACTACCTAGCATTGTGCTCTTGTCCGTGGCCCTTGTTTATTACTGTGCTTTTCGCAATGATTGGATCCACCGATGTTGAACTCTTGTACTTATTGTAAGTGATTCTGGATAAGAGTTTCAGCCTAATGCCCAAATTGTGATAGTAAATTGTAGCTGACACCTTTATGTCCAGCCATCCTATCCCCGGTGGTCCGGCCCTCGAATGATGTGAATGAACTTTTCTGAACTTTGCCTCCAACACTCACTCTAAAGAAAGTCTGCTTCCTTCCATTGTTCCTCATCACCCGGTGGACACAAAAATTTGCAGGGCCAAGGCCATTTTTGTCAAAATTTGTGACTATTGTAGTGAATTTACAACATTGTGTGAAAGAGCTTTGGAAGTATCTTCATGAGAATTAAGTGCTAGGTCCTGGACATGGTCCAAAGTAAATCATTGTAAGCGCATTGCAAGTGAAATAGTTTTTTTAATTGTTACTACACCCAGCGTTTTTATGTTGAAGCGCTCAGTTACTATGAACAGTAGGAGAGAGGCGACAGGAGGAGAAAGCAAGACACAAAAGAAATAAAAAGGACTGCATTTTTTTCTCAGGTGAAAGACGTTCTCGTTCAAAAAAACTGCTCCGCGTCATTACTTGAAAATCAACTCCACTTTTGCATTTAAAGGCATTGGTATTAATAATAAAAACTAGGGATGTCAATGGATTGAAATATTTAATCACGATTAATCGCATGTTGTCCATAGTTAACTCATAATTCATCACAGATAGGACATTTTTACCTATAAGTGTACCTTTGAAAGATTATTTTAAAGTTTTTAACACACCTATCAACCTGAGACTGCATAATGTGTTTGCTTTTTCAACATTCTGTTTTTTTTCAACACAAAATGGACCTCAATATATAAAAAAACAAACACAATGTACAGTACAACAAGTAGACAATGGTAAGGTAAACTGTCCATCACTCAAATATCATTCTCTTCAAGCAAATAATCTCACGAAATATAATCGTGACTAAACATTACAAATAAAGGTTTGCAAAAACACCCAACAACTAAGTGAAATGAAAACAGGGTGTTCAAGAACAGTCAGTAGTTTACAGACTGGGCCATAGAGTGTAGTGCAGTCAGACTACAGTATAGTTTATACTGTACTGCCAAACACTCTTTTAAAGAGACATACACACACAAACACTCCTTTTCACACACTTTATCACACTTTTCTTAGTCTGGAGACATCAATGATGTGGAAGGATGACACTGCGGGTCTTTCAGCGTGCAAACTTTTATTCTGTCATCTTTGACAAATGCAGCAGTTCAAGCATAAACGCTAATAAAGCGCTAATAAATGACACTGATAAATTCCCTCGCGAGCCTTTACTGCCATCTTATTGAGCGCTGTGTGTGTGCTCGCTCACTTCCGCTTTTCTCACTTTGACACAAGCCCCCAAACAGCTGTCCTCGGCTATGCCTGCCGGTAACTCAGAGCTCGCAACCCAAATTTTAGCTCGCAGTTAGGAGCAAAAAATCAGCCAAGAGGCGGCTTGTATTTAAAAAACACTTTTTAAAAACACAGTTTGGACACTTGTATGCCAAGGTAGCACTGTGTAAATGACAATAAAAAATACCTGTAGTGCCCCAGTACCTTCTGTCTGGCATTTGAGGCTACTCAACGTACAATACTCCGTGACAACTCAACTCACAGCGACAGTAGATACAAATAACTTTGGTCTGGTCAAATTTGCCAGGACTTTGAAGCTAAACTTAGCATTCAAAATACCATTTTCTTTTTTCATTTCCACTCAATGTTTGCTCGTTTCCTGGGTCAAACAGCACGTGCACACGTGAAAAAAATAGAGGCGTTAAAGGGACTTCCCCTTAATGTTCCCGTTATTAACGTGTCAACTTTGACAGCCCTAATAAAAACACATTTGCTCTTTGCATGATGGACAACACACCATTTTCTATGTCTTCCTTGGGGTTGCAGAACCATGTTCAAAGTTCTAAATTCATAGTTGTTTACAATGCTGAGGCTAAGATAGAAACTACTTGGTTGCTTCAGAATGGTGCAAAAACGCAATCCACTGAATAAAACCTTTTTTTTTTTTCTAGCAGCTCTATTTTTTGGCGATAATGCACTTGCAACATGTTACATTGTTTTTGCGGCTGCGTTCACACTGCAAAGCATGATGCCAAATTCAGATGTTTTTATCAAATTCAATCTTTTATGTGGTCTTTGACATTACCAAAAAAAAAATGCCACTTGCAAATGTGAACGCGATGACGTGTTTTCGGAAGTAAACATTGCCCCAGCTTGTGCTCTACTTAGTGCATTTGTGGCAATTTCAAGGAATTTGTGCAACAGGAGTCAACATTTTCTTAACCAAATGATTCCCGTAGGAGATTAAAAAGAAGGACGACTTTTGTCTGGGTGGATGTGAGTCATTTTCGAATGACAACAAAAACTTTTCCCTGCATCTCTGAGTACCGTTATTCAGGTCTCGCACGGTAAACCACACCTTTCGATGACGCGTAGGTGGGATATATGCGACCTGACTGCAGTAGATCGGATACATATCGGATTTATATCTACATACGAACAAGGCCTGAGTCGCATTTGAAAAAATGTGAGTGAACAATGGCAAATAAAGACAGCTGGGAAGTGTGTCCAAAATAGACATTTTTTATTTTTGACCATAAATGTATACAGTATGTGGTCATTTGACCAAACATGTTGGTTTACAACAATAACTGTTCTGAGGAAAACCAGAGACAATCTTGTCAAGTGAAAGTTTGTCTCGTCAGTCGTGATGGTACTGGTGCTTATTCAATGCAAAGTATCCTATCAGATGACCAAGGTCACTGAGAGTCAATCAACTTTTGGCGTCTGTAATGGAGGAGTCATTGTAAGTCAATTGGAGCGTTAATTCCGAAAACCGCATTAACAGGGTGTCTGCTCGCCCCCTGGTCCCTGCTGTGGACGAGCACTCGATAACAGATGCTAATGGGGTCGTTAGCATGGTTGTTAGTGTCTCACTGTGATTATTCATAATTGGAAAGCTGAGAGTTGTCTGTTGACAAGTTCACCAGGTCAGCTAGAGGTCAGCACCACGGGGGAGAGATTGTTTTTTTATACCAATGCTTCTTTATCACAGAATTGCCTCTACGGCCTCATCTTTACACCATTTTTTTGCTGGGATGAATGACAAGCTGGATCGGCAAGGCCACATTTTCCCATCATGTTAACTTTGCTTTGCTAATTTTGGTTGCTCATCTAAATGAGGTCAGGGTGTCCAAACTTTTTCCACAGATGGCCCCATACTGAAAAATGAAAGGATGCCTGGGACATATATTTTGCGAAGCAATACGTGTAGATATGCTAAGAAGTTATGTATATTTCAAGAAAAAACTGCATCTCCAGCTTTGTGATATAGCTGAAAAAGCCTATTATTAGTATCAACTACGCTCTTTGCCCTTTTTTCCTTTGTTTTTTTCCCCCCAAATGTTTAAACTTTCTTCTTAAGTACCGTATTTTCCTGACTATAAGTCGCATGGTTTGGCGGGTCCTGCGACTTGTACTCCGGAGCGACTTATACTACTTACTGACAGTCACAAGAGGGCGCTCTCGGCTTGTGTGCCAGTATGTGCTACTCCTATCACTCCTGTACCACTGAAAATGTACAATGTAAACATCAACTTATAAAGACAGCCAAGAAAGATGGAACACACATGCCCCCAAAAAGAAAATCTTGATCTCTGATTTTATAAAATAAATTTCCTCCCAAAAATGTGACTTATAGTCCAGTGCAACTTATATAGATTTTTTTTCTTCTTCATTGTGCATTTTTGGCTGGTGCGACTTATACTCCAGAGCGATTTATAGTCCGGAATCTTTGTACATTTTCTTCTCGTAATATTATGACTTTATTCCCATAATATTTCGACTTTATTCTCTAATATTAGCATTTTTTTCCCTGACCACATTTTCCAAAATATACAACTTTCTCATAATATTACGGCTTGAAAGAAAAACTTCTTTTTTGTTTAATATTTCAACTTTATGCTGCTAAAAACCAGTGAAACCAGTGTTGGAGAACTGGAGTTTCAGCTCATGTTTGATCTCCTCAGTTGCCAGTCTGGATCACTTCGTATTTCCAAGCCCATTATGTGGACCGATCCCCCTCCACCTCCTTGACACCGACCATCACCTTATCAAGTTCAAATGTAAAGTGCTATTGTGATGTTAACTTTCTAATTAGCTTTATTAGCATGTGGCTGTGTGTTCTTTGTATATATTTACATTTGATTGTATTTTTAAGAGCTCCATTCTGCTTAGGTCGAATTTAAAATCTTTGAATATGTGCAAGTACTGAGCCAAAGTACAATACAATACTGTTTCAGTGGCTTTTAGCTTCTTTAACATTTGAAGAGCCATTTACTGTTCTCCAAACAGATCAAGAGAAAAAACAAATCATTCTTAACACACACCACAGGATAATCTTTGGTCGGAAAGGGGTGGGGGGGCCGTGGTCAGAATCAATTGTTCCAGGTGCTGCATCATCATGAGGTTAATGAGATGATTATGCTGGCTGTGAAATGTGATCATAACAACAAATAATAACAAATCAAGAAAATGTCAGATACTTTTACAGAGAGAATGTGAACCTGAACTAACCAATCAATACTGCATGCTTAAAACGGGTATCTCTGCTGGCAGACAGAAATGTCCCTCGTATCAAGTACGGTACTTCTGTGCCAGACCTTACGTGATACAGTGGTTAAATACAGTTGTGTGAAAAGTGTTTGCCTCCTTCCTGATTTCTTATTTTTTTGCATGTTTGTCACACTTAAATGTTTCAGATCATCAAACAAAGTTAAATGTTAGTCAATGACAACACAACTGAACAAAAAATGCAAAATTTTTAAATGAAACTTTTCATTATTAAGGGAGA
The DNA here is from genome assembly GCF_027744805.1 of Dunckerocampus dactyliophorus. Lineage (NCBI taxonomy): Eukaryota > Metazoa > Chordata > Actinopteri > Syngnathiformes > Syngnathidae > Dunckerocampus > Dunckerocampus dactyliophorus. Next base: position 44,103,659 of record NC_072820.1, read on the forward strand.
AAAAAACCCCAAACCTACATGGCCCTGTGTTAAAACGTGATTACCCCCACGTTAAAACATAACACCTCAGTTCAATTTCTCGAGCCACACCCAGGCCTGATTACTGCCACACCTGGTCTCAATCAAGAAATCACTTAAACAGGACCTGTCTAAAAAAGTATAGTAGACCAAAAGATCCTCAAAAGCTAGACATCCTGCAGAGATCTCAAGAAATTCAGGAAGAAATGAGAAAGAAAGTAATTGAGATCTATCAGTCTGGAAAAGGTTATAAAGCCATTTCTAAAGCTTTGGGACGCCAGCGAACCACAGTGAGAGCCATTATCCACAAATGGGGAAAACATGGAACAACCAAAATGACCCCAAGAGCACAGCAATGACTCATCCAAGAGGTCACAAAAGACCCCACAACAACATCCAAAGAACTGCAAGCCTCACTTGCCTCAGTTAAGGTCAGTGTTCATGACTCCACCATAAGAAAGACACTGGGCAAAAACGGCCCAGTGTTTCAAGACCAAAACCACCGCTGAACAAGAAGAACATTAAGACTCGCCTCAGTTTTGCCAGAAAACATCTTGATGATCTCCAAGACCTTTGGGAAAATACTCTGTGGCCTGACAAGACAAAAGTTATACTTTTTGGAAGGTGTGTGTCCCATTACATCCGCCGTAAAAGCAACAAACATCATACCAACAGTAAAATATGGTGGTGGTAGTGTGATGGTCTGGGGCTGTTCTGCTGCTTCAGGACCTGGAAGACTTGCTGTGATAAATGGAACCATGAATTCTGCTGTCTACCAAAAAATCCTGAAGGAGAATATCCAGCCATCTGTTGGTGACCTCAAGCTGAAAGCAAGTTGGGCCATGTAGGTTTGGATTTTTTTCTGAAACATTTCAACATTTAAGTGTGACAAACATGCAAAAAATTAAAAATTAGGAAGGGGGCAAACACTTTTTCACACCACTGTGTGTCTAATAACAGTCGTTTGTGGTGTGCAAAATACTTTAATGTATTGCTCCTGAAAAAACAAATATTTGTTACACAGGACAACAATGGTATTAAAATATTGCAGAATTCCTTATTTATAAATATAATATTTTAATATTATATAATATAATATAAATATAATATTTTAGTAGTTATTAGTGTTTTAATAGTTAGAGCGTAGAAAACCTGTTGACCTTCTAAATACTTTTTTTTAAAAACGTTATTCGAACCTTCTAGACATGAAATTACACACCTATAGTCACCTTTACGCTCATATTACCCAATATAGAAGACATAATAAGAGTAAATAAGCCATTTCAGACACATTAGACTTGGGCTCGTGTGTGTTTATAAATATGTGCTAATAAAGCATAACATGCCAACATAATACATTCATTCATAATAATAGAGTAGATTCCCATTTTTCATGTGGGTTATGCCTATTTTTGACACATACATATAAAGCCAGCATTACATACTGTATACATTTTAATATATATACATTTATATATACATTTTACAACCTTTTGCGCAAAGTACTGTATTGTGACAGTGTGTTACATCACTATTATTGTGTATGGAATCTGGCTACCACGCTGATGAGTCTATTTTTTCGGCGCTGTGCTTAGTATACAGCACAGGAGTCGAGATTTTTTTCCAGCGCGGGCCACATAGTGAAAAATAAAAGGATAAAAGGAAGGGGGTTGTAAAGCAACACGTAGATATGCTAAGATGTTACATATATTGCAAAAAAAACTGCATCTCACCTTTGTCATATGAGTAAAAAAGAAATGTATTAGTATCAACTTTGCTCTTTTTTCCCATTTTTGCAGTTGTTTGTTTTAAATTTTACAAATACTTCAACTTTCTTCTTAAATAATCTTCGTAAATATTTTTTCGAAATAATATATATTTTGACTTTATTCCCATAATATGCTAACTTTTTTCCAACCAAATTTTCTGAAAAAGACAACTTTATTTTGTTTTGATTGTTTCTCATGATCTTACGACTTACGAAAAAAAAACAACTTGCATCTCTGTGCTACCAAAATGACATTATTTGTCCTATTTATTCTCGGAGAATTAACTTTTTCTTTTAATATTTTGACTTTATTCTTGTCAAATGTAATTTTTTTCCATTCCTGCTGTTTTTGGTTTTTTTGTTGTTTTTTTTCGAGCTATTTTAATTATTTCAAATTTTCTTCTTGTAATTTATTGTACTTATATTATATTATATAATATGATATACTTATATTATATATTTTGACTTTATTCTAGTAATATTATAACTCTTCCTGCAACCTAATTTTCCGAAAGTTACAACTTTATTTGTTTTTGTTTGTTTCTCACTATATTATGACATGAAAAACATCTCTTTTTATTGTTATTTCAACTTTATGCTACTAAAATGACATCATTTTTTTCTCTCAATAGATTGACAATAGATTTGACTTTGATTTTTTTTTTAGTTTTGCTGTTTTGTTTTTTTTAAATAAAAAAAAAAGTTAAATTATATAAACACAAATGGCCCCGGGACCGCACTTTGGACACCCGTGGTATACAGCGTTTTATGACGCCTCAGCTTTCCTTTCTTTGCACAAAGTACACTGCACTGCGTCTGCGATCACAGCTGATATGAGTCAGCGTGTTGAAATGAAGTTATGGTGTTCAAAGTGTTGCCACCTGCTGATCAGTGTCAGGAGGCTGTTGTTGATCAGATATGAGTCTTCTTTCATTCAAAAACAGCCCCGCTTTTAACATGTTATCACAGGAAGATAGCGTGACCAGAACAAGCACTGGCAAAACTTAAATTAAGCAAGCGATATTACCAAGTTGCGTTCCTTGGTCGTGTTAGATAAGTGCTAAGGTCATGTTTTACTGCTTTACTTGTGTTTGTGTATGCCTTGCGTTAGATGAATAATCATTTGCACCGCCAGCACCGTCAAACAATGTTGTACTGAATGATGTGGAGTAATATTAAAAGTTGGGCTGTCAAATGATTGAAAATTTTAATCAAATCAATCACAGTTTTCAAATGAATTAATCATGATTAATCACCATGTGCCACTATGTGTGAAATGTGTCCATTTTTTAAATTTTATGAACAGAAAGATAAATGACAGGATTATATATATTATTAATACATGTATTAACAGCTCCAGATGAACGGAACATTTAAATCAAGCTAAAAGATGCCACACATCTTTTGAAAGTCTGAAAATGTATTTGCCTAATGCTAGTCTCTGTAATAGCAAATGTAACTTAGGTTGAATTCACGTGCTTTGAGTGTAGATGTATTTTCTGGGATTTCTGAGCATGCTTAAAGGAAAACTGCACTTTTTTGGGGAATTTTGCTCATCATCCACAATTAGGGATGTCCGATAATATCGGTAGGCTGATATTATCGGCCTGATATTGGCGTAAAAATATAATATCAGTTGATATCGGTATCGGGTTTTTCACTAGAATGAAAAAAATATATATTTAAAAAAATAATTACAAAATGCTGTATATATAGGCCTATTGGCTCCCGGGGCGTGGGTTTGCCGGCGCAGGCAGCACCGACGTTAGCTAACTCGTTAGCTTGTAGCGGCGCCGGCCGTCATTGTCACTGTTGTCAGTTGACATTTTTACCCACTTCGAGGGTTAAGAGATGTGGAGATGCGATTCACAACGTGACAGGAGTCGATGTAGGTGGCACCAATCAGTTTACAGTTTACAGTTGAAGTGGTGTGTTTTGGGCTTCTTACTTTGTCCTTCTTGCCCTCTCCGCTTGAAACATTTTCTTAAGTTTAGAGGCTGCTAACTAGTGCTATATGCTGTGAGCGGCGGCTGTCTCCTATGTCCCTGCAGCGCATTAGTGTTGCACAATGTGGTGTAAACAAAGAAAAATAGGATCATAAAGGTGACTATAGGGGTGTTCTTTCATGTGTGCAGGGCTCTAATAATGGTTAAAAAAACATATTTAGAAAGTCATAAACAGGTTTTCTATGCTTTAAGTACATAAATATTGAGCTTATTAATATTAAACACTACCCTGTGGAAATTCGCTTATCACGGTCAGGTCTTGAACCAATTAACCGCCATAAATGAGTGATGACTGTAATGTACAGTAAATTCCGGTGTATATGCTGAACCCACCCTTATTTTTAGAGGAAAAAACATATTTGTACATATATAAGCCCCACTGGCGTATAAGCCGCACGTGTCCATGTCATAAAATGGCATATTGTGGCACACACGAGTCCTTGGGGACCAGGAAGTTCTTTATTTGACAGGAGCCAATCATAAGCTGTGAAAAAAACTCACGACAACACATTGGAAATTGGAGGTCATACCTCAATATAACAGTCTGACTCACAGTGTCGTCTTACAAACAACATTAAGCTCATCACACAGCAACTTAACACTCAAAAGGCATACATCAGAAATATACAAACATATACCAATATGAGTTATGAAAAATATGAAAAAAATTGTACATTTTAAAGTTTTCCCATAATGCATTTCGTTTGAGCAAAGAATTTCTTTGGAGGACAAGCAACATTGAAAAGGGTGAATGCCGCTGCAATGTTGCCTCTGTCCACCAGAGGGAGACATAGGACCCAAAGCCCAGAGGGAGGCTGACGTCATGACAGCGCCCCAATGAATGCGCTGCTCAGACGCAGTGTTCTCAGTAAAGATGACACCATGAGTCAGACTGTTATGTTGTTATACTGTTATATATAATGAAAGGAGATGTCACAAGATTAGAATTTCGCCGTAAATTAACCGCACCTCTATATAAGCCGCAGGTTTGAAAGTTTAAGAAAAAAGTAGTGACTTATAGACTGGAATTCACAGAAATTCCTAAAAGGCAAATGCTATACTAACTATTTAATTTAAAGCTGCAAATCTACTCTCCCGGAAGATCTTCACTGTCATTGTCTTTATAAATAAACGTGCATTTGCTGAAGTCGGTGATCTGGGGTGGCAAGTCTATGACGGAAACTAAGCGCTCCTCTCAAACCAGTGCATCATCTCAATGATTTTGAAGCTGTTATTTTAACGCAAACATACTACTTATGTTCGTTAAGTGGCTGACAGATAGTGCTTGTGACACGTTTGCACCGATGTACTTAACATATGATCTTTTGCAAATATCTTAATGGCCCTGACATTGTTTGTACGGGGAGGATTTACGCATTTACGCCACATTATACTGGGAGCTTGGTGGAACAATGGCAGTTGTCTTGGTACTGACTGTGGAAATCCTCTTTGTCACCGCTGTCAGAGTCAGTAGGGATTACAGTGTGCAGATTTGCCTGACTGCCTATTGCCCTCAAACATACTCTGCCAAGTTCAAAAGTTCACCACGGGCCTATACTCACACTATTCCTGGTATACAACAATAGTTCCGACAAACAGGTCAAGGTGAGGGTGACACAACTGAGCTGATAAAGAGGCAGTGAGAACACGCCCTTGTAATACTGCAATAAATTAGGGTCATGCTGAATGAAAACACGTGCAAAGCGACTCACCATTTCCTAATGACTTGTGTGGCATAGCAGCCTTTTATGCAATCCTGGTTTTCTCAATAAAAAATCACACTGCATGACAAAGGTAAACACAATCATTCCTGTGAATATTCTCATTCATCCATGTCGTTGTATTCTCAGGGTTTTGAATCGATCGCAACCGAACCGTTCAGGTTTCTCCTCTCATTCCGAGCAGGCATCATCATTTCATGTTCTCGCGAGAGCTGTCCTATCTGGTCAGGCTAGAGCTGTCCTACCTAGTCTTTGAGCATGAAGTAATGCAGCCTGCTCGGATGAGAGGCGAAACATCTTCTAAAACAACCTGAACAGTCCAGTTGTGATAAAGTCAGTGCTCTGGGAAAATACAGTAGTTTCTCATTTATCGCGGTTAATTGGTTTCCAGACCAGAAAAGTGGATTTCTGCCAAGTAGGATTCCTTATTTATAATGCAAATATCGCATTATAATACATTTTTTTACGTTATCAGCGCCCTCTAGACATGCAATAACACCCCTATAATCACTTATACAACCTATATAGTAGACATAATCAAAGAAAAAAAGTCACAAATAAGACATAATGAAGACTCACATGTTAGCGTTGGGAGAGTTCCTTGTTGTTGTTTTTTTTTTACTTCTTCTTCTGGACGGTACTTACTGCGGTGGCTGTTGCGTCATCATTACTGACAAATAGTGACCAGTGTAGAATATTCCATATAATCACAACGTCATTGAACGCCTCTTCTGAATGCCTTCTATTGTATTTTAATTAATTTAGCCGTTTTTATGCTTGAAAATGCTTAATTTAGGCATACATGTGTAACATTTGCTTAAATATGCATGTTTTTGTACTAATAATAGACCGTATTCAACCACAAAAGAGCGATGATATATTAATATCCTCTAGTTCTGAAAAACGGGATTTTGTCATTTTTACTCTTTTAGCAGCAACGACAACATTACTGTTTTCACAAATTTGCATTTGAAAAGCTCTTTTAAAAAGTAATGTAACACAAATTGGTACTTGTCATAATCCTTTATGAACTTTTAAGGTAGTATAGTATATAGTATAGTTTTTTTGTTTTTTTTACTTCCAGTTATTAGTACTGTTGGTGGGTTGCTTCATAACAAACCCCAAACCCCAAACACAGAGCCAGTATTGCTGATATCAATAGTGATACCAATACTTTTTACTATACATTTTTCAAAGCTCTTTGAATGATTTTGTGATGTTGCCTTCAAATTGTTGGTCGTGATTATAATCACAATAAAACACAATATATTTATTATTGTATACAGTATTATTATTTATATTTATAACAATATAAATATTATTCAAATTCAAATCATTTGGCTTTTGGCTCCCAAAGCCTTACTGTGTCCCCGGACTTGGCAAGTGTTTCTTTTTCTAACGATTTCAACAAGTTACCAACATAACAAAATAAACACAGACATTTGTGTAAATAAACATAGAAGAGAACTGAAAAACATCAATTTCATCACTCTAGGATCGATCTGACACTGATACTACCCTTGGTATCGATAATATAGATTTATTATATTTTTTGCCTACTTAAAATTCTATCATGGTTGAGAAAAATCTGGGGGACTTGTCTGAGCAGGTAATAAGGTCATGTGGGTCATGCCACTGAACAAGGTCTCCTCGCTTTATTGTGCCCTGGCTCAGTCAAACATCTAAAAGACAATAAAAAGGAAATAAAAGACACAGGCAACACTTGTCGTCTGCTGCTGTTAACGTCTCCTCAACGTCATTTACATCCAAATACCACACCCTGCCTCATAAACACTGATAGGTCAGCGGAGACGCTCTACTGTCTTCATTAAGTTGACTCAGCACCGCCAAACTCACATCCACATATAATGTGATGGCACGTTATGAGGCCACTGAGAGGCCAGAGGATCTAACATGTGCATGTCACATTTCAATGCTTTGATGTGAGCAACAGAAAGAAAAAAGGCCATTGTCTCAGAGATTACCCCAATTTTGCAGTCCATGGTCCCGATAGACTAACAAAGGATGAAAATCTCCACACACATTCAAGTTCCGCATTGGTCCATTTGCATCAAAGCAGTTTAAACACATGGACTAAAGAGTGTGATGTAGACAGGTGGATCATAGCCGCATTTGCAGGAATGTGACCTCTGCGTGAGTGTTGTGTGGAAGAAGGAAAACTACATTTATGATAAATTTACCATCCATTTTAAACCCTGACCTAAACGATTGGTGTTGTTCTTGGGCACATGTAATCTGGTTTGTTTGACTATTATGAGTACTTTGATGTACACAACCCACAATTTTAAACTGATAATGGAGGAACTTACTACCCTGGGTCACATCAAAGCTGCGGTTGTGGTGGGTAGTAATATGAAGTATTGGTGGTGGTTAGCGGAGGGGGTGTTTTAGGTGAACATCAAGTGACCATCACGCCATGAAACAAAGGTTGTAAGGAAAGCAGGCAGGAAAAGACAGAGTAGGCGTGAAAGAATGCCAAGGCATGGAATGCAGGTTAGCGTCCACAAAGACCTACTGACAGACACACACTGTTAAGATGGAAAACAAGTCTGGTGTAAGTTTACAGTTCAGCAAAGGTGCAGCTGAATGAAGGACGAGACATATTAAGCCCTCCAACTCACTGGTGATCGTTCAAGTCTTTGTCTTTTACTACTGAATATCATTACTAGTATCTACCAGTTACTGCTATCATCATAAAAACACCATAATAAACGTGGACATGCAGTCGAGATGTCATAGGGATTCCTCACCTCTGCTACCTACTACTACCTCTGCTACTTGCCACCCATCCCCTTCCTGCCCAAGCTGCATCACAGGCTCGACAAAACAAACGATTCACTTTCTCAGCCCGCGATTTTCACTAACTCACGGATGCCCGACAAAGATTTAAAATTCACTGACCTATGGGTACTCGCTAAAGAGTTTCACTAACTAAACAATGACTCGAGTTTCACTGACTCATGAGAGCTCGGCAAAGACTTGAGTTTCACTGACTTATGACAAAGACTCGATTTTCACTGTCTTATGGGTGCTCTATGAAGACTTGAGTTTCAGTGACACACTGGTGCTCGACGAAGACTTGAATTTCGCTGGCACACGAGTGCTCAAAAAAGACTTAAGTTTCACTGACTCACGGGTGCTCGACAAAGACTGGAGTTTCATTGACTTATGACATATATTCAACTTTCTCTGACTTATGGGTACTCGATGAAGACTCAAGTTTCAAGGACACATCGGTGCTCAACGAAGACTCAAGTTTCACTGACTTACAGGGACTCGATGAAGACTTCAATTTCACTGACACACAGGTGCTCGACGAAGACTTGAATTTCATTGACTCACAGGTGCCTGACAAAGACTTGAGTGTCACGGACTTATAGGTACTCGATAAAGACTTAAGCTTCACCGACACAAGGGTGCTCAACAAAGACTCGAGTTTCCCTGACTCATGGGTGCTCAACAAAGACTCTCATTTCACTGATTCATGGGTGCTCGACAAAGACTCCAGTTTCACTGACTTACGACAAAGACTCGAGTTTCATTGACATACGGGGACTTGATGAAGACTTGAGTATCACTGACACACTGCTGCTTGACAAAGACTCCAATTTCATTGACACACAGGTGCTCAACAAAGACTTAAGTCTCACTGACTTATGGATACTCGATAAAGACTTAATTTTCACCGACACATGGGTGCTCAACAAAAACTCGAGTTTCACTGACTTACGGGTAATCAATGAAGACATGAGTTTTATTGATACAAAGGTGGTCGACAAAGACTTGAGTTGCACTAATTTACGGGTGCTCATTGAAACACAGGTGCTCAACAAAGACTTGAGTCTCACAGACTTATGGATACTTGATGAAGATTTAAGTTTCACCGACACACGGATGCTCAACAAAAACTCGCGTTTCAATGACTTAAGGGTACCCTACAAAGCCTCAACTTTCTCTGACTCACGGGTTGATGAAGACTCGAGTTTCGCTGAACCACGGATTCTCAACAAAGTCTTGAATTTCACTGAGTCACGGCTGCTCGATGAAGACTCGAGTTTACTGACTCGGATGCTCTGTGACAAGTGACTCGAGTGTAAGAAGTACCTGATTCGGGTACACTTCTTCAAGGTCATGTTTGTAAATATGGAAGTTAGCCAAACATGAATGACAAGCCACATTGCATTTGTTTGGGACACATACACATATAGCATAACTCTGCAAAAAATGACCATTGTCTGCACAAGATATCAGTATTCCGACATGTAGTATTGTTATCGCTCACAGTCTCGATACACATCAGATGTGTGGTAGCAGTTGCTGATTCATTTGATACATTTTTATGTAATATCAATATCAGTGCACGCTCCCATATACTGTACAAGTAATACTTTCTAAATGACCAATACAGATGTTTTGTTGTGAATACACAATTCACAATACACAACACTGCCAAAGGACATAGCGAAAGTCAACTGGCAAGCGCTTTAAACTGCAAAACACGCGCGGTGAATGGCTGTGGACGACAGAGGACAGAATACAGGACAGAATTTTAACATGGGTGTGATAAAATCCAACCTTCACCTCTTTTGTTTGACTAACTATGCCCGCATTTGTGTACATTTGTAGTCTTTAAAAAAAAAAAAGATATATAAATAATAGACGTTAGATGTTTTTCTAATGCCAGCAGAAGCTCGGCTATACTTAAGAGTAGTCAGTGTATAGCTTGTAACGCACGAGTGTCTGTAGTACAATATATATCCCAAATTTTCCACTGAGGGCAGAGAAACTGAAAGATGAGGAGGCCACTTTGATACATTTTGTGCATTGAATATGCTAAAACAATCCAATGTAGGGCAATACTTTTTGTGATTTTTGTGCTTAGTGTATATAGACTCAAATAGTGAAGAAATCTATAACTGACCTCACTAGGGTCGCGGGGGTATGCTGGAGCCTATCCCAGCTGACTTTGGTTGAGAAGCAGGGTACATCCTGGACTGGTGGCTGGTGGACGATCACAGGGCATGATAATATATAATACTAAGCAATAATAATATCATAATAACGCCATGTTTCCTTTAATATGTCATCTTTCACTGTTGTAAAGTTATGTGGAATTGCCGTTTGGGACATGTATTTTCTCACACGCAATTTGCGCTGTCTAACATTTGCAGCATTTCTTGAAACGCTGGCTTTTCAACTGTATTAAAGAGCAGCATTTCTTTTGCGATGGCTTTCTTTGAATGCACACAATTTCACGCTGTTCCGTTTGTATTTACATTGCGTCTCAGTGAGTGTAGAATGTTGGGACAAAGGCTCTGCATCTTGGTGTGTAGTTTTTTTTCCCTGATGGGAAAACTGGGTCATGTGGATGTGTTTGAGTTGGGCAAGTTGGTTGTCATTTATTCATTGATTAATATATGATTAATTAATTGATTAATTTATTATCGACAGCCGAATGAGACATCTTGTCACATATTAATCTTGCGAGATCTGTGACATTTGACAGAGAACTGTATATACTCTAAAATTGTACATGACAAAATAAATGCTAAATATGCAAACGGAAATGACAACTGAGTTATCAGACTCTTTCAAGCACGGCTTGCAACTCTGAAATTTGTTAGCACGTCGACTATTTGTTTTTCTTTTCAATTGTTTTTGCACACCCAACACTTTTACTGCCCCCTCTGCCCCTCCCACGCTACGTCACCATAGACAAGGAAGGGAAACCCAACCACAAGCATTCAGTGGAGACACATTCTGATGTCAGGTGTGAGCTGACTTAGCCACAGTCGTACACAGTCTGAACATGGAGTCATGGGTCTGAGCAGGACACACACAGTAACGAATAGGTGTGAAACTACCCACCCACATATAAAAATTCCCATTGGCGTAAACACATTTTTGTTCTGTTGACATAGTGTATTCCCGTGATCAATCATATTTATGAGGCTTTCTGTGCCACCCACCGTCTTCTCATTGTCACCGTCAAAGTCAGGTCTTATTAGATGTGTAGTCTGTTTTTCATTGAAGGAGTCCAGTCCCAGGAGCAATGTGGGGTTTTTGTTGTTGGAATTGAGCTTTCTAGTTGAGGAAAGTAAGCGATCCGACAAATTTTGCTGTCGATCTGACACCAATGAAATACAAGGCCATTATTGCCGATACCGAGATCAACACTTTTTGCTACAAATGTTTGAAGATGGTTTTGTGATTTGGTGATCATTATTTTAATCAAAAGAAAACACAGGGCAAAGATTTTAGGCAAACAAAAAATATTTGTCATCGACAAAATATAACGTCGTCCCTCGCTACATCGTGGCAGTTTTTTTAAAATTAATTAATTAATAAATGGCCGCTGTTTTGTGGTTGACCATAGCCTATTATTCGTCAAAAATATTGAAAGACAAGTTATATGTAGTATTCTGGTCACTAGACGTTGACAATGTTACACTGATGAGACATGACATTACATTACATTACCTTCCCACTGCATGTAGTCAGCCATGGTATGTCCAACATCCATCTATCCATCCATTGATCCATTTTCGATGCCGCTTATCCTCACTAGGGTCGCGGGGTTATGCTGGAGCCAAGCATGTAGTCAGCATGTCAAACATGATAGAGTGAAAAGAATTTCTCCTCCCATTCTGTGTGGAAGTGGTAAGTTTTTGGCTTCTTACTTTGCCCTTCATCCCCAAGCTGTTTGAAATAAATACATTTGAGGCTAACTAGTTAGCTCAATGGCATGTTATGTTTAAAGCGGAGTCCGTCTATTACAATATGTCCCTGCAGTGATCCCATAGCCTGCGCAATGTGCTGTAAACAAAGAATAATAGAAGTGTAAAGGTGTTGTTTCATGTGTACAGTGCTCTAATAATGGTAAAAATCATATTTACAAAGTCATAAACAGGATTTTTATGCTCTAACTACAAAAATATTCAATTTATTAATACTGAATCCTACTTTGCAGAAATGTACTTATCACGATCGGGTCGGGAACCAATTAAACGCGCTAAATGAGGGACAACTGTATACATATATAAAACAATGTAACAATATCAGTGAAATAAGAACATTATCATTGTTACTCCTTCCCTTTTATTACTTATAATTGTTTGAGCAAAATAAAGTCATATTGGCTTTTTGCCCCAAAGCCCTCCTGTGTCAAAGCGACTTATTCCCTGAGGTGAGTTTTGTTTGTAAACAGGTATAATAAATATAACAATATCAGCAAAGTAAGGATAGAGCAGTGCTTCTCAAATAGTGGGGAGAGCGTGTTGGCAGGGGCCACTATAAAATATCCTACTGCATATACTGTCCATCCATTTTCTATGCTGCTTATGCCGCAGGGGTATGCTGGAGCCTATTACTGCATATACTATATTATACTTAAATGTATTCAAGGTTGGCAGATCTGTTAGTGTCTTTATTCACGCTTGAAGGATGCTGGTGCCAGCAAATCATACAGTGGTTTGTACTAAAGTCAATTTTGTACTAAATACTAAAAGTTCTCAATAGTATTTCAAATCATATGACAGGGGATAGTTTAGAATCACTGGGCTACAGCGACTGGGTTATCAATAAACAACTAACTTTGCTCAATGTTTTCCTACTTTGACCTTCTTCCTGGTCACATTCTTGCAACCATAGCTGACCAGTTAGAGACGAGTGCAATGTCACGTAGCTCGCCGTGTTGCATTTTGTTGCTTTCTGGCAGGCTTGGAATTTTTACAATGTGCTGCACCAGTGGGAGGGGAAGTGGAAAGCACACACGTCAACTGATGCGGACCAGAGAAAGCAAACTACAAATCAGGGGTGGAGAAAGGTTACTGGGCCTCAAGCCCAAATGTTTTCCGAAAATGTGTGAGTTTGCATGCACACATTAATGTTCATGTCCATGTTTCCCACTTCTCTGTGAATTCCCTGCTTGCATGCACTGGATATAACTCCATCATTGGCCAAACTGTCTGGCTCCACACAGCTAGGTGGCGATAATGCTACTTTCAGCTCCTTAAGCTTTGGCTTTCTCAACAAGGAAGACAACATTTGTCAACATTATATTTTAAGATCAATTTATGTACGCATTTTGTCCCTCACTTTTCAAGGGGTACGGTTCAACACCGGTATGGGCCCGTGACCTAGTGGTTAGAAACCCCTGATTTGAGGCACTTGAAGTTTAGAGGTGTAAAACTATTTTTTTTTAAGACAAGAACAATTTCCTCTGGTTTTTCACAGCAACTGAACAGTCAAGCACTCACCAACTACAGTATAAAAAATATTGTGAAATTGATAGGTATAGGTATAGGTATAGGTATAGGTATAGGTATAGGTATAGGTATAGGTATAGGTATAGGTATAGGTATAGTTATAGGTATTGTAAAAATCCACCATAAGAAAGACACTGGGCAAAAACGGCCTGCATGGCAGAGTTCCAAGATGAAAACCACTGCTGAACAAAAAGAAGATTAAGGCAATCTCAATTTTGCTGCGTGAAAGCATCTTGATGATCCCCAAGTCATTTGGGTAAAATACTCTGTGGTGTGACGAGACAAATGTTGAACTTTTTGGATGGTGTGTGTCCCATTACATCTGGTGTAAAGTAACACCACATTTCAGACAAACAGTAAAATATGGCGGTGGTAGTGTGATGGTCTGGGTCTGTTTTGCTGCTTCAGGACCTGGAAGACTTGCTGTGATAAATGGAACCATGAATTCTGCTGTCTACCAAAAAATCCTGAAGGAGAATGTCCGGCCATCTGTTGGTGACCGCAAGCTGAAACCAACTTGGGTTGTGCAGCAGGACAATGATCCAAAACACACCAGCCAGTCCACCTCTGAATGGCTGAAGAAAAACAAAATGAAGACTTTGGAGTGGCCCAGTCAAAGTCCTGACCTGAATCCTGTTGAGATGCTGTGGCATGACCTTAAAAAGACGCTTAATGCTGGAAAATCCTCCAATGTGGCTGAATTACAACTCATTGTAAGTTATGGCAAACGCTTGATTGCAGTTGTTGCTGCTAAGGGTGGCCCAACCAGTTATTAGGTTTAGGGGGCAACCACTTTTTCACACAGGGACATGTAGGTTTGGATTTTCTTTCTCCCTTTATAATAAAGTTTCATTTAAAAACTGCATTTTGTGTTCAGTTTTGTTGTCATTGTCTAATATTAAACATTTTTTGATGATCTGAAACATTGTACAAACGTGCAAAAAAAAAAAGAAATCAGTGGGAAAACAGTTTTTCACACCACTATCACACCATGTGGTACATACAAAAAGCCTGCATGCAGCACTGACAATCCTCCCACAGAAGAAGACACAAACTCCAAGAAGAAAGCAACCACAAAGGCAAGTCGGCGACCAAACAATTCGAATCCTAAACCGTTTTCGTATGGGCAGGACCTGAGAGGTCACAGGCGTGCCCTCAAGCTATATCCACAGCAGCACGGCTATTGTCAAAAAGACACATTTTCCCCACAACAGTGTGGTGAAAGATCTCTGTCCAAGTAAAAAAATTCCCCAGGTGTCATAACTAATAATAATACGAGTGTAAAGGTGACTGCAATCATCCCCTGCAATATCAGGGTTCATTTATCTCTCCCTCACTATTTAGCCGTTTTTCATAAATAAATAAATAAATTAACTCATCGACTGCCAAAGACGTTTGGACGTCTTTTGCTTTTTTTCGCGGGAGCTACAGATCAAAATCTTATTCATCCTGTGTGTGAATTTCAGACTTACAAGCAACGTATTTCTGTCCCAGTTGGGGGCCAACAGTTCTCTTTTCCACCAACCGGCAGCGACAGATTGGCTATGAAGAAGACGGAAATTGGTGGATTGCGTCTTGAGAGAGGAAAATGGCGAAGCGCATTCGGAAATCGTGCGGAGACAAAAAAACCACGGGCAGCTAACCCTGTCACCGAGCTTGTGTGGCGGTGGATCTGCCTTTATTAGTGACGCGATCGTAAAAGATAGAGGTGACATGGGTGATGGTGACGTCGTTGATAATGGAAGCTGGAGCAACAAGCGAGTGGTTAGCGTTGCTGAGCCATGTGGCGCCACACCGGAGCCTAACACAGGAAGCAGTTTGTACACACACACATACTGTAAATAACTGTAAATACTGTAAATAGTTTACACACACACACACACACACACACACACACACACACACACTTCTATAAATACTTTACACACACGCACATCTGTAAATCGTTCAAACATCTGTAAATGGATTATTACTTTGAGTTATGTTTTATGCGTTATGTTCTAAATCTGTGAATAAATGTAGTTATTTTGTCATCGAAATCCTTTTTTCCTGTGTTATTGTTGTTGTTTCATAGAAATAAACAACTGTTCAGATGTTTGAGGTGTCGCTAAAACTAAAAAATATGGACGTCAGTCACCGTTCTGCCTGAATTTGCTCTTTTTTTTCGGTTTTTTGGTTAAAATCATGTGTTTTTGCTGAAACTACCTTATGTTCTACCGCCGACATCTAAAGACCCAAAAAGGCTAGAAACAAGCTTTTTTTTTCCCATGCAAAGAAGAGAGTCTAAAGCTTCTTTAGGTAGTTTCAATGTTTATGTAGTCCTAAAACTCAATATTCTGTGGGTCTTGAAAGTTCAGCAAAAATGGCCAAAAACTTTGGCAGTGTGGAGTTCTCCTCTCTGAACATGGCTGAGTTAATGGTTGCAGTTTCATGGTAGACTATGGCCTGAAATATTGACACAAAACACTGAAACATTACCTTACATTACATTACCTTAACACCGCATGAAGTCATGAATAGAGTGAAAAAAGTTCTTCACCCATTCCGTGTGGAAGTGGTAAGTTTTTGGCTTCTTGAGTTTAGAAACAATACATTCGAGGCTAACTGGTTAGCTCGCTAGCTTGTCAGCTCACTAGCTTGCAAGCTTGCTAGCTAGCGGCCTTCTTGAGTCCCTGCAGAAAACAGTGTGTAAACAATGGATAACAGGAGTGCAAAGACGTCTTATTTCCGGTTTTCTATACTCTAACTACAAAAATATTTTACTTGTTAAAATTGAATCCAATATCTCACAAATTCATTTACCAATTAACCACTATAAACAAGGGATAGGGGTGTGTGGGGTATTAGTTCATTAGTAAAAACTGTACTTAGAAGGTCATAAACCTGTTTTCTATGATCTAACTACGAAAATATTTGATTTATAAAGAAGGAAACCTACTTCGTGGAAATTCACTGTCTGGAACCAATTAACCGTGATAAACGAGGGATTAAGGCATGTAGTAAGTCTACCACTGCATGAAATGAAATCAGTACCTACAAACCAATACCTTCATTTCTCGTGTTCTGTTGTTAAGAAGGTTTACATACAGCAGATAATGTCATGTGTTGCAGTTTTTGGCTGGAGTTTTCCAAAAGCTTCGTTTTTCAGGACAAAAAGCTGTTTTTTTGTGTGGATGAAAGTCCAAAAGACCAAAAAAAAAGCTTAAAATACTGTACCAGTAACTCCAAGTAAATCTTGCTTTGAGTGACGAACACTCTTTGGTTTTCTTTTCTACTTCACACGCACCTATCCATCTATCCACACATCCATCCATGTCCCGAGTGCCAGCACAGAGTGTGTGAGCTCTAGTAGGATACTTGATGAATCTGCCTATTAATCAGACTTGTCAGGATGAGAATGAACTATTGGCCTTTAATGAGCAATAAATACAGGTTAGCAGGACAGGGGTTGGACTTCAGGTCAACGTTTGTGTGTGCATGAGTACATTCAGCAGTCACGATTGTTCTCAGTGTAAATCATACATGCGCGGCAATAAAACGCATTTCCAATCTTTTTTTTTTGTGCTAAAATGTCCCTTTAAAATGTGAAGAAATACTTTTTCTTCCTGTCTGACTAGTTTTCCAGCTGGATCCATCAGCAGCCCGTCCTCCTCATCTCATCTGTCCGCGTCTGTCTCCGCGAGACAGCGGTCACCTTTTAGCCCGGGGAACGGCTCGGCCCTCAGTCCCACCTCCCACCGAGACGACGGGGTCAAAACCAATCCAACCCAGGAAGTGATTTTACGCCCTTCACACATGTGATGAGCTCTTAAAGTGCAGTGCTTGGAGGATGGGGAGGCTGGAGGTGCGGTGATAAAGGGACCTCACAACAAGTACCCACCGTTTCATGAAGATCTGTTTCTTATCCATCCATCAGACCAGATACTCTGGTCTGCAATTATCATGTTAACTAGTGTCATTTCAAAATCATTTACAGTGAAATTAGCCATTAAATTGTATCAAAAGATAAAAAGAGACAGCTCATTACTGCATGTAATGGGACACACCTATGCCGCCTACAAAGCCCGCTAACACCTCCAAAAACCTCCAACAAGGTTTTATGGTTTTACATACAGTATATGCTATGACCATGTAGTAACAGGTACATTCATGATAACACGTAATACTTACAGTATTTTGTCGTATTTTGGTCCTTTTAAGCATTACCGGAACTTCCTCCCTGGGCGCATTGATTTCACATAGCAACAAAGAAAGGAACGCTACACCTTTCCAAACTCAAAAACAAAAACACAGCAGCAGAAGTGGCAGCTCCAATGCATAGCTTTACCCTTTGCTAGTGGCTTGATGTATTGAGAGTGTGTGGTGAAGCTAGTAGCTAGCAGGCTAGTAGCTAGCAGGCTAGTAGCTAGCCGGTGTTGTGTGGCAAGGTGTCAGTACGCCAGTAACGTTGTTCGATCGGTGTAACAATGTTAAAAATAATAATAACAATGTTGCTGTTGCTTGGTTGTTACATTATATGGAAATGGAGCGTTGTTGCCGCTTTTTTTAATACTAATAATAGGCCGCATTCAACCACAAAACAGTCATCATTTATTTATTTATTTATTTTTGTCCGAACTACGATGTAGCAAGGGACGACTATATATGTAAATGTTTTTTTTGTAGCCATTTGTATAAAATTAAATATATATATATATATATATATATATATATATATATATATATATATATATATATATATATATATATATATATATATATATATATATATATATACTGTACATATATACAGGTATATATACAAATATCAAAGTGGCCCCCCTCATTCTTTGATTTTTCTGTATGTGGCTCTCGTGGAAAAAGTTTGGACACCCCTTTCAAGAGAATATGTTCGTGTAACGTAGCATGTTCCTCAACAAATGATTAGATAAACCCCTAATCATCCAAGATTGTTCAAATTTACGGTTTTACGGAGGGAAAAACCCAGAAAAACTAGTAAAACATGCAATGTTTTCTTCATTAAGATGTCAAATTCTAATTATTTACTTGAATTCCTGACCAGAAAAATCATCTCAAGCTGTTCAAATGATTTTTTTTTAAATGAAAAATAAAGTTTTTTCTTGTTTTGGTTTATTTGCCAAATAAATAACCGTGACATTTTATGTTTTCAACATGTTTTTGATCAATTAATCTATTTTCTTGCTTTGAAGACACACATTTGTTAAGTACTGTACTGTATATTGGATTGGACTTCCTGTATACAAAGTTAGGACACCCCTGCGTTATACTGTAAGCATGTACGTCAGGGGTGTCCAAATTTTTCCCAGTACTGAAAAATTAAAGGTTGCGGGGGCCACTTTGATATTTTTCATTTTGTAAAGCATCCCATGAAGATATGCTAACAAGTTATCTTTATTTAAGCTGATTATTATTATGATGAACCTTCGATGTTTTTCAATTGTACAAATATTTATTTACATTTTGACTTTATACTTGTAATATTACATTTGTTTTCCAATTTGATGCCAATAAAATTGCAACTACATTTGGTTTAGGCCTGTCAAAAACAGAGCGTTAAGTAATTCAAATGAGTTAAATTAGTGGTAACTAATTTATTTCATTAATAGACTTTTTCGTGTAATAAATGCACCATGGCAAGCAACGCCTCTCTGTTATGCCGGCAGACGGAGGCACAGTGTAGCTCCCCACGGAGTTACAGACAGTCAGCGGTGCATTTATAAGTTTATTCCAACATGTGTAATTCCAACATCACATATGTATATCTCCAACTCCAAACACGCCCCTCATCCATTCTTCATTGCACTTCCTCATTGTCACTAGACAGACGGCAAGATGCATTCACAGACACATAGTATTATGACTATGCTCATAAAACAACTTTTTTCTCTTAATATTATGACTGTATTGTAATATTTTTTCTTTTATTCTCTCAAAATGACTGTTCTTTTTCCATTTTTGCTGTTGTTTTTGTTCGTTTTCTTGTTTAATTGTATTCTTAAAACGTGCCGAGGGCCGATAACATGCAAATGTCCCCCGGGGGCCGCATTTTGCACCACCCTGATATACATGTTAACCTTCTTCCTGTCATAAAAGTGTAAAAAGGAGTTATCCGATGTGAAATAAAATGATTAAAAATGATTTGAATAAGGTGGAGAGTCCTCCCGGAGCAGCTGATGGGTGCTGCAGGTCATTGAGGCAGTGTCCCGAATGGCCGACAGACGTTTACATTACTTCAAGACACAGATGACGTCAGCACCGTTAGAGATTACATCTAAAAATGAGCGCTGTGTGTCCTCTCCTTTTTTCCGTTCGTACTCTCCTCTTCTTTCGCCTCCTCTGATTTCATCCCTCTGTTCTCCATCCATCCATCTGTTGCTTTCTTCTGTCCTCTAGTTTACCTCTGTCCCTCTGTTACCTTTGTCCAGGGCTATGTATGTTAGGCATGCAGCGTAGGCTTCACTGTGTGTGTGTGTGTGTGTGCGTGTGCGTGTGAGAGAGACAGCGATTAGCCGCAGGCTTCCATCATTTTCATACAGCTATTTACATATATTTGTCTCTCTATGTGTGTATGTCAGTTTAGAATTGTGGTCGTCTTTGTGTGGCTACGTGCATGTGCTTACACATTATGCGTATGTGCGTGATTGTGTATTAACACAGCAGGACGCCACCTCTTCACTGCTTAAACCCCCGTGTGACCCCTGGATGATTATCACATCCACATTCCAACCTGCTGTTTGTGTGCATGCACACTCACGTCCTCTTATATGTGGTTATATTTACAAGTCAGATGCTATGAGGTGATAGTGTAGAGAGTCCTTGACTGCTGTTCAGTCTGGAACACGTTGTTAGGCCCCGGTTTCACCAAGTACTCCTATCTGGTTAAGTTTGGTAAAGTACGTGTTTTTTTGGAATCCCGTTGAAGACTAGAATGGCAGGAAAACATCAATACAAAATGTGCAGTTTGTGTTCCTGGTCTTGAAAAAATACATCCCTCACTTTTTTGGTTGGCGTGTGGTTGGCAACATTGGCAGCGCCTCATCAACGAGCTGCCAAGTACACTCAGGAAGTGTGTGGATCCATGCCAGTTGCAACAGATTAGATTGTGAAACTCCAAATGTAATAAAGACACGCAAAAAAAGACTTCCACAAGCATGAGTTTTTGGTACTGGCAAAGTATCCTAGAGCAACTCACATTGTACACGTGGGGTGTCCAAAGTGTGGCCAAAGGGCCATTTGCGGAGTGCGGTTTGTTTTTTATAGCCCCGCGGCACAATGTAGAAATTAAATTGGACAAAAAAAATACAAAGTACTGAAAACGTAGAGCAAAATGTGAAGAGAAAAAGCTTCAATGTTGATACTAACACCTAATAAGACAAAGCTTTGATGCGTACGATTTTTTCTGCCTTTTTACAAATTGTAAAAACAAGTTACAAAAATATCAAAGTGGCCCATCACATGTTTTGATTTGTCAGTATGCGGCCTTCGGTGGAAAAAGTTCCCACACCCCTGTTGTACAGTACATAGAACATAAAATACAGTAATAAAACACTAAAAACGGCAATATTTTTTTTTACATTTGAGCCACAAGCGGGAACAAATATTGAGCCGAAACGGACAAAGAAACGGGTATTTTGAATGGGAAGTTTAGCTTCAAAGCTAACAATACCAAAGTTATTTGTGTCTACTGTCCCTGTGAGTTGAGTCAACTCCCAGAGAAAAGTGACAAGCACTTGTCATTTGGTACCTTGGCATACGAGTGTCCCACCTAACGAGTGTTTTTTAGATGCGAGCCGTCTCTCGGCTGATTTTTTTGCTTTCAACTGCGAGTGAAAATGTGGGTTACGAGCTGCTAGTTACCGACAGGCATAGCCGAGGACAGCTATTTGGGGGTTTGCGTAAATGTGACCATGACTGAAGGTGAGAATGGATGTAAATACAGGAGCATTAGCAGCGCGCTAGCTGGTGTAACCGAGCAGTTGAGGATTCCCATTAATGTTGTGTGTTTATTTCAGCGACTGTGCGTCTCTCTGTTTGCTAGCGTCAAGTGACCTCAACACACAACAACACTTCTAGCCTTCAAAATAACAGCGCATCCTGTCATGGTACAAAACAAGGGTGTCACAAAAAAAAAAGCTTACACTAGTCGGCGGGAAAGATTTTCAACACACCAGCAAAACATACGTACATCATAGTGATCTAATTTATCTTATTCTTTATGTATTGTATAAAACAACATCAAATTAAAAGCACTAAATGAATTCAGACCCACCATCCACCAGTACGAGCCTGGACTTCATTTTTCAGAGAGGTGCACCAACAAATATACACATTAGCACTCACTGAGGTCATTGAATCTTACCTTTATGCTTTCCCACATAGTATCAGCATTTGGGACCAAATATGAGGTGAAAGAAAAAGGGGAAAAATACAGTATAGTAGTGTGGAAGAAAGTGTAGAAAAAAGCTAGATGGTGCATTCAACGACCATCGAATAAAGTAGGAAAAGTCGCAGCTCGCATTAAACATGCAAAAACTGGGGGAATCCTAAATGTATATATATTTTTTAAATAAAGTAATGGACCATATTTCCAAATTTGTTACCCTTTCCATAAAAGTTGATGTAGTTATTTACAAATTATATCATTATGTTTTTTTTAAGGTTTTTCGGGGGAGACTCCTACTTTACTTTACTTTACTTTACTTTATCTTAACTCGTGTATCTACAGTACATGTATATCGAATCATTTACCACAAAGAAATTTCCATCCCTACTTGTTGTAGACAAAAACGTCTTTCTTTTTGTGATTAATTGTGATTAATTATGCGTTAACTATGAACAAAATGTAATTAATTGCGATCCAATATTTTAAACAATTGACAGCCCCAGTAATAACAAATTAAAGCTGAAGCACTCAAAACCTTTCAATCCCAATAATAAGAGCATTGCTTAGTTATTACTATGGCTTTCAGAGGGTCTGCGACGTGGCAGTTATGTGTAGTGTTAAAAAGAGTTTTGTGATTTCCGAAGGTCAAGGAACGAGAGGACAGTTGAGTTTTGCCGCAGTTCGGCCGACAGTTGCCTGTTTTAATGAGATGGTTGAACGACCACCTCCTTGTCATCCTTACGTTACAAGATATATGAAAGAGAAATGAAAGGCAAAATCACAAAGACCTTGAAAAGTCTCAAGTATCGATATTGACAGTGGCCCTGTGTTTACTTACTCTTACAACATCCATCATCCATTTTCTATACCGCTTCATCCTCATTAGGGTGGTGGGGGCATGCTGGAGCCTATCCCAGCTGACTTCGGGCGACGGGTGGGGTACACCCTGGACTGGTCGCCACATATAGACAAACAACCATTCACACTCACAGTCATACAGTCAGTCGCTGTATGTCAGTCAGTCGCCAATTAACCTCACCTGCGTGTTTTTTGGGAATGTGGGAGGAAGCCGGAGAAAGCCCGGAGAAAACCCACGCGCACACAGGGGAGAATCGACCCAGGTCTTCCCGATCTCCAGGCTGTTCCTGTATTGGCCAACATGCTAACCACTAGACCACCGTGCGGCCCTCTTACAACATATTACAACAAAATGTAACAATTTTGCAACACTAATGCCCTATTTTATATGTGACTGGAGCTTATTTTCAACAGAGATGACCAACACACTGATGAGTGATGTGTGGTGAGTATGGGGTCAAACTCGCAGCATCAACACTGTAGTGCAGGAGCTACCGTTTGTGCTGCACACCTACTTCACATATACTTAACAATCTGAATCACTGTGGTCGTGACAAGGTTAGTGTTCCCCAGAACATACAACAGATGCTACAAAGCAATTCTGGGTCACACTTTATAATAAGGTACACAAAAATACAGTCATTACTGAGGAACTAATGAAGAACTAATGAGGAACTAATGACTAAGGCACATAAATTTAGACAGGTTACTGAAGAACTAGTGAGGAACAAATGAGTAGAGTAGTTACTGAGGAACTAATGAAGAACTAATGAGGAACTAATGAGTAGAGTAGTTACTGAGGAACAAAGGCACATACATTTAGAGTAGTTACTGAGGAACTAATGAAGAACTAATGAGGGACTAATGAGTAGAGTAGTTACTGAGGAACAAAGGAACATACAACATACATTTAGAGTAGTTACTGAGGAACTAATGAGGAACTAATGAGGAACTAATGACTAAGGCACATAAATTTAGACAGGTTACTGAGGAACTAGTGAAGAACTAATGAGGAACTAATGAGTAGAGTAGTTACTAAAGAATAAAGGCACATAAATTTTGATTAGTTACTGAGGAACTAATGAAGAACTAATGTGGAACTAATGACAAAGGCACATACATTTAAACAGGTTACTGAAGAACTAGTGAAGAACTAATGAGGAACTAATGAGGAGAGTAGTTACTGAGGAACAAAAGCACATACATTTAGAGTAGTTACTGGGGAACTAATGAAGAACTAATGAGGAACTAATGACTAAGGCACATAAGTTTAGACAGGTTACTGAGGAAATTAGTGAAGAACTAATGAGGAATTAATGAGTAGAGAATAACTGAGGAACAAAGGCACATTGATTTAGAGTAGTTACTGAGGAACTAATGAAAACCTAATGAGGAACTAATGACTAACGCACATACATTTAGACAGGTTACTGAGGAACAAGTGAAGAACTAATGAGGAACTAATGAGTAGAGTAGTTACTGAGGAACAAAGACACATAAATTTAGAGTAGTTACTGAGGAACTAATGAAGAACTAATGAGGAACGAATGAGTAGTGTTTAGGGTTAGGGTTAGGTAGGTTTGTTCCTCGTTAACTACTGTAATTTTGTGTACCTTATTGTGAAGTGTTACCCAATTGCGGAGTCATGAAAATTCATGAAAGTTCAGCACCAACAGTATGTACCATGACCCCTCTGTGACCTTTCGCCATTTTGATTATCATAGAAAACATGACATGGAATGCAGGAAGTGAACAACAGGTGTTGTAATAGATGTGGAATAGACGGGGGTAGGATTAAATAAGCTTTGCTTCTTCCTACTCCTTTTGGACATGTGGAACTGTGAAAGAATATTTCAAGAGATGCATTCCATTGTAACCTTCATGTTCAAATAAACTACACCAAACCAAACCAAACCATATCACAAATATACAGTGACGTGCGGTGAGGTTCATGGCAGGTGAGGCACTGACCCCTTTGGAGTTTTTTAAAGTTTAAGTTTACAGGTTGCTCATTACGAGGATAACAAGAAAAATAAGACAATATTTCAATCTGGTTAAAAACGTGCTTTCAATTTTGTGCTCAAATACAGTGTTCCCTTGCTCTATCGTGCTTCAGCATTCGTGGATTTGCTGTTTTGCTCAATTTTTTTACTGCTTCTTTTTACTGCTTCTTTTATTACAGCGTATTAACGCCGTTACAGGGTGAGCCTGGCCCTTTAAGAAGAATTGCATTGTGGGAAGTAGAGTGGCTATGTCTTGTCTAACTGCACCGCCCAATGTTTTCTGCGTCCTGATTGGCTGTAGACCATTGTCAATCAGTCTCCTTCGTGCTGTCCTGCCACGTCTCCTGTGTCATTGCTTGCTTGCTTGCTAGCTTGTAAAAGAATCTTCGGTTCGTCTGCAGCAAAATGTTTTAACAAGGATACAAAAACGCTACAGTACAGCGGAACGGCGCCACGACGAGATGGCACAGCCACAGGAGTGCAATATGCGTGAGTGACTTAATCATTTCTCGTGTTGAAATATTCAAAATTTTCATTTCAATTTCAATTTCAAAATATTCAAAAAATTCAAACGAAGTTTTGAACTTTTTGGGGAGTGTTTAAAGAGAGAGATGTGAGAAAATGCTATTGCCTGTCTGAGAAAAGTGTATAAAGTGTATGGTGAGGGGTTCTACAGCCTTAAAACATGTATTAAAAAATGACGTTGGCCACATCGCGGGCTACTTATTGCGGGCTATTTTGGGAACCTATTCCACGCCATAAACGAGGGAATATTTATTTATTTATATCATATTTATATATTTAGATTTATTTCTTGTGGCCCCTGAAGCTGGGAAATCATGCATCACGAAAAGACCAAAAAAAAAAAGACCATTTAAAAATTATTTTATTTTTGTGTTGTTTTATATATTTATATAATACTACATTAAAATATTTTTTATTGCTAGATGTATTTGTTCTATCAATTGTGACAGAGTTTCTGTTTTCTTTGGTTGTCATTTGAAACAAATTATACAATAGTTGTATACTCACGTTTTGGCTTGTCAGTGAATAAATCATGTAAGAAAACAATCAAACGTGTCATAATATAGGGGTGGGCAAACCTTTAGACTTGCGGGCCACATTGGGTTAAATAATTGGCGGAGTGGCCGTACAGGTGGCATCAAACAGAGCAATATACTTGCTCACGGTGCAACGAAACCAAAACACAACACACCCACAGCAAGTTAACAATCACATAAGTCAACAGCTAAGCGCTAAACATAACGCGTAACCTAAAACTGTTATTTGCAAATGCCCGCAAGGCATGCTGGGTAGTGCAGCTGCAACAACAATATCAACTATGAAAAATAAAACACTGGATATCGAAAAAATGTTAACGCCTCCTTGTTTACTTCTCTGATGATCTTGCAATCCAGCAAAATGCCGCAAAATGTTGGGAGAAAGAGTACCACAAGCTACCCAGCATGCCTTGCGGCGGGAATAAATGGGTGGGGTTTTTTTGGCGTGGGTATTACGCGTAGATATTTGTTTGTATGCCCACATGGTGCAGTAGGTAGGTTACTTTGTGCGTTGTGTGTGTTGACGTGTTGTGTTGTTTGTTCAAGCTACAGATTGCATCTAACTATTTAGCGTGCCACAATAGCACTGCAAGTCATGTTGCCAGCTACAGTTTCCATGTTAAAGGTTAAAAAAAAGGAATTTGGAAATTCCCATTGGGCCGCAGTTTGCCCTCCCATGTGAGGCGATTATACATTTATATGATTTCACAATTTCATGTGGCCCCTCTGAGGCCAACCATAACTGCCCAGGATGAAAAGGATGAGTTTGAAGCCCCTGACTGTACTGTAAAAGTTCTGATACTTTGCTGTAAAAGTCTGATCATCTCCTGGTGAGCTTGGATATATAATCCTTCATCTTGGCATTCAAATGAATTCATTCATTCAGCATAGCATAAAAATGTCTTGTATGTGACTTGCTGCTCTCCAGCTTGTGCTGCTGCTGTAAACAAAACAAAAAAACAACGCTGGCTTTTCCTCTCTATGGAAGGATGGCAGTGACAAGCACCTTCGCTGCCCCTATCCAGGATGAGGAAAGCTCTGGAAGTGCCTCCGGTGTATTTTATTGTCTGATTAACAAGAATAATGATGTCACACATACATAAAGACATTACACTGACCGTACGAAGTCACGGTGTTTAATAAATGTTTCTGCAACATTATATTACTGGCGACATGCTGACAAGCACAAACTGGCAGGCGCCACGATCTAACTCAATGCACTCACTGAGTGCACTCAGAGGGAAGGTAGTGCTTGCGTACTAAGTCAAGAAGGGACGTCATCTGAGGTTTCTCCCCTGTATTTGATGAGGAAATGTGCAAATTTGATTAAAAAAAAAAAAAAACCATACATAAAATACATTTATAATACACTTCAGTAGACAAATATTAATATTTATTTTATTATTTTTATTTATTTATTTATTTTCATCTGAGCCTCACCTGCCTCCCCTTGACTGCACGCCAGTGCAAATACAGTAGATCCCCGTTATACGGGGGGAAGGCTGAGACCCTTTGCAAAGAGCGGAAAACTGCGAGTAATGTACGTACCCATGCCTATTTTTGACACTCTAAGCCCTATCTTTTTTAAATATACAGGTACTCACCACTAATGAATGATAATTTCCGACAATCAATAGGAGAACAGATGGAATCGGAGTCACTGTCTAGCCTAGTAGCCTGTCTCGTCTAGTCGCCTGGCTACCATGCCAACCATGCTTCCGTCCTTCGCGGCGCCAAATTCCCTCTATTATCAGAGTAAGACCTGTTTTCTATGAAAACGGAGAGGAAAAGCACGACTGGGAGGGGTCTCCACAGGTAATAAAAACACAAATTTAATAAGAAATTTGTGAATATAAAAGTGTAATCACATCCTCCTCCTCATAACAGCTTAGCAGCTCTTGTAAACACTTGTAAATGTTGGCTGTATAATAGCTACATTGTGTTTCATGGTGTAATGCCACCATAATGTGTGTAGCAGTGCGTCTACAGGAGCCCATTGAGATTATGTAACATGTGAACTTCAGTCACCTCCTCGGTCAAACAGAGTTCACCCTGCATCCTCCGGCTTGGCTGCAGCGACAAAACATTACTCCGCTCCTCCACACCACCGCATCCACCCTTAATCATCAGCTTTGCTACTGGGGGAAGAGTGTGTTTGGATGTTGTGATTTAATGAGTGATTACTTGCCAAAAATGGGCCATTTATAGTGATTATCAATTA
Organism: Dunckerocampus dactyliophorus; assembly: GCF_027744805.1. Lineage (NCBI taxonomy): Eukaryota > Metazoa > Chordata > Actinopteri > Syngnathiformes > Syngnathidae > Dunckerocampus > Dunckerocampus dactyliophorus. The sequence continues at coordinate 44,132,007 of NC_072820.1, forward strand.
TATTGTTAATATTCCGGCAATATGTTACGCGTATACTACGCATCTAAATACACATCTTCCAATTTCACCTGCATCATAAAGCAGGGGCGTCCGAAATGCAGCCTGGGGGCCATTTGTTGATCAAAAGTTGCAAGGCGTTTTGATCAGGGGTGTCCAAACCTTTTCCAGCCACAGAGTGGAAATCTAAAAGGCTGCAACTTCTTGATATGCTAAGAAGTTAGAGTTCAAGGAAAAGCTGCATTTCCGCTTAGTGACGTAGGTGAAAATGATATTTTTCTCGAGTTTATTATTTATATATAAAATTGTGACTTTTTACTCTCAATATTTTGACTTTTTTCTCGTAAAATTACAACTTTTTGTCCTCTTCTGCTGATTTTTTTATTCCAACTTTACCTCCATGTCAATTTTGTTTTTGTAATTATTATTATTATTCCATCTATATTTTGACTTTATTCCTGTAATACTGCAACTTTTCCCCCACTTTTTTTTTTGTTTCTCATAACGGCTTAAAAAAAGATCTTTTTCTTTAACATTTCAACTTTATGCTACTTATGCTGGTTTTTTTTATCGGCCCTCGAAACATTTAAAAAATACAATTAAAAAAGAAAACTAACAAAAACAAGAAGAAAAATTGAAAAAAAGAGCAGTAATTTTACAAAAATAAAATATTTGAAATATTTGAATTAATTAAATTAGAATAAAGTCATGAAATTAATAAAAAAATGTAACATTACGGAAAAAATTTTGTGAGCATAAAGTTGTAATCCTATGAGGGAAAAAAATGCGATTTTCACAATGATATTAGAAACAAAACAAATAATAAAATTGCAATTTTTGGATAATTAGGTTGGGAAAAAGTTGTGATATTACAAGAATAAAGTCAAAATATTATGGGAATAAAGTCACAGTGTTATGAAAAAAATGGCAAGAGACAAAATTTTCAAAATAAAAATTAAGTTTAAATACTTGTAAAATTGGAAAACAACAACAGCAAAAATGGAAAAACGAGCAGTGGAGAAAAAGTAATAATACACTTAAAAAAAAAATTAAACCCATAAGAACCCAGAGCCGTTTCAAGGAAAATGAGGGGTACACATGTTTTTTTCTAAATGACATGAACTACTATATGAGCTACTGTCGCTCCTTCACATGTGTTAAACTGACATATCCCGGCATAGTCACATGACTCTCACATAAGCTCATGATCAATTAGCAGGCTAATGTTTAGTTATTATTCATTAGCAATGCATGCACTCAAAATCCACAATAGTGAACGCTATTTTTCTCTTTATTCGCGCACATGAACTGTTTGGAAATGATGAGCAATAAACATAGTCTTGGTTTTGCAAAAGCTCCGCTTGATTTTTATTTTTTTATGACTAATTTGTTTGTTTTTTAACGCCGTTCTCCTTCCATGTGCCTCCTGTCACATGACAACTGCTGTGATTGCTGGTATAAAGATGGCGACCCCACGGGACAGATTCTTGCATTGTTTTTCTTCCATTATTTTCTGAAAAAAAAACATAAAATACAAATAAATCTTAACTAATACATTTGTTTAAAACTGAGTCAATATTATGAGGGATTAAATCTCCAAAACCCGGCCCAGAGCCAATGGTAATAGAGGAAAAACAGTCATACGTTTTATATATTACAAATAATAATTCATCATTTATTTTTTGCATGTAAGTGTGACTGAACTAAAACTCTGTATTTGTCATAAATGCCGTCACACAGTACTACCATAACCTGCCACTTCATTAGGTTCACCTGTACGTTCTAATGAGCTGCATCAAAAATGCTGCTGTCATGGATAATAATAATGCTTTTACTCACAAGACAAGGCGATGCACGAGATTAGGTGCAGGAACAAGACGAGAGATTTTACCATTAATTTTAAGAAAAGTACAATAAAAATATATGACTGGACAAACTTTTTTATTTAACAGCGTCACAAGAATAGTGCAGGTGCATTTTGAAAGGTTTATTGTACCACAACTGATGCTAAACAATAAATAAACCACTAATGTTATGACAATATATAATAATAATGTATAATGATAATAATGCAATATTTCCTTTAATGTCACCTTTCACTCTGTAAAGTTGTGGTATTGCCATTTATGCCATGTATTTCCTCACAAGCAGTTGGACTGTCCGTCAAAAGTTTGGAGCATTTCTGGAAATGCTGGCATTAAAGAGGACCATTATATTTGCGATGGAGCAAAGCATACCCTCTGTGCACGCATGCCATTTTGCGCTGTTCCGTTTGTACTTAATTTGCCGTCTCAGTGAGTGTTGACTGTCGTAGCAAAAGCTCTGCAACTTGATGTGTAGTATTTTCCCAGCTGGAAAAACTGGGTGGATGTGTTTAAAGCGGGGAAGTTTGTTGTGTTGCCTTTTATGTCGCCACCACTTTCAAACTAATTTGGCATACTGGTTTGTTTGTGCTCATTCATACTCCCACACAGTGGCATTTAGCTTTGCAATCATCTTTTTTCCTCCTAATTTCTACCATGTTACCTTGCATTGCTCCACACGTGGCTCCGTTGCTGTGCTTTGTGTACGTTAGCGGCGCTGCCCTTCCGCTCCACACAGACATAGCGACTGTATGACTGTATATCTATGAAGCGTACAGGTGCTGAAACAATGCAGGGAGTGAACGCTCTGTTTGGAAAACAGGCAAACAGACACGCATGCACGTGATGTGGAGGTTTGTGATTACTTCATTTATTTATTATCGCGACTCAGTTATTTTACGGATGAGAAATTTTGTCACATTTGAATCTCAAAAGATCTTGTGATACTTTTCAATCAATTTCATAATAATGTCTGTTATGGGATAAGAAAGGAGTAAAAATAAACATAATGTATGTACGTGCACCAAAAAACATTTTTGTTTTTTTAATATTAGTGTGTAGTCACGTAGAGTGTGCACATATACTGAACAGGGTCTGTCCTCAATTTTCTGTAACATACACACACACACACACTGACTGCAACAGGCAGTAAGTAAATAATGAATCCTGTTAAAAAGCCATTAAGACAGAGCCAGAATTGACACAGAAAGAAAGAGTAACCCAAATAAAGAAGGGCACAGAGTAGGAGTAATAGATAGATAGAGAGATCGACCTCTGCCTGAACTCACTGGTGAACTACTGCCTCCATGTACTCCAGTTAACCTATCGCACACACACACACACTCGCACACACATGCACGCACACACACTCTACACACCTGTCCTTCCTGGCCTCACTGACAGTTTCATATTCCTGCAGAATGTTGCATTAAAATGCGGTAGAGTGTAAAAGCGACAAACTGCTCCATGGCGTCCATCCCAACACTGCAGGTGTGGGAGGACTTTAGAAGGTGTGTGTCAAGTTGTGCTAGTGCTTTTTTTAGGGGTTTTTTTTTTTCAATATTATTAGTGTCACTCCCCTCGGGTCATTACTATTTAGCTGCTAAATGTTCACCAGCTTGTCGCTAACTTTGTATGTTTGTTGTTTGGTGCAGAGCAGCGAGTGAGCAGTGTTCTTTTTACAGTCTTTTCTATGAAAACAGATGCCTGCTGTGGCAAAACATCACACTGTGAGAGCCATGACAGGCTGACTAGTTGTAGTCGCACAGATAAACACGGCAGCGGTTATCTGTGCGTAAATAAACCTCTTTAGGGCACTTCTTGCTGTGGAATAGTCCAATGAAACAGTTCCATTTCATTTTCAGTCCACCTGGTGCGCTTGACCATTTTAAGTTTTAAGCCCTAAAAAGTATCAATGATATTTATCGCTAGGTGCTACACACGTCTCCAGTGATTGACAAGTAGACAGCCCAATGATAGTATGAACGTCGTCCAATGAAATCGGTGAAGGAAGGTGTGACTTAACTCTCACATACTCATTTTAGATGTAGATTCATAAGAATCCCAGCATAGTAAAATTTAAAGTACATACTGTATGTATTTACAATGTCTCCATAGCCTGTGTTACACTATTAAAAATATTAGAGAGTGTATTTTTTTCTCCTATTACACAGTATACCTGTTTTACATAAGACATGGAGACTTTGTGAGAAGTCCAGCCACTTTGTCTCAGACATCCCCGATTGCTGCAGGTGTGTCAGTTACACGGCGCACTGGTGTTGTCTTACAATTGCCAAATCTGAGCACGGAACAATTCCATGGTGATGACGGCTTCAAATACTCGACCTCCCCTGTCAGTGTTCCAGAGACTCGGAGCCGCCTTACCTCGGGACCCACTGTATTATTCAAGTCCCCTTGTAGGCATGTACACGTGCAGTAGATCAGTCACATCCACGGTCTTCCTTTCTCCACCATGTTTGCCATTGCAATGACGTTTTCTACATGGCTGCAAATGTGTTGACGCCTCTTCTCCATCCCCATCCAAATTATTATCACCTCCTCATCTTGGAAGATCCGATCAACGGCTGTTGCACACTCGGCCTTGGTCACATGATGTCAGTCACTGAAATGCAGCTCAGATTAATGTTAGGGCACACCTTTGCTCTGCAATCTCGCATCAGTTACGTTTTGGAGGGTTTAAAAAGACACAGGAGGGCTTCGGTGTCAAAGGATTTGAATGCGAGCCAATAGTAGTTTTTGCTTTTGTTTACTTATCTTGGCAATGGTCATGATTTCGTTCATTTTGAACAATTTACATAGAAGTACATCACACGAGTAGGAAAACGCAGAGCTTATTTCATCCTCTATACCTTTTTTTCAGCAGCTACTGATAATTGTTGACTTCCTGTGTGGAACATGTACCGCTTCACCAATTTTCTGAGGCAAACGAGAAGGGCCAAAATGTTTGATAGTACAGTTTGAGCTTGTGGTATAACTGGATGGGGGAAAGTAATTTGTTGATGATTATGATAAATATATCGTACCATAAATTATAATATAGACTATAAGCCGCAACCTTTTTCACATGCTTTGAACCCTGCGGCTTAAACAATGATGCGGCTAATTTATGGCTAAAATAACTACATTTCCCATGATGCTTAGAGTGCAGATTCAGGAAGTAGTGAAGTGGACGCTTATATCACGTTTTGAAGTCTTATGCATCGATGATGTTTTGATCTGACAAATCTGAAGTAAGTTTGATCAAGTGTAGAATTACTGCAGTTTTTGCTTGAACTTCAGCAGCTGTTGAACTCCAATGAAAAGAAGTGCCTCACGTCTTGCCACCGCAGCTAACGGGTGACGCTGGCAACACCGAGTGTAGGTTTTTGCAAGGTTTATAGTGTGTATTTCTGTGTAAATATCCCATTTTACAACATGGACACATGTGGCTTATAGACAAGTGCGGCCTAAATATGTACTGGCATAAATGAAATTAATAGATAAATAGCAAAAATCATACAAAATAATAACATAAAATAATAAAAGGGAATAATTATATTATTATGTTGCTACTCTTTATTTGTCTTATATTGTTAAATTGTTCTCAAAAAAGTGTGTCGATACAAATATGTGTTTTTGTTTGCTTAAATCTTTGCCCCATGTTTTATTGTTATTGACCAAAAAGGCAAAAATCACAAAATCATTCAGTAAACTTGACAAATTTCAAGTAAAACAGTATCTTTACAGTATATTTACTTGGTATCAGACAGTCAGGAGATTGTGCGTGGGTTCTCTCCGGGTACTTCGGCTTCCTCCCACATTGCAAAAATGTGCATACTCGATTAACTGGAGACTCTAAATTGTGCATAGGTGTGAATGGTTGTTTGTCTACATGTGCCCTCCGGTTGACTGGTGACCAGTCCAGGGTGAACCCTGGCTCTTGCCTGAAGACAGCTGGGATAGACTCCAGCATACCCGCGACTGTGTGAGTGAGTTCTGAGTGAGGCGCTGTGTCACTGCACCAGAAAAGTAGTTATTGTACAATCACAATGTCGCAGGTCGTGTTATGTAAATGGGACTTCATTGCAGTTTTTGGAGGTTTTTTTTTAAGAGGGCTTTATAGGCGGACTAGGTGAATCCCATTACGTGCATTGTTAGCTGCCTTATGCAAGCTGTTTTTCTCTCTTTAGGATGCACGGAAAAGGGAAAGACGTGTGTTCATGTATGTCCATTTCGAATGCTTGTTTATTTACGTGTTGTGGCTGCCTGCTCCTGTCCATTGTTGTGCGTGCAGGTAAAAGTGTAACATAAGTCACATAAATCTGGTTTCATGTAAATTCATCTACTTGGCTTCTGTAGATTCTGACCAATACAGGTATACTGCTTTCCCTTAGCATTTAACACAGCGACTTGTAGAGTTCTACTAAACAGTGTGTAGGAGATGTCCAGGGGAAAAAAAGATGATTCCTTACTTGAATACATCACCTGTTTGTCTTTGCCGTCTCTCACACACATGAAACACATGTACATATGCTAAGATAGGGGTATAGCGTTCACGTGTAGAAGTAGGGGGGTCGTTCAGAGGACAGAAACACACAGGCAGTCTCTCGTCTGCCCTCAACTTAAACCCCCCCCACACACACGCCTCCTCTCCTCTTGTTCCCCTCTGCCCTCAACTTAAACCCTCACCCCAATCTTACCCCAGCCCTCTCCACCTAGTCTAACCCCCCACCATCCAACACCCGCTGCCTCATTACCTATCACCCTCCCACACCTCCACACACACACACACACACACACACACACACACACACCCACACACGCACACACACACACACACACACGCACCGCCAAGCATTTTAATTATTCGTAATGATGTCTTTGGATGCATGTTCACAGCTCACAGGAGATTCCTAAGATATTTTTCTTCAGCATGAATCATCATGAGTATGTCGGCCCACCTAAAAAATAACTACAAAAAGGAAAAAGACTGATTTTGTAAGACTTCGACTCTAATTTTATTGGTAGTCCATTTTAACACAGAATATCAGCCTGGGGCTGGGTGGAGGAAGACATCACTGCATGGAAGGGCTGATGAACATCATTATGTACTGTAGAATTTTGGATGAAGACCTCCTGGCCTAAGCCAGTATACTGAAGATGGGTCCTGTACGGGTCTTGTAGCATGCCAATGACTCAAAACATACGGTATGATCAATATATGCATGTAATTCTACACTTGATCAAACTTACTTCAGATTTGTCAGATCAAAACACGATCGCTGCATAAGACTTCAAAATGTGATATAAGCGTCCGCTTCACTTATGATATCCTGGAGTGGCCAAGCCGGTACCTGGATATTAATCTCTCAATAGAACAGTGGTTATCAACTGGTTTTGCTGCGTATCATCAAGGGTGTTAGACAATTCCAAAGGGCCCATGACTGACTGGGCCCTGAAAAATTTGGTAAAAATTAAAAAGGAGGAACCTTAATGTGATTTTTTTTTTTATGGGGCACACAGGGAATGAGGAATTTCTGACGGGCCCCCTGCCCACCGTCACTCCTTAATGACAACTCGGACTTCTGAAATATCGTATACAGTGGAACCTCGGATAGTGTCCGCCCTGGTGAGCAGGTTTTTCAGTTAACGTTGAAAATTAAAAATTTTGCCTTGGTTTACATGCAATATGGCGCGCGTTTTGTCGTGTTGTTAATACACTGCGTGAGTCCAACTGTGTTCTTAATGTTTTTTTTTTTTAATTCCAGAACACCCTTCCTTGTTAGCATCCTATTAGCTAGCTAAACAAAATGGCAACTGGAACCGGGGGTTGGCTGCGCTACGTCGCCCCTCGATGATGTCATGTCCAAAATGTTAACACAAAACACGTTTTTATAGTTTCAGAATGATAGTTTTATTGGGTTTGAGGACGAGACTTAAAGCATTCAACTGTTTCACAGCTTGGGGACCGACTGTAGAACAGTCTTAAGTCTGGTCTTAAGTCTCGTCTTGGGCACCACTAGTTGGAGCTAGCCTTCGGACCGCAAAGTACGCGCTGGAGTGTAAATTTGGATGAGGTCCGAGATGTATTGAGGGGCCAGCAGATACAACGCCTGAAAAACAAACAATAAAATCTTAAAATCAATTCTAAAATGAACAGGCAACCGGTGCAGGGAGGCAAGAATTAGGGTGCTCCCTCTTCTTTAAGCCATAAAAACGGCCACAAGGTGGCAGAAGTCCATTTGATAAGAGCTCGGCAGAGATCACACATGACAGGAAGGAGGAAGTGAGAGAGCGTGGAGGGGTGTAGCGTGCAAAAGGTTGCGAATTGTAGGGAAATTTCAACGCATGCACGCGCACACGCATGCACACGCGTGCACACACATGCACACACATAGTTCAGTTCCAAATGTGAACATTTTTAATCGTTCATGGTGTTATATTTGTAAATAAATTGTTATTTTGATGTAAAACAACCCATTTTTTGTGTTGTTTATGTTGGTATAGCTGTTTGGATATTTGAGCTGTCACAACAGCAAAAAAGATTTGTGTCAACGTGCAACAAATGCTAGAAATGAATCTTTTTACCAAAAGCTGGTCGGGAACTGATATTTTCCTGAAACTTACCGTTGTTCTACCGCTGATTACTTCGATTAGAAAGGAAATTTGTACAAACAGACTTTTTTTCCTGATGAAAGACAGGAGTTTAATCTTTCGTTTGCTAAGTTCCATGTTTATATAGCCATAAAACACAATATTTTGTGTGCCTTGAAAGATCAGTCAAAATCCTCTAACATGGCCAGTACTGAAGGGGTTGTCTTTTTAAAAATGGCTGGGATTGAATGAGTTAAGGTTACTTTTACCTTCATTAAAGACGTGACTGTTCCCAAAGACAGGATGTGGCAGCGAGATAAACCACCACCACCTTCCTGTTTTCAGTCACATCAAGAATCATGTCTTCAGTGAAGGTAAAAGTAACCTTAAATGTTCATTTATCCTTTTCATTCTTCGTTTATATGGATTTAGAATTCTTTAATGCATGTAAAACTATAAAAACGTGTTTTGTGTTAACATTTTTGAGAGTCAACTGCTGATGAGATCATAGACGGGCGTTTATATTTATCATTTATATGTATTTATATGCATTTCAAATTGTTTTGTGCATGTAAAACTATAATTACAGTGTATATAAACTATGAAAACGTGTTTTGTGTTAACATTTTTGGCTTTCTGGAACGGATTAATTGGATTTACATTATTTCTATTGGGAAAAATTGATCTGGTTAACATTTGTTTTGGTTAGAGTCGGACGTTCTGGAATGAATTCATGATGCTAACCAAGCTTCCACTGTATTCAAGTACGCACCTCGTGGAGGCGCATGCAAGCGAATAGTACAGACAAGAAGGCGAGGTGCATTCATAGACATCTGGTCATTACATTATTTTTTTTTTGCCCGAGCGAAGACCCACGACCCACTTTTGGGTCACAACCCATCAGTTGAGAATGGATGCCTTAGACGACAGCCTGAAAATCATCAGGATTTGGATAGGGATGGATCAAAAGCCCTCCTCAGATGCACGCAATCCTGCTGACCAACTACTGTACAAGAAACATCTGACCCCTGTTCTTGCCAAGAAGTACTGCATTTTGCTTGGGGATCAAATACTTATTTCACTCAATCAAATAGAAATTCATTCATAACCTTTTTGGATATTTGGATTACATTCCGTCTCGATTAAAGCAAAACTAAGATTAATCGGATGGTTTATTTGCATTTTTGTGACTGTGACAAATAGGTGACGTGAGGCTTTCCATAGCCATTTTTAAGGTGAAATGTGATGTATGCGTCACAGCAATATTTTCTTTTATATTATCCATTCAACATTTATAGTAAGAACAGTTGAATGGTGATATTTGTCAACCTATTTGAGCATTAGAATTGTTAATTGGTTTAAAATGACCTTTACTGGCAAATTTGGTAGCTCCTCATACATACAACTCCTCATATACATCACATCTGTAGGAAGAAAAAAGTCGTCATTGTTTTTATTTCCCAAAAATGTGACATATTGAATTATAACCGTTTATGACTGGGCATACAGTCGTCCCTTTTTATAGCAGTTAATTGGTTCCATACCCGACCGCGATATAGGATTCAATGTTAGTAGATGGAATATTTTTGTAGTTTGAGCATAGAAAACATGTTTATAACTTTCTAAATATGGGTTTTAACACTATGAGAGCCCTGTAGACATTAAATAACACCCCTACAGTCACCTTTACACTCCCATTATTTATTGTTTACAACATATTTGCGCAAATCTTATGTTGCCGGGACTCTAGCTAGCAAGCTAGAGGAAAACCTAGCTTTCTAGAAAACCTGTTTATGACTTTGTAAATACAGTTTTAACATTATTAGAGCCCTGTAGACATAAAATAACACCCCTCTTACGTTGCAGGGACTCGTGACGGCCGCTAGCTAACCAGTTAGCCTCGAATTTATTTCTTCTACACTTGAGAAGCCCAAAACGTACCACTTCTAAACGGAATGGAAGTAGAGCTTTTTTCACCCTACCATATGTCGGACATGCCATGGCTGACTTTATGCAGTGTTAAGGTAAGGTAATGTAAGGTAATGCCTCAATGTTTCGTGTCATTACTGCTGCCTAGCGACCAGAATACGACATATCACATGTATTTCAATATGTTTTGACGAATATTAGACCGGCGATCATTTATTAATTCATTCATTTCTGAAGAAACGCTATATAGTGAGGGAGCGATAATCAAACTGTGATAGGATGACTGTAAAGCAATTTTTTTTTGGTTTAAGGAAATAACTAACAATTGAAAAGTGAGTTCTGTAATCATTGGTTGGAACAGAATCTGACCTATGGTGTATCTTCTATGCTGTGTGTGTGTGTGTGTGTGTGTGTGTGTGTGTGTGTGAATGAAGTCATATACAATCGCGACGGTGACTTCCAGGTCAAAAGTCTCAGAGGGGTCAGTTGTTCAGCAAGGAGCACCTGTGGTTCACTTTTACAAGGTGCAAACACGTCAGCCAAATGGAAGATTGCGGCATACGCTCTCATACGCTCTCTCTCATACTCACTCACACACACTTCCAACCAGCTGTTGGGAGCGAGTTCATGATGGTGAAGACACAGCGGGGGGGCCGCGACCTCCACACACTGCAATCTGATAGCGGAGGCAGGGCGGAAGGCCTCGGCATGTGTCTGATGTTGAACTCTATTCCAGCACTCACACTGAGATTTTAGAAAACACACAATATTGTATGAAGAGCTCGACTGCAGCAAATGAGTGCACCAAAGTCACCATCTGCTACCAAAGGAAAGACGGTGTGTTTTATTCTGGTTATCTTTCACCGGAGGCAGAGGATGGACTCCTGCTCACCATAGATTACAAATGAAGATGTGCCATAAACGTCACATAAAGTGGGATGCACGTCATGTTTGACCTTCAAGAAGCCATGGTGACATGCGTGTCATCAACGCGCGTCCTAAAATGTGCCTAACTGATGTATACAAAGCGTTTTGGAGTGGTTGTCATGTGACAGTCATGTGACTCTCCTAGCATTTTGGGAAAAAAAACACCCTAGGGTGTCAGGTATTACAACTCAGCTGTTTTTACTATATTTCTTGAATGAAATTCAAGCACAGGCTATGAATCCCACTCTGACATCTTGCAAATTTGCAGATTTTGGGGCAAAAATACATTTTTTTTCTCTGAAAAATAGTGCAATTTGTTATTGTGTTTCCTGTTTTTTGTTTTGTTTTGCTCATTCTCTGCAAGTCAGTAGTGACTTCTAAATGTACAGGTGAAATGTGCACACACGTTTACGACATTCTTTACAAAGCCCACAATCGTTACACGCTTCACTGATCGTGTTTTTTCGGCACACTTTTATCGGCGGTCCTTAAACGCACCACAGTTGCTGCGAGACTCAAAAGTGAAACGTTTATATAAGTTCTACAGCATGACTCAGATTCCATCTGTACGTCCATCATCTTACATTGTTATTCCGTAGTGGTGAGTACCTACAGTATATGGGCTAAAACGGATTTTTTAACATGTTTATTGCTACCTCATTAATCCCAGACATTTTTCAAAAGACATCCCCTTTAGTACCGGCCTTTTTAGATGATTTTAGATTAATATAAACATGGAACCTACCAGAAGAAACATTAGAATCTCGTCTATCATCAGAAAAAAAGTTTTTTTTCTATCTTTTTCCGTTCTTTAGTGATCAGCTGTAGAACATAGGTAAGTTTGAGGAAAATATCAGTTCCCAACTAAAACAGGGAGAAAAAAATCCTGCTTTTTGCATTTCAAGCAAAACTTGCACTTTGACACAAATATGTTTTCTTTTGTGACAGCTGAAATATCTAAGCAACTATACCGCAACATAAAAGACACAAAAAGGGGTCGTTTTACATCAAAATAACAATTTATTTACAAACATAACACCGCGAACTATTCGCAATTTTTACATTTTGAACTGAACAAGGTGTGTGCACGCTCTCCTGTCACATGACCTCTTATCGAATGCACTTCTGCCACCTTGCGGCTGTTTTCACGGCTTAAAATTGCTCTGAAGTGAAATCTGTTGGTGGAGATTTGCATCATCACCTCTTTTTGCCTCTCGCGCCAAAAAAACGTGAAAGACATACAAATACGTTGTTGTTAATGAATGAATTAGCATCACAGGCAGGAGAAAAAAGGAGCGCATGATTTGCTCACCTGCACAGTAAGGGTAATAACGCCTCACTGGAGTGTTTTTTTAAATGATTTTTAATTGTATTTTTAGATATGATGTCATAATTCCCTCATATTGGTAAATACCATGCAACCCTAATTCATATTGTTAAGAATGTTACTTTTTAAATGTTTTTTGATTCGGGACATTGGTCTCCAGAACGTATTGTGTTGGACCCCACCGGCTCGACTGTTGTGACGTACTGCATTAGTGCATCAGTACCCGCCCTTTTCAAGTTCATTATTGCACTAGTGATACAGTGTGTGTGTGTGTGTGTGTGTGTGGTCTGGGCCATTCTGCAGGTACGTGTGTATTGTACTGCTTGTCACTGGTCTGTCACGGGGCTTGACAGGGGAGGAGCAGAAGGAAGCTGCCTGCTGTCGGCACACACGATTTATGACGCCTCGTCCGTCTTTGAAGGAGTGCTCCTGTTTGTACACACTCACGACTGCAGCCCAGTCACTCCAACACATCAGAAAACCACGCAAATACCAAGTACTCACACTGCATGCACACTACACACTGCTATTTAAACAGTCCTAGCCATCTTTTGGCACCCAGTGAAAATATAGCTGTAAATATTCACGCTAAAAGTTCTCTGGAAAGGTTTAAATTAGTACGCGTTTGGGGGCGGAGTTACATTACAAGCGACCTGAGGCTGAACCCTGAAGACTTCCACTAGCTTTATTTTGGAAGCACACACACACACACACACACACACAGTCAATCCTGTAAAAAAGCCATTAACACAGAGACATGGGGATTTCAGGAATGATAAGGAGGGTCTGGAAAAAGAAAAGAAATAGAATAAGCTAGAATAAGAAGAGTGGAGAGACAGAGTAGAAATAAACAGAAGACGGAGAGAGAGAGCGAGAGAAGGTACAAAAACACACAGACACACAAAGTAGGAGAAAACTAGAGAGAGACGGAGGAATAAGAACGAGGAGATAGTGAGATAAAGAGAATGACCTTTGCCTGAACTCACTGGTGAACTACTGCCTCCATGTACTCCAGTTAACCCATCACACACACACACACACACACACACGCACACACACACACACACACGAAAGCTCATTTTCCACCAAATGTTCAGGAACTTTTAGTTATGAATGCAATCATGCTGGTGCCATGTCTGCAAAGGCGTTGTCCTTCTCCGTCACACGTCTGAAACAGAAACACACAACAAATACAAAAGCCGTTGTTTTGTGATTTGCTCAATTATTTACCTCGCCGTATGTGCGGCTCATTCGAAGCGGGGGACCGATTGTTGTTGTTGTTGTTGTTTTTGTTTGGGTCGCTAGTAGCTAGCTGTGCTACAACAGGCTCGGCTTGCTCTGTCTGAAAAGCGCATAAGAAAAATATCCATCCATCCATTTTCTATGCCACTTCTCCTCAATAGGGTCACTATGCTGGAGCCTATCCCAGCTGACTTCGGGCGACAGGCGGGGTACACCCTGGACTAGTCGCCAGCCAATGGCAGGGCACATATAGACAAACAACCATTCATACTCACATTCATACCTATGGACATTTTAGAGTCTCCAATTAACCTAACATGCATGTTTTTGGAATGTGGGAGGAAACCGGAAAACCCACGCACCGACGAGGAGAACATGCAAACTCCACACAGAAATGGCCAACAGAGATTCGAACCCAGGTCTTCCCGATCTCCTGACTGTGACTGTGTGGCCAACATGCTAACCACTAGACCACCGTGCGGCCCCTCATGAGAAAAATACCTTCCGGAAAGTGTTTCCTTATTACAGTATGTAGCATGTTCCTGGGTACTTAGAAACTACAGTGTGTACTTTGGTTTGCGTACGCCCCTGTTAGCGTATATTTAAAAAAATGTACGCAAACATTTTAGCCTCGGTTAGCGTACATTTTGCGGTTAGCATAAAATACACGCATCTTGTAATGACTCCAACTGTGTTTGTAACATATTTTTTATCACAAAACATCCCTGTTAGCTTCATGTTAGCATGGAAACCGGAACTGGAAGTCATTGTCCCCCACGTCATCAGTGGTTGACTCGGATCACGACTGCAAAATAACTTCAAATGGAGCCAAAGAGTGTTGCGAGTGCCATCATTTTTCTAAAGAAGGTGAGAAACTTTGCTGAGTTTGAGAAATAACTCGTAGCAAAACAGGTCTTTGTCAGCAATCAAGACTTCAATGGAGGTAAAAGTGACGTGAAATGTTCATTTATCTCTTTTATTCGTCTTTTATTTGCATTTTGGATTGAATACAGCCTATTATTAGGACGAAAAGGATATTTAAGCAAATTACACATATTTTGGGCCTAAGTTAAGCATTTTCAAGCATAGAAATGGCTAAATAAACAAAAACAAAGTCCCTCGCTACATTGCGGTTCAAACATCGCTCTCTCATTCTATTGCGGTTTTTCAAAAATGTATTAATTAATAAACGATTGCTGTTTCATGGTTGGCTATGGTCTACTATTAGTAAAGAAATATTGAAAGACAAGTTATATGTAGTCTTCTGGTCATTAGGTGTCGGTAACGTTACACTGATGAGACATTACCTTAGATTACATTACCTTCAGACAGCATGGAGTCAGCTATGCAATTCACTTACCGCGACTGGGTCTGGAACCAATTAACCGCGATAAACGAGGGACGACTGTATAAGGTATTCAGAAGATGTGATATGTAGTGTAATATCTGTGGCTTGGTGTGGGCGCCTTTAAGAGGCGGGGCCTGGGAAGTGAGGTCAGCTAGCTAGGGTTGACTAGCTAAGTGTTAGCATGGTGTGGAGAGGGCGAGTGACCGGCGTGAGCTGTGGCTGACAGCAGCTCCTGTGTGAATGTTCACCGCATATGTGTTCTTTGCTTGTTAAGAAAGCCATTGAAGTGCATCGTGAGTATCTCCTTAAACACAAACAACGACATGACCGTAGTATTCTACACCGGTCACTAGGTGTCAGTAACGTTACATTATGTACGCCGTCAGTGCTAACGTGCCTGTTATGTCTTATTTATGTCTAACATGTCTTATTTTCTATTATTATGTGTACTATGTTGGGTAAACAAGTGTAAATCCTACTGACACACCTTCCTTAGAGGAAGCAGAGTCTGAGGATTTGTAGTCAAAACACTCCCCAGTGGCAACGCTCTGGAGGTGGACGAGTTTCGCCTTGAGTTCCTCAAGGCTCTGGATGTTGTGGGACTGTCTTGGCTGACACGTCTCTTCAACATTGCATGGAAGTTGGGAACAGTACCTCTGGATTGGCAGACCGGGGTGGTGGTCCCCCTTTTCAAGAAGGATGACCGCAGGGTGTGTTCAACTACACTATAGGGGGATCACACTCCTCAGCGTCCCTGTGAAAGTCTATTCCAGAGTGCTGGAAAGAGGGGTACGACCCTCGGTGACAGGAAGTGCAATGTGGTTTTTGTCCCGGTCGTGGAACACTGGGGCAGCTCTACACCCTTGCAAGGGTACTGGAGGGTACTTGGGAGTTTGCCCAACCGGTCTACATGTGCTTAGCGGACTTGGAAAAGGCATTCGACCGTGTCCCTCGCGGTGTCCTGTGGGGGTGCTCCAGGAGTACGGGATTGGTTCGGTCCTTGGACAACCGTAGCAGAATTTACCACCCTCACCTGTGGTCATGAGTTTGGGTCGTGACCAAAAGAACGAGATTGCGGATGAAAGCGGCTGAAATGAGTTTCCTCCATAAGGTGGCTGGACTCACCCTAAGAGATAGGGTGAGGAGCTCATTCATCCGGGAGGAGCTCAGAGTAGAGCTGCTGCTCCTTCACATCGAGAGGAGCCAGTTGAGGTGGCTCGGCCATCTCGTCCGGAGGAGGCCACGGGCCAAACCCGGGAACTGTACCCGGGAACTATGCCCATTTGGACAGTTGGAACTAGGACCGAAATGAACTTCCTGGCAATTTTTCGGGGTGGTCTTTCAGCCCTTTTCTGGAGGTAGAGCTTTTCAAGTTCTTAAATCATTTTTGGCAAGTTTACAGGGCTGAGCATATCTGACTGGAGGACGACTTTAACTACAAACACTCACCAAGTTTGAAAAGTCTACAGCTTTTTTATTGTGTTTCGTGACAGTACAGTACAGTCGGGGCTATCCAAAGTGTGGCTCAGGGGCCATTTACTGCCCACGGCACATTCTAAAAATGTAAAAAAAAAAAACAGTAAAAACTGAAAATTCATCTGTGATTTTACAAGAAATAAAGCCAAAATAGTAAAAGAAAAACTCGCATTTTTACAAGAAAAATTTTGTAATATTGTGAGGAAATATACAAAATAAGCAAAACAACAAATAAAGTTATGAATTTTGGATAATTAGGTTGTGGAAAAAGTTATAATGTTACGAGAATAAAGTAAAAATATTACGGGAATAAAGTCACAAGTACAAGAAGAGAATTTACAAGATGGAAGTTGAAATAGTTGAAAAAAATCAACATCAGCAAAAATGAAAAAAAAAAACAACCGTAATATTACAAGAATAAAGACAAAAAATTAAGAGAAAATGTCATAACTGAATCATGTTGTAATATTAAAATAATGTCATTTTTAGTAGCATAAAGTTGAAATTGTAAAGAAAAAAAACATTCTTTTTTTTAAGTCGTAACATGAGAAACAAACAAAACAATTAATAAAGTTGTGATTTTTGGAAAATTAGGTTGTGGAAGAAATTATAATGTTAGAAGAATAAAGTCAAAATATTATGGGAAATAAAGTAATGATTACGAGAAGAACGTTGACAAGAAGAAAGTTGAAATAGATGAAAAAAAATGGAAAAAGTAGCTGTCATTTTATGAGAATAAAGTCAAAATATTAAGAAAAAAGAGTCATATTGTAATGAGAAAAAAGTCGCAATTTTATGAGAATAAATTTATAATATTATGAGGACAAATGTCATTTATGTTTTAACAAGGATACATAGACTTCACATATTAAAGAAATCTTTTTAAAGTTGTAATATGAGAAACAAAACAATGAATAACAAGAAAGTTGTGATTTTCTGAAAGTTAATTTGGGGAGAAAATGTTATAAAGTCATAATATTAGAAAAAGAACTTACAAAGATTATTTAAGCTGAAATATTTGGAAACAAAAAAACGCAGCGCAAATGGGGGTAAAAAAGAGCAAAAACCTTGCATCCTTCACTGGCCCCACTATGCGCAAGCGTTTGAGCTTTCCAGAAGCCTCATTGTGTGGCCTCGCTGTAGAAATACAGTGCATGTGGAATAACATCACCATCTAGTGGTCATAATAAGCAGCGCAAGTCATTTGACTTGCGACAACATCCTTCTCTGTCACAACACAGGTCGCAAAAAATTAACTTCATGACGACCACGTTGTTATAGTTTTTTTTTTTTTTTAGCTTTTTCCTTGCTAGTGATTGTTTGTGTGCATCTCCATTTTTTTATCTAGCAAATTAGCTTTCACTTGTATAGAACCTCTCTCTATCGCGCTCTCTCTCACACACACATGCTATAGTAATGAAACCTGAGTATACTGTAGCCAGTGTACAGCTTGTATAGCCGCATGCCGTCATTATTAGCTATTCAGCTCCGGTTCATGGAGGGGAAACATGAATTCCAACATGCACTGTGACATCCTGAAGCTGAACATTATTATCGCTGTCAACATTTTAACTTTTTTCCTCATTGAATTATGCCTTGTTCTTTTTTCACGTGTTTGCTGTGAGCATGACTTCAGAACACTAATTTTAATGACTAACCGATTCCAGTGTTCCCTCGCTACATCGCGGTTGACCTTTAGTGGATTTTCTAAAGTCCAATTTTGCATATTTTTTAAACAGCATTATGAACGCGCATTGTGTTCTGCGTCCTTATGTGTTAGAGCGATCTATCGGTGCTCTGTTGTGTGTCGTTATTGTATTTGCTGCTGCTACCAGTAGAGGGTGCTGTATACTCATGTGAGAGTGAAAGACGTGTGCAGCTCCACCTCGTCTGTGTTTACGTGCCTGTACTAGCATATTAGCAACCCGTAGGAGACAATAGCCGGCAAAATACAGAGACACAACAGTCCTTATTGGCTAAGGGAAAACCCGCCCATTGTGTTCTGCGTCCTGATTGGCTGTAGACCATTGTCAATCAATTTCCTTCGTGCCTTTTCACGGTTTCGATCAATAGTCGCTAGCTAACTGTGTGAGGTGCTTGCTAACCGCCAATAAACAAGAAGAAGAAGCTAAATGAATCTGAGGAGGAGGAGGACGGCAGGAGCAGTATGTTTTAACAAGGATACAAAAAAGCTACAGCCAAGAGGAGGCACGGTCAGACGAGTGAATGCGCGCGAGTCACTTAATAATTTCTTGTGTAAAACCAAGTAGATTGACCGTTAAAATTCAAACGAAATTTGAACTTTGAGAGTGTTTAAAATGTCAGAAAACGTTAATGCATGTCCGTTTTTAAAAAAAATATTATTAGAGCCTTCTAAACACGAAATAACACCTCTATACACTCACCTTTACACTCACATTACCTAATATTGTAGTGGTAATCAGAAAAAATAAGCCATAAACATGTGTTTCAATAAATATGTTTCAATATATATGTGTGGACAGGAAGTGACGTCGCAGATTCGGTTTTAGCTGGGGTACGGCCACAACCAATCCAGACCTGGAATGTTGAGTCTGGTGCTTGTGTTGCTAGTGACACCTGGTGGCCAGTGTCGACTACAGTTCAACGTCTTTTAATGCCTTAAACCAGGGGTGGGCAAACTGAGGGCCGCAGTCCACATCAGGCCCTCCAAGCAGCTTAATCCAGCCCCACTGGGCATTTCCAAATTCTTTTTTGTTTTAAACCTTCAACATGACTTGCAGTGTTATTGTGGCACGCTTCAGTCACCAAAATAGTGAGACGCAGTTTGTGGCTAACGACACAACACATCAACACGCTTGACGCACAAAGTAACCTACCTACTGCAAATATATACGCGTAATACCAATGCCAATAAAAACACACCCATATATTCCCACCGCAAGGCATGCTGGGTAGCATGTGGTACTCTGCGTTTTGCCATGTTTGTCGCATTTTTGCTAGATTGAAAAGTAAACAAGGAGTTAACATACGCGTCATGTCCAATGATTTATTTTTCATAGCTCATATTGTTGTTGCAGCTGGACTACCCAGCATGCCTTGCGGGCATTTGGAAATAACAGTTTTAAGTTGTGTTATGTTCAGCGCTTCATTGTTGAATTATGTGAAGTGTTAACTTGCTGTGGATGTGTTGCCTTTTTCTTTTGTTTGCACCGTGAGCGAGTACAGTATGCTTGAGTCAAACGTTTGCCCACCCCTGCCTTAAACTGTACTTGTATGTTAGTTCATTTAGCCATTTTTATTTTGACTAATAATAGTCCGTCGTCAACCACGAAGTGGCGACGGACACCAAAAGAAAACACAATTGTTTGATAAATCCATTTTAATGGAAAATGTAAAACCCCTTTTAACTTCAATGTACAAAGCATTGTAACACTTTAAAATTTGAAAATCGAAGCAAGCCGTGTTTTATATAAAAATATCTCAGTCATTGTATATATGAATATATTTACACTTTATAGTTAGTTGTTTCATTATTTTATATTTTAACTTCAAAACTTCACCATAGTAAATCTTAACAAAACAAAAAACTAATAAAACAATTATTTCCTTAAATAAATTACATCTTTTTTTGTAGTCTCAGGTTTACAGGGAATACTTTTCTCATAAGTGTATAAGCAATTTTGTTGTTTTTTTCTTTACATATTACAACATTAGACAGTCTTTACAACAGTTTGGCAGTTCATCTTCCAAAAAAAAAAAAAACAAGAAATATTTATGGCATGAGGACTTTAGCATTTCCTAAAGTTTCAGGCAACAGCTGGTGCATGTGTGTGTCCTCTATCACAGTAGAGCCGTATAACAACTGATATCCATGTAGCGCCAAAGGAAAAATGAAAACAAAAACAACAGACAAACTGTACAGGTCACATTTACATGTATGCTTACATCACATTCTCATAAAGCTAGAAAATACATACATCTTCACAGAGGAAAAGCGCGTGAAAAAGAAAAATCAGCAAGAGACAAATAGAAAAGAGGACAACAACAACAAACAAGGAACTAACCAGGGGGCCTGCTGACACGTACAGCTGACATTTTTTGCATTTTTCCCCTCAAGGTTTTTCTTTTTTCAACATTTTTTTTTTGTGTGATGCCGTTTATGTGTATCCTGATGCTGCTTGCTGCTGGTGATGCTGTTGGAATCAGCAAAGGATCTGTCCAAGCCATGTGTGGGATCTTGCCACAGACGGGGATTCAAACCTGCGGGCCGGCAGCATGAATGAACATCCAGTCTGCCCCGCTGCTGGCGCCTGAACCGGCAAGTCAGTTAGTGGCGATGACACGGCTCCCGAGCAGCACATTACTCTTTGCCACTATTCCCGTCTTTCCTGTGTTTCATTAAACCAGGTGGGGGGGTTTAATGAGTCAGGCCAGTCCACTTCTTGAGTGTCACCTCTTGGCACTAAAGGTTAAGGGTACTTGGATGCCATCGGTTCACCATCACTGGACCGCATAGCAGCTGCATCCCCACAGTCTCCTCCTGCGATCATATGACACACACGTCATGTGTGGAGGTGCTGATCGGACTTCCTCGCAGGAAAAAGTGTGCGCAAGACGGCGGGGCTGTCATGAGTTCTCTTCCTCCTCGTCTTCCTCGGAGCCGCTCCTCTTCAAGGAGCTGACTGCCTCTTTCATACAGTGGTACAAGATGTTCTTCACCTGAGGAGCGCAAAGGAATATGTCATTCAGCAAGAACCATTGCAGGCTTTAGAGTCAATGTGAACATCTCCCCTTGCTTACTGTTGTATTTTCAATGAATAACAGATGCTAAATATCAGTGATAAAGCTTTTAAGTCCACCCAAGACAAGACTCTAATAAGGGGTCTTTAGAAAAATGTATTTTATATTTTTAATAGGGGAATAATTATTGATTTAATGATTGGTATGCGTGGTGTCAACTGTGTTCAATACCAAAGGTGTAGTTATACGTTTTTAAACCCGAACGGCCGATCCCAACAACGTATTTATGCGTCTTTTACGCAAAGAGAGGTGATGACGCAACTCTCCACTCATGCATTTCACTTCAGAGCACTTTCAAGCCATAAAAACGGCCACATGGGGGCAGAAGTGCATTTGATAAGAGCTAGGCAGAGATCATGTGAACAGAAAAACATACATGACAGGAAGGAGGAAGTGAGAGAGCGTGGAGGAGTGTAGCGTGCAGAAGGTTACGCATTTTAACGCATGCACACGCACGCATCTTTTTTTTTTTTTTTTTAGTCAGGAATTGATATTTTCCTGAAACTTACCATTTTCTGCTGATTACTAAAGAACGAACGGTTAAAACTTTTTTTTCCTGATGAAAGACGGGTATTCTAATCTTCCTTATGGTAGGTTCCATGTTTATATAGCCATAGAATGTTGGAAGATAATGGCCGGTACTGAAGGGGTTGTCTTTTGAAAAATGGCTGGGATAGAACAAGTTAATAACGTGGCAAATCCATCCATCCATCCATTTTCTATACCGCTTCTCCTCCTTAGGGTCGCGGGGGTATGCTGGAGCCTATCCCAGCTGACTTCGGGCGACAGGCGGGGTACACCCTGGACTGGTCGCCAGCCAATGGCAGGGCACATATAGACAACCACCCATTCCCACCTATGGACAACGAACCTAACATGCATGTATTTTCCCCATAACCTTACGTTATTCTCATATAATGTATTAGCACAAAGTAGCTCAGTCCATTCATACTATAAACAATGTGATTTTACATGCGTATTTAATGACTCAATCACCTGTAGTTTGTCTTCGTAGTTGACTTCCTCGTGGTTGGGTCTGAGCTCCTGGGTCAGGTGGAATGAGTTGGCCACATGCTCAGGAGACACAAAGTCATTGATGACCTGAACACAGCTGTGAAGGTTCTGGACCTGACAGACAAGACTCCCAATGACTGGTCTAGTCGCCTTACTGGGGTGTTGTGTGTGTGTGTGTGTACCTGGTGCATAGACCCGGCTGGTATTAGCACAGAGTCTCCCAAAAACTGCACAACAGTCCAGCCCTGAACATCATGCTCATCCAAAAGCCGCTGGCGCTGTTTCTTGCTCAGGTACCATCCCTGCTCTCTGATTGGATCCTGGTCTGCTGATATATCCAATCCCTGCTCCTTGCAGAGCTGACGTGGTGGTGCATAGAAAGGAGCAGGATGGAAAGGGGGATAGACAGTCAGCATCTAAAAGGAACTGGAATGCGTGGTTGTAGATGACCACAAGGTACCCCACTGCGTATCCTCCTGCTGTTTTTGATACTGAGTTTTTACCATCAAGTTGTTCAATAAGTAAGTCAAGTTCCAATTTAAATGCCAATGTAAGTTGAATGACACAGACTCTATGAAGGAAAGCATGTCAGAACTTTATGAAATCTGAAGAAGGAACTACATCTCAAGTACTGTCAAAAACGCACAAGATTCATCTCTGCCGCGGCTAAATGGCGACGATGAACCCAATGTGAGACAATGAAATGCTCCTTTCATCCTGCTGCTGCCTCATAGTGCTTACCTTGTGCAGGAACGCTCTGACCTTGTCCATGTCTTTGTTGAGGTAGATGTGCCACAGCGCCCCTGGTGTCTCACTGGAGTCCTTCAGCCTTCGGCGGACTCCCTCATCTAGATTGTCCTCCTCCAGACGCTTTAACACTCCTTCACACATGCACCAAAATTGAATAAGAATTCATATTTTTTTTAAATCAATTTCAAATAGCTTTTGGAGACCTACACTATGAACAAAGTACTTCCTGTAAATGATACAACCCCTCCAATAATAAACTTTTTTTACTGAAAAAGATAGAAGGGACATTTTACCGGTTTTGGACAAGACTCCATTGCCTTTGGCCACACCAACATAGACTAGAATAGACACAACGTCGGAGACTTCCACATGGAGGTTAGCAGTCCCAAAGTCCTGGTCCTGAGATGCAGCTACACCTACAGGAAGATAACCAACTCAGTCATCAAGAGTACAGATTGTGTAAAAGCATGATAGAATGAGGTGTGCGTGCTTGACAACAACACAGTGGTTGTCTTTTATGCTCTTGCTATTTGAGGAAGTACCTTTGCAAGTGTGTAGAGCTGGTTCAGTGTTTTGCGACCACGATGAAAGCACATTGCACCTCCTCTAGCCGAGGTTCGACTAACGCTCGTACCTTTCTCTCCAGCACCCTAGAACAGACGTTCCCAGGGAGGCTGACGAGTGTGATCCCCCTATAGTTGAAACACACCCTCTGGTGGAGCACCACCCCGGTCTGCCAACCCAAAAGGTACTGTTCCCGACTTTCACGCAATGTTGAAGAGACGTCTCAGCCAAGACAGTCCCACAACATCCAGAGCCTTGAGGAACTCGGGGCGAAACCCGTCCACCCCGAAACTTTACCACTGAGGAGTTTTTTTGACTCCTTCAGATACCTCAGCCACATGCTTCCTCTACGGAAGGCATGTCAGTGGGATTGAGAAGGGCTCTCAAAATATCCTCAGTCAAGGTCACCAGGCCTCCGTCCCCGCTCTAAACGGTGTGGACCGGGCACCGCTTCCCCTTTCTGAGGCACCGAATGGTTTGCCAGAAACTTTGAGGCTGACCAAAAATCGTGCTCCTTGGACTCACTGAACTCATCCCACACCCAGGTTTTTGGCTCAACCACTGCCAAAGCCGTGTGCCGCTTCCTACTGAATGTGTTGCCGTCTAATTTTAATCAACTTAAAATGTGATTTCTGTGTTTCTGTGTGACCACATGGCCCTGAAGATGGAGCTTTTTACGTACATTCATTGCACAGCTTGACAATTTTACTGCAAAAAGGAGTGTGTGTGTGTGTGTGTGTGTGTGTGTGTGTGAGTGTGAGTGTGAGTGTGTTTTGCCTACAGTATATGTGAGGACCACTATTTGCAGAAATACAGAAATCTTTTGATACATAAAACACTGAGGTTTTACCATAAGCACAGCAGAGTCTCGGCCCCAAATCAGGCCTAACAAAGAAGGATGGTAGATGGGAGGCCAAGTTGAGGTTGCCTTCTGGATCAGAGTACTCAGGCAGCGGCAAGTTCTTCATTAAGTCATCGTACCTACAGATGGAAGAAAGCTGTAGTCATACCTTTACTCGTGTGATGATGATGCGTGGCGTTCCATAACATATGGAAGATACACATGAATACTTAACGTACGAACCTTGATGGCATGAGAGCCATGAATTCCTCTCCAGAAGGCCAGTCTTTCAGTCTGTAAACAACAGGTTCTCCATCCTTGGACTTGACTCGTTCTGAACAAGTTACATGTTACTTTGTTAGACTACTGAATTAACACATTTTCTGTCAACACCCAAATGAAGTTCAATGACCCAAAGTGTAGGGACTGAGAAACTCACTGGTGATGTCCTCAAATCCATCCCAGAACTCCTTGATCCCTGAGTTGGAGACCACCTGATCTTTACAGTTGAGAAGGTCTCCCTGATGGTCTGCAAACTCCTGATTGAAGGAGTCTGCTTTCCACAGAGTGGCATTCAGTCGCTTATGGATCCCCGACACCAACACAGGCTACGCAAAACATACAAATGACACACATGATACAGTATTAATGATGACTACAGCATACCATCACTGCACTACTAACACACATGACATGTACCTGTCCCTGCTTCCAGCATTCTCTAAACAGCTTCCAGTTATTCTGATTACGGTGATCTTTGAGCCACAGTAGTCGTCCGTTATTCAGCCAGCAGTGAGGAATATCAGGATACTGGTTGGATGATTCCTCTGGAATCACTGCAGTAACAGTAACAGGCATCGACTTCTTCCTGTCTGTTTTGGTGTCTTCTGGGATGACAGGTGAGGGGTTGCTGTTGTTGACAGGGATGACTGGCTCTTGCTTGATTGAAAGTTTAGTGGCGATACTCTGGCGGTTGGCAGGGATTTTGTTTTCAACAACCGATGCAATGATGTCATCTAGGATATTGGGCATGGTGCGGCCGCCTTTCCCGGTCTTACAAAAACGAAGAATAGGAAAAATTAAACACGATATTCCCGACGTTATGAAACATTAGCAGAATTTTTTTGAAGTTCCAGTTCCACCAAACGCTACAGTCCAGCTTGATTGCCATCGGTAAGGTTTGGAATGATATAACCTAATCTGATTAGGTTACACAGGGTGAGTAGACCAGGTGATGCAATGCAGACAGAAACAAACATTTATTTTATGATAAAATAATTCTAATAGAATGATCAGTACAGGCTGATAGGTGGAGAAGGGGTCGGATTTAAATAAGCCCTGCTTCCTACTCCTTTTCAGATATGATGAATTGTGCAAGTATAATCAAGTATAACATAACTTGTTAAGCATGTACAAAACAAATACACTGAGATAAAGATTATTATTTTGTGTAAATAACGATGTCAAATTAAAGTAAATGAATATACATTTGGGAAATAATGTGTTTTGGTTCACTGAATTATCATATACCATCAATATACAGTGATCCCTCGTTTAGCGCAGTTAATTCGTTCGAATACCCGACCATGATATGTGAATTTCCGCAAAGTAGGATTCCTTCTTTGTAAATGAGTATAGAAAACCTGTTTACAATCTTCTGAATATGTTTTTTTTTATTATTAGAGCCCTCTAGATATGAAATAACACCCCTATAGTCACCTTTACACTCCTATTACACAACATAGTGGATATAATCAGAAAAAATAAGACATTTAAGACAGGTGACCTTGTGGGGAGCAGAATGGGTGAAGTGACGTGCAGGGTTGAGAGTTGAGATTTTGGCCGCAACGGTATAATTATTATGTTGTTATTATTGTGCCTGTTGTGAGATCATTTAAACCTGCAGGAAAAGCCAGTTGTTCCGGCAATGAAGCTGTCTCACGAACAACTACTGACGCCGCGTGAGCAATGTACAATACTACATTCACAAGTTGAATGGTGGTCTTAATGGCTTACATTTGTATTTTACCTCGTTTAGCCATTTTTATGCTTGAAAATGTTTCATTTGGGCAAAAATACATACAATTTCATAAACATGCACATTTTTTGACAAATAATAGGCCACTGTCAACCACGAATTCAACCGGAATTACGACAACAGCTACGAAGAATGTGGTTTTGTAGCTAGCAGGCATGCTAATCAAATCAATCGTGTATCTGTTCTGCTGCAACAATGAATCGATTCAGTGATGATTAATCGATTATCCAATTAATCAACTATTTTGGTATTCCATTTTTTCCCCCATTTTATATTTTCTTTTTTTGTTGTATTATTATTTTATTCACATATTTTTGTGACTTTTTCCCCAACCTAATTTTCCCAAAATTACATGATTTAGTTTTTTTTGTCTGATATTACAACTTAAAAAAAACCCAAAAAATTTGTTCTTTTAATATTACGAGTTTATTCTCATAAAATTTAACTTTTAAACATTTTTTAAACATTAAACATTTTTTCTCAACTTTTTTTCTCTTAATATTTTGTCTTTATTCTCCTGTTTGTTTTACCATTTTTTTCCCCAATTTCAACTTTTTTCTTTCTCGTAATGATGACTTCATTCCCATACTATTTTGAATTTATTCTCATAAAGTAATTTTTTCTGCAACCTAATTTTCCAGATATTAAAACTTTATTCATTGTTTTGTTTGTTTCTGATATCACGGCTATAATTTTTTTTTCTTTAACACCTCATCTTTATGCTATAAATTGATGTTATTGTTGTCCCCATATTATTATTCTTAGAAAATGACGACTTTGTCATTAGATTACAACTTTTTTCTCTTAATATTTTTACTTTATTCTTGCAAAGTTTTTCCACTTTTGCTGTTTGTTTTTTTTTTTAGTTTTCCTGCTAAATTCGATTTTTTGAATGTCCTGTGAGCCAATAACAAAAGAGCTGTGGGCCTTAAATGGCCCCCAGGTCGCACTTTGGACACCCCTGATCTAGGGCCTAACTGACCTGCTCGATTAATTGAAACGACGAGCTTCAGATTAATCAACTAACAAAATAATCACTAGTTGCATGCGGGGATTAATTTGTCGAGCCCGACTGTACCGCATGGTGGAACTACTGTATGGCTATAGGATCAAAATGACTGCTAACAACGTGTTTGTGTGCACCTGTGAAGCAGTTGAGTATACTGGTGCAAAGGCGATCCCAGCATCAGTGGAGCCCAGCTTCAGCTTTCCTGCAGTGGTGGTGAGCAGATCTCTGAGAGTGGAGCCCTGCTCTGTGCTGTTTGCAACCAGCGATGTGGTTTTACATTGTTGCAGGACCTCCAGGCTGTCCCCTTCCGTGTCTTCTTTCACCGATTTACCCAACAACACAGAGTCTTTATTTTCTGTTGGAGAAAGAGTTTGTCACATACAGCCATTTGGGGATATTCCAGTAGATCGTCGGGTCATTTAGAAGCAAAGAACATTACTCTTGCCTTTCTTTTCCTCCCTGGATTTTTGCTCTGCCAGGTCAGCCAGGAAATGCAGAGGTGACTGCGACTCCGGCGGTGTAACCGAAGCACTCCCTGCATCACTGCCAGGACTTCTTCCTCCCCCTCCGTTGGTCTCTACTTTCGGTCCTCCTTGGTCAGAGATCTGCTGAGAGCGAGGCTCAGTCTTCACCAGCGACAGTTTGTTGCTGTGATTCAGAACATTCTGTAGTACCTGGCAGAGGGATAGAGATCACAGATGAAATTACTACCACCTTATAAAAAAGGTACAACTTGCATTACTAGAAATAGATTGTGACAGGATACAATATTGATGATTTTATTTGAGGCTGTAACACACTCTTCTCTACAAATATGTAGTATTGTAGCAACCCTTGTAGTGTTACGAGTGTGTGATGTTTTGTGTGGCCGTGAACGTGTCAGGTGGAGTGCTTTTGTGTGTGTGTGTGTGTGTGTGTGGTGTGATGAGGAGGATTGATGCTGTGCATGTGTGGAGACAGTTACGTTTGCTGATACTCTTTTGGCTATGTTTGCTGAGACAATTCTGATCAAAATTTTAAGAACAGCTGAAAAATTGTAAGAATTTACATTTTGCGCAGTTGGATCTTACAGAGGTTCCAAGTAGAGAGCTAAGTAGACGTAAAGCGAAATAGGCTGTTCATCAGCTGATGAAGACCAAAGTCTAAATCTTGGCAAAAATGGGGATTCAATGTCATTTTCTGTCAGGTATTCAGAGTGTCATGATCTCTTGATCTCTCAAAAAAGCTTTCTCTCTTTGAACGTGGTCGGATTGTTGAGCTGCATAAGCAAGTCCTCTCACAGCGCGCCATTGCTGCTGACGTTGGACGCAGTAAGACAGTCATTTAAAACTTCTTCAATGAGACAAAATGTAACCTTGATGGTCCTGATGGCTTCCAACGTTACTGGCATGACAAGGAGATCCCACATGAGATGTTTTCCACACGGCACAGTGGAGGGGGTTCCCTCATGATCTGGGCTGCTTTTTCCTTCAATGGAACAATGGAGCTTCAGGTTGTGCAGGGGCGTCAAACAGCACCAGGCTATGTGGAGATGTTGCAGGAGGCATCCCTCATGTCTGAAGGCTCTCGTCTGTGTGGTAATGACTGGCTTTTTCAAAAAGACTACGCTGCAGTTCACAATGCCCGCCTGACAAAGAGGAATAAGCTCACTCTTTTGGACCATCCTGCGTGTTCCCCTGTTGTAAATCCAATTGAGAACATTTCGGGATGGATGGCGAGGGAAGTTTACAAAAACGGACATCGGTTCCATTCAGTGGATGCTCTCAGAGAAGCTATCTTCACCACCTGGAGCAACATTCCCACTAGCCTCCTGGAAACACTGGCATCAAGCATACCCAAACCCATTTTTGAGTTGATTAAGAAGAATGGCGCAGCAATTTTTTTTACTATTTTAGGGGGTTTCAGGTTGTTGTTGTTTTTAGCAATAGTCTTAAACTTTTGATTAGCTGATGAACAGCCTATTTTGCTTTAAGGGTTGTTCATAGTAAATTGCTTACTGAAAACATTTTTTGACTCACTCCTTTTTCTTCTTTTCGCATTTTGAAGTTCTACTTAGAACCTCCTAAAAATCCAACACTGCAATTTTTCAACTGGGCTTATAATTTTGATCAGGAGTGTATTCTTCTGGCTAGGTTTCTTAAAGCAGGCGTGGCTCATGGATCGGAAATCTCCGCATGTGCTATCGGCAATCTCCGATACATGATATCAAAACTGATACGGATACTGGATCGGACCGGTTCCATCCCAAGTGTGCAGTGGGATTAATTAGGCAGTATTAAAGACAGAATGACTTTACCTGTGAGACTCCATTGGTGGCTGGAAGTTTGCTGAGGAGGTTCTGTTTGTTTGTGCAAGCACAGTGCGATTTGATGTTGTGTTTTTCTCTCAGCGCATGCATGGACGCCACTAATTCAGTTAACACTGACATAAAAAAAAAAGAAAAGACAAGTTGTAGATTAAACAATGGACATTTGAATGGACCAAGTGAGTGAGAAGAGATACAACAACAAGTCCAACAACAAGAACTAGGCATGAGTAAAACCCAAAATGATTCTTATCCTGACCAAATTTTGAGCTAAAAGTGTATTTTTTTATTGTTAAAAAAAAGTGTAGTTCAACGGGAAAAAACACCAAATAGTGGCAAATAACTAAGATGATCACAGGCCATGCACTCCACCATTTTAACCTCGGTGGGGGCTCTCTCTTTGCACTGTGTATATAGCTCCGATATAGAATTCTGACTAAATATTTACAGATTGCAGATGGCTTTTGTATGGATGTCAACAGGTCAACTACATATGTATCTGCTGCCATCTAGTGGAAGAGCATTTAAATGCCACAAAACAATGCTAGCGTAGACACAGAATATGAACAAAAATACATGATTTATCAGGAAATAATAAGAATTTTCAGACCACTGCACTACCAATGATCCCAGGCATGTCAAATGTTCTAAATTTATAGTTGATTAGCACTTTACCGGGACCCTTTTTTAATGGCGCAAAAGTTTTCTCATATCGAACCAGTGAGATCAGGGATGTGAACAAATCTCAAAATGTAACGGCTAACAGCAACAAATAAAAGGATGACTTGCTACCGCGTTTACAGTCAGATACCCATTCAATAGGGGTTTCACGATACACTCAGCTCACGAGACGACACACAAGATATTGGGTTCCCGAGAACGAGATGAGAAAATATTTTTAAATTACTCTTATCAATGATAAAATACAGGGATGGACAAAAAGCCTTTTTTTTAAATGTAACTGAATCACAAACCAATGCCGGTTGAAATGCTTTATAGCTTTGCATGCAAGACCTAAGCATGATGCTTTACACTGTTGAACTTCTTTCCACATATCAAAACAAAAAACTAAAAATGATAAAAATTTAAAACAATGACGGCAGTTGTAGCTGCTACTAATCATTTATGTTGACGGGTAGTTATGAAAAGACACATGCAAAAATAGATTTCAGTACATTTTACACTTTATGTTTACGCTAAAAGAACTAGAGTCCCCATGATGCTTAGAGTGCGGAAGCAGGAAGTAGGTCCCAATTAGACTCTACTATCACATGTTTTGATAGTCAGATGCAGCGATCGTGTTTTGATCTGACAAATCTTTAGTAAGTTTGATCAAAGGTAGTATTACTACAGCTTCTACACTGCACCGGTTGTTCAATGCCCATGAAAAAAAGAACTACATGGAACGAGCGAGTGACGCTGAGAACACAGAGGTAGGCTGGATTGCAAGGTTTATAGTGTGCGCAAAGCACTTAATGTGCTGTTCCAATCCTGCCAGGCGCACTACCACTTCCACATTACGTGTATTATCATTCACAGTAGTGATGCAATAGCTCACAGTCTGATAGACTTCTGGATGACCCGTTCTCGCGAGACATCTTTTCTCTGAACGAGAAATATCGTCACGTTTTAATCTAGTGAGTTCCCGTGTCTGGTCTGATATTGTTAAATGAATACTTCTGGCAGTGTCGATTAAAACTGTCCACTATTATTTACTTAAAAGAAGAATATGCTGCTCTGTACCTGTGCCAGGAATGATCTGTGTTGGCATGAGGTGTTTGTGATCATGAGGCTGGCCTTTCACACACTTCAGCCAGGCGTATAGGTCTTTATCTGACACAGAGAGAAACATATAGGTCAGTCAATACATATCATGTAGTCTGCAGACTAAGCAGGTGAGCACTCTAGTCTGACAAGTATAGTTGAGATGGTGGCATCTATTTACATAAATTAGTGCTCATAGAAGTGTGGAACGTGTCACTATACCTGTGGTGTGTAGGATTTAAATACATAAATACACCTCTACTTGGACTATTTCCTAGATTCTGACAGAATCCTGGTTAAGTGAGCACATTTGGCCTTTTACCTGGCTTGTAACTGTCCAACAATATATACAACTGACCTTTCGAGCTCCTTCTCTCCTTGGCCTTGTAGCAGTCCAGGCAGACAACGAAGCCACATTTTTGACAGACCCAGTGAATGTTGAAAAGTGTTGCCTCGCAGGCATCACACATCTCCCTCACCCCCCGAACTGCGCGCTTCCACACAAGCTTGGCTGGAACACACACAAAGGTGGTTCAACCTAAAAGTGTAATTTTGTAACATGAATGTCAAGAACACACACCATCCTTCTTGACCCAGGAGGCTGCTGTATTCTCCATCAGGACCATCTGACAGAACATGTCTCCTATGAAGCTGAGGATGTACTTGGCCGTGGTTTGGTCCAGGTGGCTATCCTCCAAGGCTCCAGGGATCCATAAGGCAAGGGCCTCATCATCAAACTGGTCAGGAGTGGTGAAGCCGTCCATACGGATTACGCCATTTTTACTATAGGAAAGCCTGGATGGGGAGAGGGTAAGCAAAAACACAACATTTAAACATAACAAATTGTCCAAACTGCAGAGGAGTAGAAAATACAAATCCAGAGAAACAATGCCATTAGCACAATTAAAACTGTGAATTCATTTCTAGATTGGAAGCATGTACAAAGATTACAACATCAAGTAATATTTAAGCAAATTTCTGTGAACTATCTAAAATAATCACATTCCAAGAAACGAGGATCGATGCTTAGAAAGGAATGGATTTTGAGCTGAAATGATGTACTAAGTAGATTCTCAGGTTCTCCCAAATGAGGAGGTTCCGAGTGCAGCCCCACTGTTATTTTTTGTTCCACAGCATTTCAATTGCAAAGAGAAAAAAAAGGCTATTATTGAAGTAAAGACATACACAGTTATGGAAAAAAATATTAGACCATCTTGTTTCTTCGTTTTTTGTGTCTATTTTAATGCCTGGTACAGGTAAAGGTAAATTTTTTTGAACAAATATACCGCAAATGCCGGTGTACAAGCCGCACCCACTAAATTTAGA
The DNA here is from genome assembly GCF_027744805.1 of Dunckerocampus dactyliophorus. Lineage (NCBI taxonomy): Eukaryota > Metazoa > Chordata > Actinopteri > Syngnathiformes > Syngnathidae > Dunckerocampus > Dunckerocampus dactyliophorus. The sequence continues at coordinate 44,165,102 of NC_072820.1, forward strand.
GGAAAAAAACTGATTTGTACATTTATAAGTTGCATTGGTGTGGCATAGAAGCTGCAATGCTGCCTCTGTCCACCAGAGGCCTCAATGAATGCGTCAGATGCAATGCCTGATGGGAAAACTTCAAAATGTTGTTGGTTTTTTTCCCCATTTAAACTCATACTGGGACATGTTTGTATATTTGTCAGGTACATCTTTTGAGTGTTAAGGTGCTGTGCGATTAATTTAGCGTTGTTAGTAAAGTGTTCTTTGAAAGATAACACCGTGAGTCAGTGTTATGTTGTTATACTGTTATATACATATACTGTATATATATACTGTATATACATAGACAGTATATATATACACTGTACATACATATAGAGTATATATATATACACTGTACATACATATACAGTATATGTATATAATGACCTCCTGCGATTTCCAATGGGTTGACAAGCTTGTTGTGAGTGCACTGATAGCTTGTGATTGACTCCTGCCAAAGAAAGAGCTATCGTTTCCTCACTGACTCGTGAGCGGCACAGTAGCCATGAATTAGCTGCACAGCTGTGTAAGCCGCAGGGTTCAATGTTTAAGAAAAAAGTAGCGGCTTATACACCGGACAGAGGAGATGAGAGGTATGCTACTAGAATAATATTATGACGCTATTCTCGATAAATTCTGCCTTTTTTGTGTTAATATTTTTACTTTTATTCTTTTTAGATTTTTACTGGGGGTTTTTTCTTGCTAAATTGTATTTTTAGAATGTGTCGCGGGCCATTAAAAGAAAACAGCCACGGGCTGCAAATGGGCCGCACTTTGGACACCCCTGGCATAGATCATGGAAATTTTGTCAAATGCCCACCCCGAGTCTGGTATATACAGCCAAGTCTCATGAAAAAACAACCATGAATGGGTAAAATACAAAAACAATCTATAAATCTATAAAAACCCAGTCAGCTTAATTGTATGCGTATGGAATTCTAAGAATGGTTGATAATCAAATGCCAAAGAGGGATAAGAGGATGAAATACACATATAGAGAAATGGAAGGCTAAGACAATTTTTTCACAAATCCAATAGATTTTACATGTTTTGGAATATTATAATATAATTTGTTTATTGCAGTATTTGGTCAAATGTACAGCCTACGGTTGATCTGGATGTAACTGTACCTTCTGAAATAGTAGAAGCGGCAGAATACGGGAGAATGGGCTGGCTCTTCGCCTTTCTTGCTGCGGATCACCCTGCACTCACGACACTTCTGCAGATTGGGTCCGATCTCTGAGCAGGAATCATCTTGAAGGAAAGACTCTCCGGTCTGCTTTAGCTTCTTCACCTTCCGCCAGTCCTTCAGGACAGAGCGTGGGATCCCATCTGGAAAAAATATATATTGCAAATGTCAACTTTTTTACTATGAGAAAAAGAAAGCCTAACCTGACCTAAGAAAATCTGCGGCCATCATTCAAAGATGTTTTATTTGCAGCGACAACGTTTTTTTTAAGGTAGCTACAATGGATAGTGCCAGTATTTAATTTTTCCTTGAAATACCCAAAAATGGGTAATTTATGGCTAAAAGAACTACAGTTGCCATGATGCTTGGAGCGCCAAAACAGAAAGTAGCGCATTTTTTTTTTTTTTACAATAAGAGCTAATATCACGTTTGGAAGTCGTATGCAGCGATCGTGTTTTGATCTGACAAATCTTAAGTAAGTTTGATCAAGCGTAGAATTACTACAGCATCTGCTTGGGCATTAACACCAAGGCAGCTGTTCAACTCGGAGCTAAACGAGTGACGCTGGGAACATCGAGTGCAGGTAGTATTGCAAGGTTTATAGTGTGTCTTTCTGTGTAAATATCCCATATTACAATGTGAACACCTCCGACTTATAAATAAGTGCGACTGATATGTGTACAAACATTCTTTCCTTTTTAAATTTGGTGGGTGCAGCTTATATTCAGGTGCGCTCAATAGTCTCTATGCAGTGCAAGTTAAGGTAATGTAACGTAAGGTAATGTCTCATCAATATAACATTACTGATGCCAAGTGATCAGTGTAGAATACTACGTATAATATTTTTTTACTAAGAATAGGCCAAACATCCATCAAACATCCATCCATCCATCTCCTATGCCACTTATCCTCACTAGGGTCGCAGGGGCATGCTGGAGCCTATCCCAGCTGACTTTGGGCGAGAGGCAGGGTACACCCCGGACTGGTCGCAACCACAAAACAGCAATCATTTATTGCCAGTGATTCAATTTTTGAAAAAAACGTTTTTAGTTTTTTATCTTATTTTAGCTTAAAGTATTTTACCATGAAAGGATAGCATCAGATCAACGGAGGAATCGGTGTCTAGCTCAAACACAGAGGTTAGCGAGGAATTGAGGTAGCCTAAGATAAGCGGTTGCAAAGCTGTCAAAAGCCATGGTTGTATGTCATTAATAATAGCAAGAAGAGATACACTATCTTATATAAAATCTGCTTTGTAAGACTTACTGCTGCTGGCCAGTTTAAGTTTGGTCTTCTCTTTCGCGGATCTAAAGATGCCGTTGGGCTTCACGTCGTCGTCCTCCTTTTCATTGTCTCCTTTCTTCTTGGCCATGTCATTCTGTTTCTTCTTGTAAGTTGGTTTGGGCTGACGCTTGGCTCTGCCCTCCAGCTTGCTCTCACTGGCGTCAGAGTCATCTCCCCCACTCTCTGAAGCCGACTCGTATGTTCGTTTGCTTCCTCGCCTCAGTGAAGAGGACGCTTTCCTATCATCTGTTGGCCCACCTGTCTTCTCCTCTGAGAGCTTGTCTCTCTCGCCTTTGTTTGCAGTGTCCTTGCTGAGGTCAACCTCACTGGATGTGGAGGCGCTGAGGTTGACGGTGCATGGTTTGATCATTTCTGACATAGTTGTGGTGCTGCTGGTGCTGGGTAATTTCTCTGGCTTAGTAGTAGCTGAGCTTTTAGTAGCAGTTGTGTTCCGATCCTCCTCAGAGTGCCGAGTTAACCAGGCTTTCTTCAATTTGTGGTAGTTACTGGCCTGCCCGCTACTTGTTGAAGCAGGCCCAACGGACTGTCCATTGTGCAGGGGACTGGATTTTCCTGGTGTTGTTCTGCCACTTGCTGAGCTGCTGCTACTGCTGCTACTATCCACTGAAGGTACTGTTTGGCTGGAGGCAGTCGGAGGAGTTGAGCTGTAAGGTTTGTCAAAGGGATCCACAGTTAAAGAGGAGGTTCCAGTTGTGACAGCCGTGGAAGCAGTACAGAAGCTGCTTTTAGACTGGGCTGCTGCCAAGGCAGCTTTGTGCTTCTTGAGGTGAACAAAAGAGGGGGTGTACGCCTGACTGGAACCAGAAGTGGAGCTAGGTCTCGGAGTGAGGTTAGGGCTGGGCTGTGGTGTACCAGATGGACTCGGAGGAGGCAAGGATCCCCCTGGTGATGTTGTACGGGACGCTGACTGGCTCAGCACTTCACGAGCTGAAGCCGAGTTGACCAGTTCAGGAGTGGTTGGCTCGCTTCTACTCTGCATAGCTGATAATATAGCAGTCCTGTGAACAGAGTTGGTGATACTGGCTCCCATAGTCCCCTGCACGGCACGCATTGAGGTCTTTTTAAATTGGATGTACATGTCATCCAAGTTTGAGTTGGGTAGGATAACTCTATTAGCGCCATGATCTCTAACACTCTCTCCTGCTTTTTGACATTCCCCTTGAAACTTTGACGAGTAGAACCTCCCCAAAGGCAACTCGTCTGGGCTCATAGCACCAGATTTGTTTGCAGGATTGTCAAACTTAATAGATGTTGATGGACACACTATGACTGATGCCATGGCAGCTTGGGGTTTGCCTCTTGACACGCCTTTCTCACCCACAAAGAGAGCTCCCCTCTCTTGACTAATGTCACCACCTCTCCACACACCTGATGATGTCATATTCTCCCCACTGACAGCTGAGGCAACAGAGGCAGTATTTCCATGACCTTTGACATCCCTGAGTTCTGGTAGTAGTGTGGGGGGCTTCTGTTGCTCGACCGATGTTTTGCAACCAGCTGCTGCTAAGGTAACTGGCTGGATTGGAGTGAGTGTCGGTGGAGACAGACGTCCAACATAGCCAGCTCTCTCCCTGTCTTTCTCCCGTTCTTTTTCCCGCTCCCGTTCTGCAGCCTCCTTGCGTTCCAGCGCATGCTGGGTGGGTGGATGGAAGACAGGTGCTCTGTGGAGAGATGGCATCGCCCTGAGGTTGTGTTGCTGTTGCTGTGGGTGGTGGTGGTGGTGGTGGTGGTGATGGGGATAGTGGTTGGAGGCTGAAGAGGAACATGAAGAGGAGGATGGAGAAATGGCAGGGCTGCAGCGCTCCATCCTTTCCACAATTGTGTGGTGATGCTGGACTGTGGCCTGCTGGCTGAGCTGTTCCGTGATTTTCACTGCTAGTCCCTCACCTCCCTCTGGATGATGCTTAATTAGTGGAGGTGGCTTCGAGAGGGACACTTTGGCATTGTAGTTGCCTAGCGACAGAGCACCCTGGCTAGAGACAGCTGCTCCAACACTGGCCACAACCCCTGAAGCTCCAATTGATACCTTCTCATAGTAAGAGCTGAGCTCTTTGGAAGGGTACAGTCTTGGGGGCTCATTTACAACACTGTTGGACAAAGTGGTAAAGTAGTTGCTCTTTTCTGACTGGATAATATGAGGATGTGTGTGGCCCGCCTTAGGGCTAGGGGAAGCAAGAGCTGGTATCCTGATGGGGAACGTGGGATCTCGGCTTCTATCTCTATCCCTGTCACTTCCAGGTTCACTTGAGCGTTGAATCTTGGCAGTGAAGGGGGCTACTTCGATGCTCTCCTTCAGGATTTGTCGATTCTCCTCTTTGTACTTACTGGCTTGGTCTACCGCCTGAACAGCATCCTTGGAATAAAAAACATGTTATTTGTTAAAGGTTGCTTTTTCAATCCACCACAAAAGTGGCCAAACAGGCTTAAAGATGCATAATATGAGTTTGTAATTGATACATGTAGTCAATATTCCAGGTCTTGGTAATTACTTTCGCTACAGAGGCGTACACATTGAGTGAGGGACAGAAAGTGCCTCGCATAACGCATCTATGAGGTAAATAAATACAGTGCAGCACAGCCTTTGGTTAGTGCAGGGATCGACAAATCGCGGCACTTTAAAAATGAAATTAATTAATTATTAATGATATATATTATTAGCAGGGCTGTCAAATATAGTGCGTTAACAACGGTAACAAATTCATTTAATGAATTACGTTAACATTTTTAGCGTAATCAATGGATCATTGTTATGATGGCAAACTGAGGCACACTCTAGCATCCCCACAGTGTAACACTGAGTCTAACGCTGTTTTACAACTTTGGTCCGAACTGAACACATCAACAGCAGTGCAATTCCAACACTTGTCCCACACTGTGTATATCTCCCAACTCAAACACATCTTCCTTCCTCATTGTCAGTAGACAACCATCAGATGCATTTATGGACACTCACAACATTGTCTTTATTTTTATGTATGTGTGGTCTAAATGAACAGAAAGACAAAGAAAAACAATAAGTGGATCTTCTTACCACTCACTAGCATAACTCTTTTGCTGCATTTAAGTATGCTAGGAATCGTGGTTTTTTTTTCCATAGTATAATGTGCAGCTCATACACCGATGCAGCTCAGAAAATGTACAAATCTGGTTTTTCCTCTAAATTTAGTGGGTGCGGCTTATAGACCGGTGTGGCTTATACACCGGAATTTACGGTATTAGATTGCAATGTACTGACATATTTTTTATATTTATTCATTGTACCGTTCTTAAAAGTAATGTTAAAATCTCGTCTCGTAGACCCAATCATGTGCATCGTCTTGTTTCGTGACCTGAGTGTCTTGTGGACGCACCATTAGATATGATATTAGTTTGTTTTGTTACCTATAACACACAGCTAAAATGCTGATTTTTTTTTTCATTTAACTATGTATTGAGCTACAATGGAAGCATCTTTGACGCACAAATTGTATCACAGTGGCCCCCTGCATCCTTAAATTTGTTGTCCAGAACCGAGTTCCATGGCAAAGCATGATTATGGTGTACCGTACCCTAGTGAGTATGGTTCTGAATTACATCACTCAGCACAGATTTATTGTATGTATGATCTGTATTAGGATTGCAAATCTCTTTGTGATAGACGATTCAATAAGCATCTAGATACACGAGTGTTAATATGATTAAAAAACGATATACTTTAAAGACAACAATTCAATCCGATGGTTAACGTTTGCTGATTTAGACTTTAATCTTACATTATAAAATAAAGAAGCCGATTATATAAAAATGGCTTCTTATATTATTAGTATTTTCAAACATTGGACTCTTAGTCCACGATGGACAAAATTTAACAAGTCAGACTCCACTATGAAAATCCTTAGTCGAAGACAGCCCTAATGCGTAACAGCAACCCAGGCTCTCACATTGTTTAAGAGACGGACTGTCCAAGGATTGCTTGTCTCGCGATACCTGGTGCATGTCTCTATAATCAATCTAAGGATTCAGGATGACTCTCAGCGATACAGGAGGCTGCTACCGGTGCAGCCGCATCTCTCGCTTGTCAAACAGGATATGCGGTCGCATCAGTTTATCGTTCACCCTAATCTGCATCTATGTGATCAAGTGTATCCAGTGTATGCCAGAGTAATATACCTGTGTATTTGTCAGGCGCACCTTGCTGTGGCCATCCAAGTAGAGGCGGTGTAGGTGAGCATCTTTCCCTGTGACATTCCTATTAACCTCTACAGGCTCCTGTTTCAGCTGGGCCAGTGTCAGTGTTCTTACTGGATCCACAAAGCCTCGCTTCGCTACATCTCTACAGACAGAAACGTCAAACAAAGACAAATCAAACCTTCAATGATGTTAACACATTGGAATATGATTGACTTAGTCTATAGAATTGTCTATAGAATGCCAGTACACAACAGTTCTCAAGCCCAAATTCAATGACTTACTCTTTATGAATGTCCATGCTGGTCTTTGACAGTGGTGGGCTTGCGTGTGTGCTGAGCTTAACAGGGGGACGATGGGGATCAGCGCTGGCTGGCCGTACAGGAACATGACTCATTAAACCCAAACTGTCACTCGCACTACAAGCAGCTTGGTGCAACCATGGACTGGCTGTGTTCTGGACATAATACACATATATGAAAATAATGAGGAAATGTGACATTCAATGTCTTTGGTCCCAAAATAAATATTGGCTAGCGCAAAAACAACAAGGCCTATTTTAAAGATGTCATGCCTTAAAATACAGTAACACAGAGTGGGGGAAAGGCTTCCTAAGACATCAACAGTCCGTAATTGTTATGGTTTAACAGAGAATTTTACTTACATCCATGTTTTACTTGCAGAACAAATACTGGACATCTATGTGTCTTACTGGTGTATCTCTTGGTACAGACGTGTGCTCTGTGCCCAAAAAAAATCTTTATGGAAAAGGAACTAGTGGACGGATGTCTGTGAATCCAATACACACCTTCTTTTTCTAACCAGCGGGATACGATAAACACATTACAATGTATTTCATCTTTAAGTTGTAGTTTGCTGGTAAAAAAAAAAAAACAACAACCCAAAAACAGCACATCTACTAGTGCAAAGGTGGACAGTGAGCATGTACAGTACAGTAAGGCTGGTAGTGGAAGTGGGTCACTGATGTTTATTCATGTGACTGCTGCAAAAATAGTAGCAGGATCAATGCTCCATACATCATGTACAGCTCTATTATGGTCTCAGATGTGTATGGTGTTCTAATAGATTACTGCTACAAACAACTCTGGAGGTAGGTAAAATATTAGGAAATATTTTTTAATATTTTCTCAAGTTGAAGACAAAACTATTGAAAGCCGGACATCAGGAAAGAAAACAGCCATAATGTTCTGGTAGATACTGGTAATTATTATTATTGTATCCTTGAATTTCTAATTATTTTTGAATGGTTCAGTTGCTTATATACCTTTAAAAATTGATTACAGATGTCAGTAATTCGTTAACCCCCTTGAAGTTAAGGTTGAGCTACCTCCATCACATCATTTCCTTTCTTTTTCAAAACTGTACCCAATCATGTATCAACCTGATCCAAAATACTGTATATATTGTAATTTCTGGACTATAAGCCTCTACTTTTGTCACATGCTTTGAACCCTGCAACTTAAACAATGATGCAGCTCATTTATGGCTAAAAGAACTACAGTTCCCATGATGCTCCGAGTGCTGAAACAGAAAGTAGCGCATTTCCGCAATAGAAGCGAATATCATATATTCTGAAGCCTTATGCAGTGATCGTGTTTTGATCTGACAAATCTTAAATAACTTTGATGAAATGTAGAATTACTACAGCTTCTGCTTGGACTGCTTGCACCATGGCAGCTGTTGAACTCCGATTAAAAAAAAGCATGTCACGTCTCACCGGTGCTGGGTACACCGAGTGCAGGTAGGATTGCAAGGTTTACAGTATAGTTTTACTGCGTAAATATCCCATGATACAACAGGGACACCTGTGTGTGGTCTATACCTGTATATGTACAACATTTTTTTTTCTACTTCAATTTGGTGGGTGTGGCTTATATTCAGGTGCTCTCAATAGCCTGGAATTTACGGTACATACTGTACACCTACCCTTCGGAGAGACGCCTCAGAATTAACAGCAACTGGATTTTCAGGGTGAATCCATTTAGCTGTGGGGGTTAGGTTGATTCCTGGTTGGTAGGAAGTTGGTGTTCCATTGGGATACTGCCAAATGATGGGGTAGAGACCCAACCCTGCTGCTCCACTATGTGGCTGGGCGAGTATAGCGGGTGGAGGGGGTCCCTGACCCTGAAAACAGTTAAATAAGTTTTAGATGACAGCAGAAAAAAACTGTAAAACGATCTCAATAATGTTGAGCTTGACCTGTAGAAACTGCTGCTGGTGTGGGGCCCCTGGGTGAGACAGAGTAAGGTGACCCAACCCTCCAGGGGAGTCGAGCCGTGGGTGGCCCCCCAGGAGAGAAGCTGTGTGAGGGGGTGGCATGGCTGAAAGAACCCCAGGGGGTAGAAGATGTGGGTGAGGTAAGGCAGAGGTGTGAGGAGGAGCGAGGAGGTGAGAGGCAGCATGTGGGTGGGACGCAGGGGTGAGACAAGGGGAGTGGGGAGAAGTGTGGAGAGTGTGAAGGTGGGGATGGAGATATGCCGCCACGTGGTTAGAGGAAACAGTGGCGGAGGAAGAGTTCTCATTGTCAGAGCAGACCAAAGCTGGATCTCTGTAAACAGTGAACGTCTCATTCTTATCGATAATCAGAGGGCTCTTGGTGCTGCTGATAGTATCTGACTCTGACCGAGCCGGCACCGGCTTAAAACCAGATCGTGGAGGCTCTGTCGTTTCTACTTTACTGGACACACGACCTGATGGAGGGGAGGTAGTATCAGAATATCTGGGCATTTTATGCTTAGAGACCTCTGGAGAGGTATTGGGTTTAGGTTTTGAGATGTCCATTAGGCCTGGGTGGGGCTTAGCCTTGATATGGTCAGCTGGGCTTGTGCTGGGGTAGGGATGGCTCTGAGAGTTGTTAAGGTGCTGGGGTTTGTGTTTCATGGAGTCAAGAGGGGCTGGGTTGGGGTTTATTTTGGATTTAGCAAAGTCAGTGGAGAGGGATGTGTTCATCTTGTGGGGGGGCGTCTGTTGCTGTTTGCTTTGCTCTTCAGATAAAGATGGGGCCTTAATGCCAGACTGGACAGGCGGGTAGTGTTGCTGCGTGTGCTGCTGCTGCTGCTGCTGATGACAATATGGAGGAATGACTGTTTTCTCCTTGTCCGCCAGCACCATATTATCCGCCATTGATGTGACAGGCCTGGGTAAACAAGAAAGAAATCATTTAGTATTTTTTACATACTGATTTTCTTAGCTACGTGCCAACAAAAATGACTGATGCAAGGATTTACATACAGGGCAAAACAAACATTTGTTAGTCTTGTGCTCTCATTTTTAGCTCTTTTGGAGCCAATAATTTCCCCTAGCTCCATTATTAACTAGGGGTAATGTGACAAAAACACATTTTAACTTCAACCCTTCACAAGTGCAGCGGAACCTCTGAAGTTGTACAATTCAGGATTGGAATTCTCCCAATGAAAAATGTCTGTCGTAGCACAACGTTCCTCACAAGTCCAGCAAGCATCAGTGGCTTTTTAAAAAATGTTTTTTTGTGGACGAGTGTTACGTCACATAAACATTCAAAGCAGTAACACTCAAGCTGTGTGGTTAGCTTATTTTTACGCTTGTATGGCTGTTAACAAGGGTAACTGCAAAACTTTAAAAAGATTGCTGGATCCCTGCACATTCGCGATTCAGCATTCACAGCCCCGCAAATTGATTCCCTCTGATAATAGGCTGTTTTTCCCCAGAGAAAGCACATCTCACGCCCCCAAAGTCGGTAGGTAATAATTTAGAAATATGCAATAATACAGGTAAAAATGCACAGCATTCATTTACCACTGTTACAAAAAGCCCACATGTTTACCTGTATGTTTTTATGCTTCACTGATACTGTTTGTTCGTCAAGCGTTTTTGCACTTTTTTCAGTGGTCCTTGAATGCACCATAATTGTTAAGCACAAAAGTGACTATCGACCATATTACATTATTATTTATTAGTGGCGAGTACCTAATATGTATGCACTGTCGCTTGTGCGTTCATGTGAATGTGACGAAGACGCTTGCATCCACTTCCGCGATGGACTTCTTAGATGAAGATCTAAGATACTAAAATATTTTTTTTCTTCAATTATTGGGAGTTTATTCTCGTAAAAGTTTGATTTTTTTTCTCAATAGAATACAACTTTCTTCTCTTAATATTTTGACTTTATTTACAGCTGTTTTTCCTCCATTCATGCTGTTTTTTTTTCTTTTTTACATTTACATACAACTTTCTTCTTGGACATTTTTTTCTAGTAATTTAGACTTTATTCCCATATTTTGACTTTAATCATGAAACGTTACTTTTCCCACAAGCTAATTTTCCAAAAATTACCACTTTACTCGTTTTGTTTCTTATACTTGTATTACGACTTTAATATTTCAATGTTATTTTTCCTCATATGTTGTCATTACTCCTGTAAAATTACCTTTTCCTCATTAAATTACAATTTTTTTCTTGGAATATTTGACCTTATTCTTGTAAAATTACTGCAATTTTTTTTTTGCTGTTTTTTTTTTTGGTAAAATTCTATTTCTAGAATGTGACGTGGGCCAATAAAAAAACAGCCGCGGGTCGCAAATGGCCCCTGGGCCGCACTTGGGACACCACTGATCTGATATTATAATAACAACCGTCACTCCTATTGCAAATGTTGATCCAAAATTGGAGGAGAACGTCAATGTTAAGCTATCAGTGTGCCAAAAACAGACAAACATTTTTCATTACTCTCAGATTTTCGCCATCTGACGAGTGGTCTTGGCATGTAGGCCCAGCAAAAAGCGGGGGACTACTGTATTATATTATTCATACAGATTATATGATCCCACCCACGAGTACTGGAACAAATAATTTAGCAACATTTCTTTCGAGATATAAACAAATCTGAGGTGAAATGGATTGTGAGGTTCCACTGTACTTCACACAGGATGTATTTTAGTAGTCATCCTATCAGGTGCCTCCATATGCAACCTGATATCATTAACAGTATCTTACTAACACGCATTCTGATCTGACCTTATGACCTCGGAAGGAGCAAACTCTATCTTGTTGCTTAAACTCCTGCCTGCTGTTACGCCACCACTCATTACGCCCTGCTGCATAGCAGGGTCGATATCTGTCCTTCGGCCCCCTTCCGAAGGCGAAGGTGAAGGCGGGACAGGAGGCGAGGAGACGGGGGATGGGTTAAGGGTGAGGTAAGGTGACAGTGCTGTGGACTCTGCCTTCTGTGAGGCAAGCAGAGCTGACACAGCCTCTGAACTCTCCTGATGCACCGTGGCTTGTGCATCATCTGTGATGTCGATCACGCCACTGCCGTGGAGGTGCGACAATGAAGGCGTCTGACATCGAGATGAAGCTAAAAAAAAAAAAACGGCAAAAGAATGATGAATAGGCTGTAATAATCATAGAATTCAGAGGGTACATGAATCAGTGTCAAGTACCTTTCACAGTGTTCTTGCTACCCTCTACCACGGCGCCCTGTATAGTGTCACACATGAGAGGCATCTGTTGCCGTGGAGATTGGGTGATCTGCGTCACTGCCACCAATTCCTCCTCCTCCTTTGTTATCATTTTGCTTGTTTCCTTAACAACCCCCTTCTTCATGTCTTCTGCAGCTTGAAGCTCCGCCCACGGCGACAGGCGGCCAATGTGGGACGAGGAGTCATTGACTTTGGCCGTCTTCTTGTCCTCCTCCATTTTTGAAACAACGCTCGGTTTCACGTCGCTGCTGCGAGTCTTTAGTTCGTTCTCAGAGTTCGGCTCTGAAGACGAGGAAGAAGAGGAGGAGGACGAGGACGATGAAGAGGAGGAGGAGGAGGAGCATGACGAGTGGGCCGTCCTCTTGTGTGGGTTTTCAGAGTCACTGCTCTCGGAGAGTTCAGATGTTATGTCCGTCTTCAGTCTTTTTAGACCCGCCTTCTTCTCGTCTTCCTCACCCTTCCTCCGTTTGTTGACTGCCTGCTTAGCTTTAGACTTGGAGTCTGCAGGAGGGAAAAAAAGAGACTCAGTATTCATTTTTGGACATCCATACAAATATATCAGCACCTTTTCCAACTATATACAGTATACACAGTATGTCACATTTGTGCAAATATGTTATTACATCTTGTCATGGGACAACACTAAAGCAGGGATGTCAAAACTTTTTACAGCGAGGGCCACTTTGATATTTTGTAGATATGCTAAAATGTTCCACATTTCAAGAAAGAACTGCATCTCAGCTTTGTGATATCAGTGAAAAAGCCTATTATTAGTATCAACTTGCTCTTTGCTCTTTTTTCCTCCATTTTTTCCTTTCATTTTCTGAACATTTCAACTTCCCTCTTAAATAATTTCCTTCTCGTCATATTGCTTTTTTTTTTTTATTTATACCCATAATATTTGGACTTTTCCCCCTCAATCTAATTTTCCGAAAATGACAACTTTATTTTGTTTGTTTTTCATTTTTTCTTTAATATTTCAACCGTATTATGTTAAAAAGACATTCTTTTATTTCAAGTTAATTTTTCTCATTACAATACGACTTTTTTCTCTTAATATGTTCACTTTATTCTCGTAAAAATTACAGCTGGTTTTTCCCCTCATTTATGCTGTTTTTTTAATTATTTTTTTTTATTTAATTGATTTAACTTTTACATACAACTTTCTTCTTGGAAATGTTCTTCTGGTCATTTTGACTTTAATTCCCATACTCTGACTTTATTCTTGAAACATTGTTACTTTTCCCACAACTTGATTTTCCCAAAAATTACAACTTTATTCGTTGTTTGTTTCTTATATTATGACTTTAATATTTCACCTTTATTTTTCCTCATACTGCGACATTGTCCTTGTAAAATTACGTTTTCTTGTTAGATTACAACTTTTTTTGTCTTATTATTATTATTTTTTATTTTTATTTGTATAAGTTCATTGGGCCAAACATGAATGCCAACATGTAGTGATGCATACTGAAGCAGGGCGTGATCCCCTCCCTTCGGAAACTGGGTCGCGTCAGTAACCAACTTGATAACGACCTCAAACACACCTCTTCGATGAGCACTGCCTTGCTAAAGAAGCTGAGGGTCATTTCTGCAACTATGGTCAAACAGTGTCATTTCTTTGTGCTGCGTTTGTGCTCTTTTGTGCACTTAAAATGAATGCGTGTGCTGTTTTCGTTTACTCCATAGGTCAATCAAAATTCAGCACAATGGCAGCACAAAGAATTGGAACTATTTTGGTTTAATTTGGAGCAAATGGGGGGGCTGGGCGAACTTAGTTTGACCTTTGTTCAATTTCAAGTTCAGTTTAAATCTTTAATAACTCAAAAAGTATGCCAGCACAAACAATCATTTTAATTGCACAAAACATCACAAACGAAAGGGAATATTTTGGTTTAATTTGGAGCATATTAGCTGGGCGAACTTAGTTTGACCTTTGTACTAAGTTCAACTTAAATCTGTAATAATAGCACAAACAGTCAGTTTAATGGCACAAAACAGTACAAGTGCAGCACAAACGAATGGGACTATCCATCCATTCATTTTCTATGCCGCCTATCCTAATTAGGGTCGCAGGGGTATGCTGGAACCTATGCCAGCTGACTTCTATTTTGGTTTAATTTGCAGCAAATGGGGGTCTAGGTGAACTTTGACTGACCTATAAAACAATCTGTAATAACTAAAAAGTGAAAGCAGCACAAATGTTCATTTGAATTGCCTAAAAGAGCACAAACGCAACAGAAACGCATGCGACTATTTGACCATAGTTTTGCGTGGAGTGGGGGGCCAACTCACTCAGGTGTTTTTCATACTCTTTAACCCATTTTGGTGCAACATTAGAATAAAATGTGGATGTTACACATTTGGATAAAGCACTGCAAATATGTTACAATGATAGTGATTTTTCCATCCCTGTGGAGGGTGGTGCTCTCATGAGTCGTTACTCATTGATCCTTTATCTATTTACTACTGTACATACTTTCCAGGTAAATACATTATATATTATTTAGCCTTAGCAGACAACTCAAAAATTGGCACTGCAGAGAGTTCCAGAAGGGCCGCAAAATGTTATGAATATGTCGATAAATGTCAATCACCCGTGTTTGCAGTTCTTAACTATCCAAGGAGCATTGAAAGAAGGTGCTCTTACCTTTGCTTGTGGCTTCTTCTCTCCTGTCTCGGTCCTCCTCAGGAACGCTACTATCAGATCCTTTTCTCCGGGATGAGCGACAATTCCGCTGCTCTCTCTGTTCCCGTCCATTGCCGCTGGGAGAATGATGCGATTGGCTGGATGTTTGCTGGCTTTGCTGTGATTGACTCTGCTGCTGGGAGGCCAGGGTCCCCTGGGAACCCTTAGCATTGGGGCCTGATGATGTCATGATGGGACGGGGGCTGTTAGCTTGGGCTCGCGTATAATGACTCTGGAAGAGAGAAGAGAGAGCAGCAAAGGTAACTGATTAGCATAGGCAGGGAACACACAGTGTGGTCATCACATTACCACACACATTTACAGTGGGATCTAAACCAGCACAATGAGCATCTTCAGTATTACAGTACATGCAACAGTAGTTTGCTTTGTCTTTGGCTTTTTTGTGTTTTTGCCATCACTGGGATGAAAGTATGATGACAGAACCATACCAGACACGGGGGACTCCTCGGCAGAAAATGCACCGTACCAAACATGTGGAGTTCCTCGAGCCACGCTTTGCCATGCCCAATCGCAAATATTTCTCAGATGTTTGCTACAGTGCTGTTTACAAGCACGTCGAGAAGCTAATTGCTAATGCTGTATCCATTAGCTTCACAACAGATATGTGTTCATTACACGACAGGGGATGTGTGATGTTACACATATCACTTCATATCCGAATCAGAAATTGAGAATTGGACAATTTCGGCGCATCGGATATTGGCAAAAAAGCCAATATCAGACATCCCATGACATGTGACTAAAATTGAAATACTAAACACTAAAATACTATAATACTAAAAAATAACATTTTGGTTTGGTTTTAGAGTTTAGAGAATAATTTGTAGGCAATAACTGCCTAAAGTCTGGAGCACCACCAAGGACTGGGTTTCTTCCTTTGCGGCGCTTTGCCAAGCCTTTACTGCTGCTGTCTTCAGTCGTTGCTTGTTTTTGTGTCTTTTTTGCCTGAAGTTAAGCAAGTGACATGCATGCTACATCAGGCTGAGATAGCCATTGCAGAACTGTCACTTATTTGCCTTAAAAAAAAGCTCTGGGTTGCTTTCACGGTACGCTTTGTGCCATTATTGGTCTGTAATGAAGTGCCGTCCAATCAGAAAAAATGCATGTTGGCTGAATCTGTACAGAAAGTATATCCCTAACACTTTCACCCGCCTGCTTCTGTCACACATACTACCTCCACCATGTTAAACAGTGATGTGCATTGGACCATGAGCCTTCTCTATTCTTTCCATCATTCTGGTACAGGTTGACCTTGGTTTAAGCTCGCCTGAGGATGATCAATGATTTGCAGCTTGTTGTGAACCCTCTGTGTTTGTTCTTATAAACTCTTCACTTTATGGTACACTTAAGATTACTGACACATCTACTTCCGGGTTGAATGTTCTTCACTTGGGTGGATGTTGTGAAGGGGCGCTTTTCTTCACCAGGGTAAAGGATCCTGCCATTGTCCATCAATGATATCTTTCGTGGCGGCCCAGGCCTTATTGAGCTTCAATGCTCACCAGTGATCTGTTCTTGTGAGAATATACATACATGATTTGGATTTTGTTAATTTTTCAGCCTTAGGATGGTCTGTTTCATTTCCATGAAGAGCTTCTTTGACAGCATGGAGTTTGCAGTAATAGCATCCAAATGTAAATGCCACATCTGGAATAAACGGTACAGTCATGTCCAAACGTTTTGAGAATGATACAAATATTCATTTTCACAAAGTCTGCTTATGATGGCAATTTGCATATATTCCAGGATGTTATGAAGAGTGATAACATGAATGTCAATTCACTGCAAAGTCCGTATTTGTCATGAAAATGGACGTAATCTCTCCCCCCAAACAAACATTTCCACTGCATTTCAGCCCTGCCACAAAAGGACCGGCTGACATTGTGTGAGTGATTCTCAATGTCAAAACTGGAGATGTCATCATGATTGAGTGAGAATAACAGACTGGAGGCTTAAAAAAAATTAAAAAAAAAAAGAGGGTGTTGTTTAAAATCTTTGCTTTTCCTCTGTTAACCATGGTTACCTGCAAGAAAACACGCGCAGCCATCATTGCTTAGCACAAAAAGGGCTTCACCAATCCGATCATTAAGAAGTTCAAGGAGAGAGGCTCAATTGTTGTGAAGAAGGCTTCAGGTTGCCCAACATAGTCCAGCAAGCGTCTCAGAAAGTTGACTTTGCTGCAGGATTGGAACACCAGCAGTGCAGTACTTTCCCAAGAATGGTAGCAAGCAGGCGTGAGTGCAACTGCACGCACAGTGAGATGAAGTTAGGCCTGGGCGATACACCGTAAATTTACTACGATAACCAACGTCATTTTGCCCATGTCGGTAAAAGGTGTTTTAATATAAAAGAAAATAAAAGTCTTTGTGGTGGTAGCCTATGTTCATTCCCCTTTAAGTGTGTGTGGTCACGTGACTCCACCCATCCAGTCTGAGCTAGAAGGGAAACAGACGATGAGGAAATGGCTGATGGTTCGTATGAAAGCATCTGACACAGCCGTAGTCCAAGTAACGTCAGTCGAAATTGACCCTGTTGTTCTTGTTCCGAAAAGAAATCGACCTCTGTTGTTTGCAAATATTTTGGTTTCCACAAAAAATGTTGATGTTGAGCAAAAGATCTCAAAATGCAAAGTGTGTATGAAAACGGTCATAACCACCCAAAGCAACACGTCCAAGCTCTTCCACCATCTACAGCACAACCATGCTGTTGAGTTCGAGATGTTCGAAGATGTGCGAAAAGCTTAGAGCGAGAAGCAAGGTTCGAGAAGTGCTACCTTCAGGCAGGAGCATAACGGAGGCATTTGCAGGGCCATTACCATACAAGAGAACGTCTAAGAGGTGGAGCCTACCACACCGCTAGGGATATGGCTCCCATAGCTACAGTGGAGCACACGGGGTTTAAACGCCTCATGAAAGTAGCAGACAAGAGGTACACCGTACCATCGCGAAAATATTTTCAAATGTTTGATAAAAAGATGTACAACATTCTCTACCTTTCACATGGCAGTGTTTATTTGCGATTGTTTATTAGTGTTGAATTGACATTTTTTATTTATCGTTTTATTTACTACCGTCTTTGCACACGGCATTATGTATATTATTTGTTTGCAAGAGACCGCTTTTACACAAATATAAAACGTTTGCAAGGGGGGTAGCCTTTTTCTCCCGTTCTGTGTGACATTGTTCAAGTCATGCAGGCTATTTTGAATGTTTATACTTGAATGGTCCCATGGGGTTTTTATACTTTTATATTTCATTTAAAGTAATGTGTGCCAGTTGGTCAATAAATCAACGAAAAGCAGTTAATTTGCAATGCCTGCAATTAATTTCAGATGGCAAAGATTTACAGTGGATTTATCGTTAGAGGTAAAACTGCCCAATTTATGTTAATCTTGATTTGAGGTCATATCACCCAGCCCTAGGAAAAGACTTTTGGAAAATGGCCTAGTGTCAAGAAGAGCACATAGAAGCCACTTCTCACCACAAAAAACATCAGAGACTGACTGGTATTCTGCAAAAAAAAAATACAGATATTGGACTTCTGAAGACTGGGGTAAAACCATTTTCTCTGATGAATCCTGTTTCTGATTGTTTGTGGCATCCAGAAGAAGAGAAGAAAAGGTGAGCGCTACCATGAGTCCTGTGTCATGCCAGCAGTAAAGCATCCTGAAATCATTCATTCATCTCAGCCAAGGGAGTGGGCTCGCTCACAATTTTGCCTTAGAACACAGCCGTGAATAAAGAATGGTACCAAAACAACCTGAAAAAGCAACTTCTCCCAACCATCCAAGAACAGTTTTGTGACGAACAATGCCTTTCCCAAAGACAAAAGTGCTAACTAAGTGGCTTGGGGAACCACATAGTAACATCGGACATACTGTATAGATCTAAAAACACTGAAGCAGACAAACTTTGTGAAAACCAATACTTGTCATTCTCAAAACGTTTGGCCATGACTGTTGAGCTTTCACTTGCTTGATTGATGGCAGAGTACCAACGGACTAGCCCATGCAATCCATGAATTAGCTTTGGGTCGATTGTCCAATTAGCTTGAAAAACAGCTGGCCCCATATAAAGGAGTTGTCATTCCCAAACCTGTTTTCCAATTTGGATGCAAATACCATCAATATATATATATTTTCTTACCTTGTGTCCCTGTCCAGATATTTGTAGAGCCGAACTACTGTATGCAACTGAATACGCCAACTTTCTATTTCAAAAGTTAAATGCACTCGATTTGGGGTTTCAGGTAAGTAAGTGCGTGCTTCTGTGTGTCCTCATGTGACTAATTGTAGAGTTGAACTTTGACCCGTTTATCATACGCAAATACAATGATCGCTCTTAAAGTGGAGGATGTAATGATTTGATTTAATTGATAGCTGATTTTGTAAGATAACATCCTTACAAAAGATATGAACAGTCAAGATTTTTTGCAGCTTTAATCTAACAGAGGCAGAATTAAATAAAGGTTATAAATCAATTTGTATTTGAATGAGGAAAGTATTTGATCGCCAAGCAAAACGTGACTTAGTACTTGGTGGAGAAACCCTTGCTGGCAAGCACAGAAGTCAGACATTTCTTGCGGTTGGTGAGGTGAGAGCGTGCATCGATCTACAGTGCAGAGCGAGGGTGATTGCCTGTTATCTTGGCTTGGCTCCATGTTAGAACAGAGGTCTCTTTTTAAACAAGCATCTTGCTGAAGGGACAACCTCATATTCTGAAGGTGCTCCCTTTGTCAAAATAAACATACCACACAATTCTGGACAATTTTTGTAAGGCGGTGAACTTACAAAATCAGCAGGGGATAAAATAACTGTTTCCCCCACTGAACATCACACAGTCTCAAAATAAAAGAAAGAAACAAATAGTGGAGAGAGAGGGTTCGGAGCTTGAAATGAGCTTGAGTTTGAGGAGTGCAAGTGGAGGGGGTTGGTGTACCTGAGTGTTGCCAGTGGTCCCGCCAGGTCTCCCTCCCGCCATCTTTAACATGAAGCGGAAAAAACAAACAAACAAAAAAAAAAGAGTGAAATGAATAAAAAGAAAATATGGAACAAGGAGAGATTCTTTATTAACCGCGGGACCAGACAGGGCTGGCTGAGTGTTCAATGGACAGGTCACCCAGTCAGTACGTTTACATGCACACATCTGTCGGATTCCTGCTATACTGTAGTTCATTCTGTTTTCACTTCTCCCAGCTTGCATGCACTACCTTTAATTCAATCTTTGCGTTGAGCTATGTGAGTTATTCATGGAGGAAGACAGTGCTACATGCTAGTAGTTACTGGTCGAATGGAAAACAAGTTTTCGACAGCTCATGCGGGTGGTTGGTAACGTTTTATTGTGTGTATAAATAACATCTGCTTTGGCTCTTGTGGTTATGGTGCTCCTCAAAGGCAGCTGACTGCTCCTCTAGTGTCTACAATACTTTTGATACAACTTTAAACTACCAAGTAAAGGCTGAAAAAGCATCAGGCAGCTCTTATAAAGTGGATTAAATATATTCCGAGAGCCCCTCCCCTGCTTCCGACTTGTCTTCTTCTCTTGTGAATTTAATGTTGTTACATGCAGCACCAGTAGTCCTCCACGGAGACGGCATACTCGTCGGAAGCCCACGGAAGTATGTACATGCAGGTTTTCAATTGAGTCTACGTGTGTTAATCCGATCTTTAAAAAGTCGAACACAATCTAGTTTCACAGAATTCATGCAACCGCTCTTCTTTTAAGTGCATGTAAACATAGTGAGTGAGCGTCCTTCTTGCATTTTGGACTAAATAACAGGGCAGTCATGACTGGTTGTGGGACACGGAAGCTTCAACATATCAGCGATCACATGAAATGAGCACATTGTAACCACCATGAATGAATGTTTCTGTTGAATTCTAGGCTTTAAACAAATAAGAATCAAATCCCACTGGAAGCTTTTTTTCCTGTAAAAATCTCAAACGGAGCAGCTCTAGCTCAATTTTTTTTGGAAAGTGCGATAAAATATTTACAAAACACTTATGGAGGTTGATCAATGGCTCTGGAATGAGCAGATTAACAAAATGAACAATATGTATCAAATTAATGGCGCCATTAGGCAGACAGACAACAAAAAGACAAACCTATTGGCGGATTTTTGTTCAGCTTCATAAATTATTAACAAATTAACGAAGGTTGAATTCATATACAGTGGTGTGAAAAAGTGATTTCCCCCTTCCTGATTTCTTTTTTTCTTTTTTTTTGCATGTTTGTCACTCTTAAATGTTTCAGATCAAACAAATTTAAATATCAGTCAATGACAACACAACTGAACACAAAATGCAGCTGTTAAATGAAAGTTTTTATTATTAAGGGAGAAAAAAATCCAAACCTACATGTCCCTGTGTGAAAAAGTGATTGCCCCCTAAACCTAATAAGTGGTTGGGCCACCCTTAGCAGCAACAACTGCAATCAAGCGTTTGTGATAACTCGCAATGAGTCTCTTACAGCGCTGTGGAGGAATTTTGGCCCACTCATCTTTGCAGAATTGTTGTCATTCAGCCACATTGGAGGGTTTTTCAGCATGTAGCGCCTTTTTAAGGTCATGCCACAGCATCTGAATAGGATTCAGGTCAGGACTTTGACTAGGCCACTCCAAAGTCTTCATTTTGTTTTTCGTCACCAACAGATGGCCGGACATTCTCCTTCAGGATTTTTTGGTTGACAGCAGAATTCATGGTTTCATTTATCACAGCAAGTCTTCCAGGTCCTGAAGCAGCAGAACAGCCCTAAACCATCACACTACCACCACCATATTTTATTGTTTTTTTTCTGAAATGCGGTATTACTTTTACGCCAGATGTAATGTGACACACACCTTCCAAAAGTTCAACTTTTGTCTCATCAGACCACAGAGTATTTTCCCAAAGGTCTTGGGGATCATTAAGATGTTTTCTGGCAAAATTGAGACAAGCCTTAATGTTCTTTTTGTTCAGCAGTGTTTTTTGTCTTGGAACTCTGTTATGCAGGCTGTTTTTGCCCAGTGTCTTTCTTATAGTGGAGTCATGAACTCTGACCTTAACTAAGGCAAGTGAGGCTTGCAGTTCTTTGGATGTTGTTGGTCTTTTGTGACCTCTTGGATGAGTTGTCGCTGCGCTCTTGGGGTGATTTTGGTTGGCCGGCCACTCCTGGGAAGGTTCACCGCTGTTCCATGTTTTCGCCATTTGTGGATAATGGCTCTCACAGTGGTTTGCTGCAGTCCCAAAGCTTTAGAAATGGCTTTATAACCTTTTCCACTTGAACTTAGGTGTGATAAACCACAGTTAAGTTATGTTTTAACAAGGGGCCGATCATTTTTTCCAAACAGGGCCATGTAGGTTTGGATTTTTTTTTCTCCCTTAACAATAAAAAGTTTCATTTAAAAACTGCATTTTGTGTTCTGTTTTGTTGTCATTGACTAATATTTAAATATGTTTGATGATCCAAAACATTTAAGTGTTTGGTTTGGTTTAATTTTATTTGAACATGCATGAAGGTTCCAATGGAATACATCTCATAAATCCTCATTTCACAGTTCCACATGTCCAAAAGGGGTCAGAAGAAGCAAAGCTTATTTAATCCTACCCCCATCCAGTGTGACAAACATGCAAAAAAAAAAAAAAAAGAAATCAGGAAAGGGCCAAACACCTTTTCACACCACTGTATATACTGTATCAGTGGCGGGCGGTGCATTTGGTACCTGGGCCTTTGGTGGGGCCTCAAGCGACCCATTCCACCTCTTAATACCACCATCACCTCATAATTATACAAACCATTAGTGATATACAAAAACGCAATATAACAATGTGTGGTATTACAGAATTGGGGGTAATGCCATTCTTACTAAAGTAGCAAACCCAGTTTACCCTTTATCTTCAAATACGTCATATCTAAAAAAGTCCAAACCGCTACACTACAACATCATCTGGTGTAGTTCAGAATCAATATTTATCTAATAACGTGAATAAAACATAAAAAAAAAAGAAATACATCACAAACCTTTCCTTACAAAGAAAAAAAGAAAATATAAATATAAACTAATTGATTTGTTTAAATAATGCACTGGAACAGGTTGAATTAAGTGCTGCTGTTCATGTGATGATGCATTCAAGCGCACTGGTAATTTGAGTATTAGAAATAGGCTTTTAGACATCAACCAATCATAGGATGGAAAAATGCTGATGTCACTGTGGGCCAGCTAGCTGGCCTTGTGAGGTGATTCTGAAATCTGATTAAAAAAAAAACAAAAAACAGCCCCATTGCTAATAGTGTGTGTGACATGGGCCAGCACTCCTGCTTCTGAAGGCCAAGGGTTCAGATTACAGGCAGATTACGTCGACATGGCAACATATAGAAAATGAAATCTGACACATAACGTCTAACATACACGTACACTACTGGAAGCAGTGCAGCCAAGAGACACACGACAAAGTAAACATACAAGGCTGCTGGGTATAAATTAATACTATTTCACAAAACAAATCGTAGAATTAAGTTGTAAATGTAGTTCAGTGTTTCTGATTGTGTTCAGGCCAGCAGAGAAGGCCTTGCTGGCCCAGACTACACACCACTGATATATTTCTATGTGTGTTTGTGTATGTTTTGAGCTGTATATAATTTACTGTGACAATTCTTCTTATAACATACATCAAACCTATCTTTATTCTAGGAATACTCATCACAGTAGATGGAAGTAGATGTGTTTATGTGTACTCACATGGGAAGAATTGTTGTTCTGGCTAGATCGCGACCTTCGTCTGGAGGTGATGCCTATATTTTCTCCTTTTAATAGAGAGTGAACCACATCATCTAGAAAGGTCATCTGGATCATGGATGGATCCACATTTTGAGGCTCTAGCACCTAAAAATAGAACAGAGCAACCCAACACTGTAAACCCGCGTACTTCTCAGGTGTGCTTTTCTGGTGGAATAATGTACCTGGTCATTCATAACGACCATGTTTCGGCTAAAGAGGTCGTGATGTGTAATGATGCCAGTGAACCACTGGGTGGCTGAGTCTTGTCTGTACACACGCACGCGGTAGCCATTCAATGAATAGGGACCTGAAAGTGAGCAGAAATGCTTTATTTCTTCATCTTTCATCCAAATGCATTGGTTCAGTCTTCATGCAAAACAATAATAATATGTAACAAAGATCAAATGAACAAAGACTATATCACTTTAGTATGGAAGCACGTTTCAGCACTGATAGAAAAAAAAAATCCCTCATAATTTTGAAATACAAAGTCAAAACGATGAGATTAAAAAGTCATCATTGTGTGACAGGAGAGTCACAATTATGAGATAAAATATGGAAATTACGAGATAAAAAGTCAATTGTGAGATAAAAAGATAAAAAGGGACCGTTTGTATTTCATAATTTCACATATTTATCTCATAATTATGACTCTCCTATCACATAACTGTAACTTTCTATCTCATAATTTCGACTTTTTACCCCATGATCACGACTATCTCCTAATTCTGACTTTTTATCTCATACTTTTGACTTTTTAATCTCATAACTATGACTTTCTTATCTCATAATTTAGACTTTTCATCTTATAATTATGACTTACTGTTGGGATTTTTTTTTTTTTTCTTCCAGTGTCCGAAACGGGCTTCCATACTTTAAAATCTTACCTTGCATAAAAATTTCCTGCACTTTCTGGTCTTTGAGCCAGCCCCTCAGTTCCTCATGGAGCTGAGGATTTTCTCTTAACACTGGGTTCTGACCATCCACCTCATCCTGAAAATTGAACAGAACACACAGCGGGGAAAACTATTATTCAGCCCCCGATCATTTTTGCACAAAGTCTTGAACTGTCCATAATTGTTAGGGATGCAGGATTTTTTTTTTCAAGCCGATACCGACTTTCTGCTTCTCAAGACAGAGACCGATACGATAACCGATCATTTTTATATGGCTATTATTCTTTTACATTTTGATTTAACTGTAGTTTGCACACACCTGAAGGTAAGAATCACTCAAGGTTGGATTTGACAAACTGTACCTGTATATTTGTCCTCATCATTTTGCTGCATTTGAGCATGCTCGGAAATCCCAGAAAATACACTCAAAACATGTGAAACCAATTTAAATGATGCTGTGTCTTTGAACGCGACCCCACATTGCTCATGATAACACGGTTAAAGTGTGATTCAAATGTTCTGCTGCTATTAAAGAGACTAACAGGTGTTAGACAAATACACTTTACACAAACACACAATACACAAACGTGTCTGCTGTCTTGTAGCGTGATTTACATTTTCAGTTCATCTGGAGCTGTTAATACATCCAAATATATCTAATCCTATCTTTCCTTTATCTTTCTGGTCATATCTTACAGTAAAACTGGGCATATTTCACACAGTCGTAAATTAATCATGATTAATTCATTGGAAAACTGTGATTAATTTGACTTAAAATTGGAATCATTTGACAGCCCTAGCTTGGAGAAAAAAGGAGCGCTTGATTCGCTCACCATTACAGTACGGGCAATCTTTTTTTTTTTTTTTTTTAGAATGATCAGTTTTCCGAGTTATGTATTTTTCATGTTATCAATTTATCGGCATGACATAATAATTCCTCATATTGACCTGACAATCATAGTGCACCCCAATCTATTTGAACAGAGAGGGAGACACACGATCACAAAAAACACAAAATCCAGAAAAGAAACTCTATGCAGATGCAGATCTCACTCGTAGGGTAAGCATGTTCTGAGATTTATTTTTTAATTTTTTTTAAATACATGTGTACTTTGATGAGGCTGAATAAAGCTACACTTTTGGTATGGTAACCTTTTTATATGAAATGTTGGTAAGATGCTTATCTCTGTGTTTTTCTTGATAATGTTCAGAATGTAACGAGAAAAAGCTGAAATGTTGACATTAATAACTGTCTAGTGATTAAACATTTTAATCAAATTAATCAGTTTTCAAATGAATTAATCATCATTTGGCACTCTGGGTGAAATATGCCCATTTTGGCTGTTTTTAATGAACAGAAAGATGACTACCAGAACAAAATGAGATGTATTTGAATGTATAATTAAATTGCATTAAGTTATATAAAATATATTAAATTTAAATAAAGCTAAGACATACCATACATGTATTTGCCTAACATTAGTCTCTGTAATAGTAGCAGAACATTTGAATCACACTTTAATCGCGTTGAAGGGTTGCGTTCAAAGACATCACGAAACTTAAGTTGAATTCACATGTTTTGAGTGTAGACTGATGTACTTTCTGGGATTTCCGAGCATATTTAAACGTTACATTAAGAGCTACCGCATTAACGGTTACCAAGTGAGAGATAAGAATATCCACTTCCTGTTTTTCTTTGTCTTTCTGTTCGCATAATAAAAACGTTGTTGTGATTTTCCCTGAATGCTACTAGCTGTGGTCTAGTGACAATGAGGAGGTGTCGTTCCCAGGACGAGCGGACTAAAGACGTGTTTGTGAGTTGGAGATACATATATGGCGTTGGAATTGCACTGCTGTTGATGCGTTCAGGTCTGAATAACGTTCTAAAAGAGCATCAGACTGTGTGACTTAGTGGGGACGCTATTGTGGCTCCCACTGATATCATAACAGAGTGATGAGGCTTGACATGATGAGCGTGCGTTAATGACGCAACAAATGTGAACATAATTAATGAAATAAATTAGTTGCGGCTGTTAACGCGCTATATTTGACAGCCCTAACAATAACGCAGAGCTTTCTTTCTAGCATGTTTTTTTTTTTTTTTGTTAGCTTTAGCTTTTACTAAAACAACACTGGCAGGTCTGATACTACTTATTGGACTGAACCCACACTTTGACTACAGTATAAACCGTACAACTGGAATATTTGAAAAACAATTCATGTTATTGAAATACCCCATGCATTGTGCCACTGACTGAAGGAGGGATTTAAAAAAAGAAGAAGAAAAAAAAAAGCTAAATCAAACCACAGTTACCACATTGGGAGGCGTCTCATTTCGCTTTGTGCACACAGTTCATTTGGGGTTACTTTGGAGAGGCTTTGAGGATAATGAAGAACAGGTGAATCACACAATGTGAAACCATTTTGATTTGCAATCCAAGTGGATTGATATTGGAGTGTGTTCACTGTTAGATTCCATAAAGAATCAATGGATCTTGGATGACGATGTGAAGGGTAAGTGATGTCTTTTGTCTTGAGAAAGGCATACTGTATTTGTGGAATTGTTTTCTGGAAATACATATAACAAGAGAAGGCTGTAGGACTCCAGTCAAGACAAGGAGTATGCAACTGGCAGGAAGAAGAGATTAGGTGACGTCTGGCTTTCATTTTACCCTACGGTCTCTCTCTCTCCCTGCGCAGTGTTCTACTTTCTCATCTCTGCTTTGCTCTAAATTAAAACCAGCATACACACTCAAAATAGCACACTGGAATGTAGCCCTGTGGAGGTCAGCAAATACATATATTTTGTGCACTCTTGTAGTTCGGTGTTTGCCTATAAGGTCTTACACCATTACTTATTACTCTTACATTAAACATGGTGGGTTTAATGCAACAGAAAACATGAAATAAAAGGTTAAACACGTGAAATAAGTATTGGATCCTTTATCAACCAGCAAGAATTCTGATGTGCCCATTAAGTGCACAAATTAGCCCTGTGCCTGGAGGAAGAAGCTTGCTGAGAAAGAAACCACTCTTGGTGTGAAAAATCAAAAATGGAGGAAATACAACATAATCACCCTCGCTTTGGGGACGCCATGCAAGGTCTCACCTCGTAGGGGGGAAGAATGATTGTGAAAAAGGTGAGGGATCAGCATAGAATTACACGGGGGGAGCTTGCTAATGATCTCAAGGAAGCCATGGGACCACAGTCATCAAGAGAATCGAGAGCTACATCTCGTGAGAGCTCAGAACATCTCTTATGAAAAGCACAGGTGTCAAACTCAAGGCCAAGCCCTTTTATGTGGCCCACGAAAGCCTGGATGTAATTAATGTGCATCGCACTAAAATACCCAATGGATGCTCTGTGTCTGTTGTGGCATGCGGCCCTTTAAAAAGGAAGCAACTGCCGCTTTAAGGGATGAGCGCTAATAGGAGTTCTACGAAGGAAAACACAGTCGGAGTCTGTGAAATGTCAAGAAATCACATCCCGAGCGTGCTACATGCCTTCATCCACACGCAAATAGCCTTTTACATCCTTAAAAACTCCGACAGGGTGGACATTTCCCATAAAGCAATCTTCCATATTTGGGTGTGGATGAGAAATTAGTCGATTTTTATAACCTCCAGTATAGTAAAACATTCTGAGAGCCAATTTCAAAATAAAATCTGATTATGTGTGAATGATTATATGGTAAAAGGTAAGTTAAGGCTGTATGTCATAAAAGGAATATATTTCTTTGAACTTAGATAGCCCATTACTCCGTGTCACTATCATTTCATTTTGATGCAGCCTTTTTAAATAACGGCTCTCAGATATCTCATGCAGACTAACATTGAAAATGATCTCCCTGTTACCAGTGAAGCATTCCACACAAGGCCAGTATGTTAAGTTCATCTCACTGCTGAGCTCCACTTGAAAGTGACAGTTACTAACTTTGTAATCCTGTCCTAATTAAAGCCATTCATGCAGTATCAACGAGGGGTGTCTTAGAATAGTCCACTATTCGACAATTTGGTTCGGAAGACTGATTCGACTATTAATCTTGCCTTTGAATCCTATAAAAATGTCATGTGATCAATACCGTACCATTCTGACTACAAGGGGGGTGCCCACAGCTGCTGTTGATACATTTTTACATGGAATGTTTTGTTACAAAACCAGCCTAATTTGTGCTAATAAAGAATTGGAAAATGGCGTGTGTGTTTAATAGAAAGTGAAGCGCAATTTGTGTCAGGAGCTTCTTACATATCACGCGACAACAACCGACAGCGTATCATTGAAAACAGGTAAGGCTGTTACGCCAAATTCATTTTATATACCGACTCTGGATTTTAACAAAAAAATTAGGCGGCTAACAGAGTTTGGCAGGTTGTTGTTTTTCCAATTTGTGCTACCACGTTTCGGTTTTGTTCATTTCGTGGTTGACTATGGTCTATTACTAGTCAAAACATACTGAAATACAAGTGATGTGTAGTATTCTGGTCACTAGGCGGCAGTAATGACACACAACACTGAGACATTAGCTTACGTTACAGTACCTTAACACTGCATGAAGTCATGAAAGTCAGCCATGGCATGTCTGACATGACCGAGTGAAAAACGTTATCCTCCTATTTTGTGTGGAAGTGGTAAGTTTTTGGCTTCTTAAGTTTGGAAGAAATAAATTCAAGGTTAACTGATTAGCTCGCTAGCTTGCTGCCGTCGAGTCCCTGCAGCATAAGAGTTGCGCAATGCATTGTACACAATGAATAACAGGCGTGTAAAGGTGACTATAGGTATGTTGTTTCATGTCTACAGGGCTCTAATAATGTTAACAACTGTATTTATTTTTCCTTTTAAATATCAAGTGTATTAACATTGAACCCTATGTCGTGGTCGGGTCTGAAACAAATGAACCGCTAAAAACGAGTGACAACTGCAACAATAAAAGAAGAACAGATATTATGCTGGCAAGTGGGCTACATTTAGTTTTTAAGCATTTCCTACGAAACCCGACCACTGTGCCACCCTGGCCGCTGCTCCCCCTTTGCACCTTACTCTGACACCGGACACTTGCAGTCCTCCCTGCTGGTTCATGTCCCCACAATTCATCAACGCATGCAAAATTATTACTGCTGACACAAAATTCCAGTACTTTTAAGGTTTAATTTTAATGTGCCAGTTTGAGTCCCTCTATCCATTCCAATATTTCCAAGAGGAAAAAACTGTTTGAAGCGTCAACAAATCAGAGGTCAACCAGTGTCCCATAATGAACGGTGATATCGTGTAAGACCTTACTGTACAGTTTTGATGGTTGAACGTACGGATAAGCGAGTACACCACTATCTGTACCTGTTAACCATCTAAATTATCTGTATCTGTACTCTGTGTGGGCGGGGAATAAACCGGAAGTGGGCGTGGTTGAAACGCAACACGAGCCATTTACAGCTCTGTATTGTCAAATGCACCGTATACGTAACAAAACAAGTTTACCAACTAACTTAAATATCATACAAACCGATAAGCAGCAGCGAGCGCTTATTCAGTCAGCGCGAGCAGGGAGCCGTCGTGGGCGAGCGTGCGCATGCAGGAAGCAGCAAAGTCAGACATCGTGAGTGCGAGGAGAGTGGTCTTTATGCGCGCAGAGAATGTTTTTATGCGCGCCAATTTTGGCATTAATGTGACACTAAGCAAGTCTCTGTAGGGAAGGGCGGTCGCTGTGGGTGACTGGCCAATCACGCTCTGTGATTCTCATCCAGTGAGAATTTACTTTCATCACGATTACGGATAATGACGAGCTGTACTCGTTTCATGCTCGTACTCGGCAAAAATGCATTTTCCGTAACGGATACTCGTGTAAAACGGCTCATCCCTAGTTGAACGGTTGACTCGCCTGCCTTCAATTGCAGGCAGTGTGTGTTCAGTCCCCACTCAGTGATGGTGCGTATGTGAGTAATGAATGTCTGTCTCTGTATGTGCCCTGTGGCTGACTGGCGACCAGTCCAGGGTGTACCCTGCCTCTCACCCAAAGAATAAGGAGTCGAAAATGGAGTATGGACCATACAGTTTTACTGATTTTGACAAATATAACAACCATGTCTGCTCTGGCTTACAGTAGACCTATTTCGATATGCTAAGGCAAAATGGTAACCACAGCAAGATAAAGTGTTGAAGACTTCTTTTGGATTCTATTACAATGTCGTGGCAATGCAAGGGAGTGTGAATAAGTGGAAGTTTCCCCCCAGTCCATTCAGCTGTTTCAGTAAATGAATGATTTACATTCATGCATTAATGGATGACTTGTGCCTGCTCAGCTTGAAGCTTGAACAGTACAGCTCCACCACAGCTCACAACAAATGCTCTGCGACACAAAATGGGACCTGAAAGATGTGTTTGCCGCTTTCTACGCCACTGTTGTGATCTATGACAAAACTTGTGCGTGCCAGCATGCAAACTCTAGAGTTGATTTGAAAATATACAAGCAGTCCATCAAATTATCATCGTAATCGATTGCAGAAAAACATTACATCAAACAACATCTACATTAATGGTATGGAGAACAGATTAGCAATGATATTTCATTTGTTATAATCAGTTTTGTCACATGTCAGTTGTAACCATAAAGCAGAAGAAAGGTAAATAAAAACAGTGTGGTCACAAACGTTGGTGTTCAAACAACATCTCCCAGTGGGAAGCATCACAGATTGATGTGGTTATTTTGAGTGACATTTGCAGAAATTCATTTGAAAGGTCTTTATTCAGTTCTTTTGAAGTTCAACAACGCCTGCTCTCTTGTGGCCTATTTGTGGTTCGGCATTTGCTCCCCCACATATTCATGGAGTTCTTTTTTCTGCTTGGAATTGTAAATACAGTATATACAGTGGAAACCCGGTTGGCGCGTCTTCCGGTTAACGTCAACAATTTACGCCACAATTTTTGGACTGGTTCCCTGACTCCGCCAGGGGCTGCCCTTTGTCACCGATTCTGTTCATTTTATGGACAGAATTTTGAGGAGCAGCCAGGGTGTTGAGGTTTCGGTTTGGTGGCTGCAGGTTTGTTCTCTGCTTTTTGCAGACAATGTGGTTCTGCTGGCTTCATCGAGCCCTGATCTTCAACTCTCACTGGATCCGTTCGCAGCCAGGTGTGAAGCGAATGGGATGAGAATCAGAACCTCCAAGTACGAGTCCATGGTTCTCGACCGGAAAAGGGTGAAGTACCATCTCCGGGTCGGGAATGAGATCCTGCTCCAAGTGGAGGAGTTTAAGTACCTCTGAGTCTCGTTCATGAGTGAGGGAAGGATGGAACGTAAGATTGACAGGCGGATTGGTGCGGCGTCTGCAGTGATCTCTGCATCGGTTAGTTGTTGTGAAGAGGGAACTGAGCCAAAAGGCAAAGCTCTCAATTTACCGGTCAATCTACATTCCTCCCCTCACTTATGGTCATGAGCTTTGGGTAGTGACTGAAAGGATTAGCTTACGGTTACAAGCAGCTGAAATGAGTTTACTCCATAGGGTGGCTGGGCTCTCCCTTAGCGATAAGGTGAGAAGCACTGTCATCCGGGAGAAACTCTGAGTAGACCCTCTGCTCCTCCGCATTGAGAGGAGCCAGAGGAGGTGGCTCGGGCATCTGCTCAGAATGCCCGTCGGACACCTCCCTGGCGAGGCCACATCCAACCTTGGGGAAAACCCAGGACACGTTGGAGAGACTAGGTCTCTCAACTGCCCTGGGAACGCCTCGAAATCCGTCGGGAGGAGCTGGACGAAGTAGCCGGGGAGAGGGAAGTCCTGGCTTCCCTGCTTAGGCTGCTGCCCCTGCTACCCAAACTCAGATAAGCGAAAGAAGATGGATGGCTGGATTTTGCCTCCGTTTGCGTGCAGTCTTCGATTAGCGCACAATATGGTGCGTGTGTTGTCGTGTTATTAATACACAGTGTGTGTCCAGCTGTGTCCTTAATGTATTTTTATCACAAACTTGTGAACATAGCTTGCTAACAAAATGGCAACCGGAACCGGAAGACAACTACATTACGTCGCAGTCTATGATGTCAAAGATGTATGTTTCAGTTTTAGACAGCCCTTTTGCAACAAACTGATCACAAAAACCAAGGTTCCACTGCATTATTCATTTATTTTCTATGCCACTTATCCTCACTAGAGTAGCAAGGTTATGCTGGAGCCTATCCCAGGTGACGTCAGGCAAGAGGTGTGCTACACCCTGGACTGGTTGCCAGCCAATCGCAGGGCACAGCCTGCATCCAGTCCACTGCATGACTTATTTATTATTTTGTTCCTTCCACCTAAGGTTACATTAATAGACTATTTTTTTGCTTGCTGCAGTGATTTATGCAGGGACGTGATGACATTTCCAGGTGGCGTGTGATTGATAAAAGGTGCATGCAGGTGTGGAGACACCCTCAACTGTAATGGTTTTCTAATGAACAGACCCGGTGTGGTATTATATTGAAATGTCTTCAGATGTTAGAGAGATGAGATGGACTTTTATTGCTAATATCGCTGCTTGTAGTGTACTGACTGATTGAAAACAGCTGTGAGAAACAGGAGGGGGGAAAAGGATACTTTAGGGTCTGTTTCTCAATTGTGTGTGTATGTAGTTGGTTAAACTCCCGAGTCAGCAGTAAGAGTTTGTCTTTTCTCCCTGTCCATTTGCTTGCAACACGCACACACACACACACACACACACACAGATTCCTCCATTGCTAAATCACCCCTCCCCACACAGAGCTGCCTATTCTACTAGAGACCTTTGAACCCATCCGAGCTGTAAAAACAGTCTTCCTCTCAGTCACTCGCACTGTCAGACACACA
The DNA here is from genome assembly GCF_027744805.1 of Dunckerocampus dactyliophorus. Lineage (NCBI taxonomy): Eukaryota > Metazoa > Chordata > Actinopteri > Syngnathiformes > Syngnathidae > Dunckerocampus > Dunckerocampus dactyliophorus. The sequence continues at coordinate 44,198,429 of NC_072820.1, forward strand.
CACACACACACACACACACACACACACGCAGCAATGAAACTGTGGCCACTCCCTTCTCTGTTTTTCCAGTTGGTCAGGAAGACTGGAGGGAGGAAGACGAGGGAGGGGGCTACAATCTGTTTGGCATAGACTGTACAATGAAGTCACTGTTGAGTGGGCCAACCCAGCCTGCTGCTTAAGTGTGTGTGTGTGTGTGTGTGTGTGTGTGTGTGTGTGTGTGTGTGTGTGCATGCGCCTGAATGTGTCAGGAAAAGAGTGAGGCTCCCACTTTCCTTAATTCAGTGCTGATGTGAGGGACTCCAGGGGAGATTCATAATTTGGATTTGGCGCAATACTAAAAAATAATGTTAAACCATAATAAATCAGGAGTCCAAATAAAGTTTATGGGAAATTTTAGAATAAGTTTAAAATGATTACCAGGCAGGTAAACACAGGCTGGACGTATGGTAACATTTCTTTCCTATATAGGTTTGGGTTGTGTTGGGTTGAAGATGATTTTGTAGTTTTAGGAGTTTTATAGTGTCTATGTACGTGTCCAATAATAAAATGGGACAGGGCACTGGGGGGGATACTGACGATATTACACTGCATCAGTTGATGCCAAGGGCAAAAACACTTTTACAAGTGCTTGCTACTAGGGTAGCACGAACGCACCAAAAGAGCACACGTACAAGCACTTCACAATAACCCTAAAGTGGCGTTTACACATTTTGCTTCCGCATTGTCCCACAATTATTATTTATGGCATGCCTGAAAAGCGTGAAGACGAGTTTGCGGAGTGTTTGCGTTCTGTTTACTCATAAATTACACACTTTGCACGCAATTTGTTACCGAAAATGGTGCGCGTTGGCACAAAATGACCACGTTCCCAGATGACAATAGCACGCGCGACACGCATTGTTCCCACACCGGTATGCATTGTCACCATCACTTCCCGCATCCGTGAAGCAGTTTTTTGTCCCACTGTGTCACGCATGATGCCATGCAACAGCAGGCATCGCCCCAGATGTTGAACTCAAGAGAAGTTCTAATTGCAGAAAAGAAAGGTAAGTCTATATTATCTTGCAGCTTTAGAAAGAGAGTGCACAAAGAGCAGGAAGGAGGCATTAACTAGAAAAAAAGAAGGCATGGACAGTGTGGGAGAGGGAATTGCTGACTAGAAGGCATCACTTTGGGCATTATGATCACTTTTTAAGAGTGTAAAGATTAATTCACTACATTGACACATCAATTTATATTCCTACGATTCAACTACATTGACCTTTTGGTGCCAAGTGCAGGTTTGGATTGAACTCTTTAAAGTAAATAATTCATCATGGCAAGCTATACCACCCTCTGTTCATCCTGATTTTGTATTGCATTGTTAACTCATTTTTTGTACTCATTGGTAATTTATTCTTAAGTATGTCAGCATTATCAATAATTTCAGACATAATTCAATAATCTGATTCCATTACAAAAAAACAACGGGAATCTAGGAAAGTTCACCTGCACTGTCCAGTATACAGGTATTTATTTCACAGTGAATTTCTGGCTAAAAAGTTACTGAATCAATTTATGATTAATGAATCGTTTCGGATCAGATCGTTTTCAAGGAACCAATATCGTCCTTGAATCGTATCGGCAACCACAAATCGTGATACGAATCGAATCGTTATTAAAACGAATTGCTACACCCCTATCACTTATTAAACGAAACTCGCATGGAAGATCCAAGAGGCTACAAAAATTACTTGAGAATTCCCTCCAACTTTCTCCAAGAGGTGGGGGAAAAGTTAACCCATTCATGTGAATGAGACGCGCTGAGACATGCTTTGATACGCACCGCCCGCATTGTTTATGCTTAGATTGCGTTGCGTTTACGACTAATTCACAGAAATTATGCGTGACGCAAATTTTTAACATTTCAAACACCGCACAGGTTATACATACTTCACACCTATTTACCACCAATTTACTCGCAAAATTGGCACGCAAAATTGCATACCACTGAGGTGACTAAATGCGTGCAAGTGTAAGCTAGGCATAACACTCATACTAGAACTAATAGCACACAAATGGTACAGTCTAAAGGCTAATCCAGAAATATTATAGGAAGACAGATCTTGGGGCACTACGGACCGGACACAGATGTCATTAATCAGAAAAGTACTGGGATGTGTCCATTACACCAACTGAAAATCAGTTTCAACTGATTGTGGTACCTTTTGTGATATGGTCCTCAATGAAAACGAGTTTGGCACCCCTGCCTTAAGACGTTTGAGTTCAGGGCTCAGCACGGGTCAGTCAAGTTCTTCCACAATAAATTCATTCAACCATTACAGACTTTTGTTCACTCGGGGACAGTCATACTGAAACACCCCCGAAGCTATTTAAAGATTTATTTGTATGCTGAAATATTAAGATTCAAGGTGATTTCCAGTTCAGCACTGTCCATTGTCAAAAGCTATAAAGTGTATCAACATAATTGGTCTGCTTATCTGGTGCAGTTGAATAATTACCTGGTATGGTTGGTAGGCTGATTGATCAGAGAGGAAGTCCAGCTGTCGATCTAATAAGAATTCCACCGCTGTTACTGATGACAAGAGGCTCTTCCCCACCACTGGTTTAAACGCCTACACAAACACACAAAAAAAATCTTATAAACTTATTAAAAAAAACCAACAACAATAGCACTGTTATGAGTCAAAGACAAAGTCTTTGTAGACTGAATGTAAGATTTGTGGGAACGGATGAATGTTTGAAGACTAATAACAACACAAATAAAGAAGAACTCCACAAGTGGAGACATAATGAAGAGAGGCACAAAGAAGGGTAGAGGAAAAAGGGAGAGAAGCGCTCCATCGTGATGAATAAATTATTGAAAAGAGAAAGTCTGACAGTTCAAAGGCAGTACACTCCACTTTGATGCTGCATATTTAATACACACCCAGTCCATCCATCCATCCGACGGAAAAAGCGCAGTAGCATCTCCATTTCGTCTTCAGATCTGTGCATGTTGTGAGTGAGGCATATACATTTGCTATTTTTCATGATTGTATTTCTTTTTCCCCCACTACATAGGAAGAATATCATGTCATGTATTTGAGTGCCGAGTATTTGTGAGCATGAGGAGGGAGGGTGGGTGATGCTATGATTTATGGTTACACAACAAGGTCAGTCAGATGGAGAGATGAGAGGTGGGAAACATGACCACTGTAACCACGCCTTCAAACACCCACATGAGGCTGTGTCATACTGTGCGTGCAACAAAAACATGGAGGTTATATGTGTGTGCGTGTGTGTGTGTGTGTCTGCGGTTCTATCTGTCTCTGTCAAGAGGTATATGTCCAGCCAGCAGTGCTAGCTAGCTGTTACAGAGCAAGTACACTGCAGTGACTGATGAATATTGTATTCTTGATAAGGTCCACAGTGTCGATTTCCCCATTAGTCTTTTTAAATAAAGAAGCAATACCGCATGCAGTGATGTTTAATCTTGTACTCAGTTCACCTAATTTATGATTATTGGGGTCATCAAATTGTTAAAGCGGTTTTTATTACACCAAAGAAAATGAATCACACTGTCGTGCATCACATTTTGGACAAATACGGCAACAAACAAAAAAAAAACTGCACATACGGTATCATCACTATGCAAATTACTGAATTTAGTGCAGTTACAAGATGTTCAACTCCAGAGAAGAAGCTCTCATTGCAGAAAAGAAGGTAGGTCTATGTTATCTCACAGCTGCAGAAAGAGCAGGAAGGAGGCATAAACTACGAAAAAGGAGGCACGGACAGTGTGGGAGAGGGAATAGTTGACTATAAGATATCACTTTGGGCATTATGGTCACTTATTAAGAGCCTCGGTGGAAATAAATATCCAAACATATGGATATATTTTATTTTTTCCATCAGTCATCAATCAATTACATTGATGAATTCAAACATTGTTAGAACATCAAACCTACTCCCTTTTTTGCAGCACAATGAATACTGGTTGGCTTTAGAACAACTATGCTGTTTATTGATGCCAATGCACACAAATACTACTGTGCATGGCTCAGATCAAGGGTACCCAAGTGTTACATTTAAAATTTTAAACTCGTGGATAGACTTTGGTAATGTTATCAACACAAACTTCAAACATTGCAAAACACACACCCAACATACCAGAGCTCGAGACATCTTCCATTTCCCATAGCAACCCTCCGTAGTTCACTCTTTCTTAAATGTAAAGTACATAACTCGGTGTCCACTCGGTGTTAGACTTTTGTTCAAATAATCTTATTTTACTCTTTTATACACAAAAAAATCACTTCAGTTGCAGAGTTGAGTAATTATTCCATTAATATATACCATTGTAATCATCATGGGGTTTGTTTTTTCATGGAATTATGTTCTTCAAAATTTTCATCGGCAGGCAGACACGAAGGTTATGTACCTTTCACTAATGATTACACAACAGTTTTTTTTTTTTTTACACTGACAATATTTGAATAAAACACATTAGAAACCAATTTCAGACATCATTCTTTAATTCTAAGTAGAAATCATGACCAAATTATCAGAGAAAGTAGACATGCTTTACGTGTAACATTTCAATGTCCAAAAGCGCAAAATAAAAACATGAACATGAACTTCATTTATGGCTTGGTAAGCTTCCTCACTCTAAACATCAGAGTGATAGGGATAGTACACATTGTTAGAACAACAATTTAAAATACTACTCAAGTGAATTTGAAGACAGCAAAGGGTACCCTTGATCTGAGCCATGCACTAGTATTTTAATGAGGTTTAGTCGGCAATAATAGCAGAGAAACACAATACTACTCACTAACTTTGGTTTGTTTACAACAAAGCTTAAGCAGCAGTATGCAAAAAACACTTCTATCAGTTTTTTTAAGGAAAGTAATACAGAGCCTTTGTTGGCACGGATACAGCAAAACCCAAGGCAGTAACTGCTGTCTTTCTAAGTGGTTAGACTCAGGCAAAATCTCCACGACAAGCCGTACCGTGCCCTTGTGTCTTGTGACAGTCTGGAGATCTGCATTCAAATCTCACATGAACATCTGTGTGTGGTTTACCGGGTTCTTCAGCTTCCTTCTATGCCAAACCCATGCATGTTAGACTCAGTGTCCATAGGTGTGATTGTGAGTATGAATGGTTGGTTGTCGATATGTGCCCCGCGATTGACTTCTGACCAGAACATGAGAATACCATGCTCAAAGTCAGGTGGGATAGGCTCCCCACAACCTTGCATAGAAAACAGATGGATGGATGGATAAATGAGTCTCAAAGGCCAGATATCAACAACACTGGAGGAAGCTAAAAGAAAGCTTTCTGTACATAGTGTACGCCCACAACTCTTCCAAGTGACACATTTGCAATCATTCTCAGAGTAAATGCCTACAAATTACACGTTTCCTGTTCTTCATGTTCTCAGCCACTCAACTCACTCAGTCACGTCTGTAAGCATTGCCAGGAAAAAGCATTCTGCGGTCACTGTGTAACCACTCTTAAGTCACAATTCTACCTTTGATTGAACCTTCCTTCTATTATTGTGCAAGGTGTCTTCTAAATAATACAAATAATCCTCTATGGAATAAAAATCTTCAAACTAATTCACCAAAAGACTGTCAAAAATGAGAAGTATTGTGACATTTTTAGTATTATGAAAGATCTAAAGTGTGTGTGTATGTGTTTATTGTGTAGTCTTTGTCAGATAATTTAGTTATTTGCAAGTTTCAGACAAATAATAATAACATGAATTTGTAAATCTGACTTTTCGAGGGATCCAAGGATGCATAACTATTTTTTATGCAAACAGTATCTCAAAAAAGCAGGTAAGCACGTACAACAAGTAGGAACACTAATGCAAAAAAACTGAAATTCTTTTTTTGTGCAATCCAGCTTTTTAAAATAGTGTTGACAGTGTACTGGGCCTGTTATCCTCATACTGCCAAGCACATGTCAAAAAAAACCTTGGCGTGTTTTTTGGTGGGGTTTTTTTTACACTTTTGTAAACAGGTGAATGCTGTGCCCAATCTAGCATTTTCCATTTGAGACAGTTAGCTAAGATGAAACCTTTGCTTCCCACTGACGTCTTGGAGCATGTTATTCACTTGCTCATTACTTGCCGCTTGGAATACTGCAGTGGTTCTCAATTATTCTAAACTGATATCTATTTATCTGTACTGTACAGACTGAACTCGAAAATGAAACCAGTGAAATGCAACAAAATAGCGTATTCAAGAGTCAAATTACATGCTGAGTATGTTGGCTGGTCTGCACTAATACTGAAAGTCCTCCCTGCCTCTCACACCCCCGCCTTGAGGCCCAGGTTCTCAAGGGAGGGGATGATGCTCTGCTTCAAAATTTCACAGTACAGTATTCATGTTTCATGCCTCCCCAGACCATGGCACTACCAACACCATGCAAAGAGGAACGTACTGGAGATGTAAACTCTACATCCAACACTCACACCACAACACAATACACTCCTTGAGGTCATTTCCTGGAGCGTGTTCATCAAGTAGCAACATGATAGCCACACTGCATGGCAACACGCCTGGGAAGAAGAAGCAGTCCGATTACAGAGCAAGAAATGCCACACCTCTCCGTGTATTAGTGATGGGAAACTTGATTCCTTTTACCGACCAATCCACAGTATTATTCCACAAAGTCAACAAATACTTTTCGTAAAATGATGTTATAATAGCCGAATAAAATAAAAAGTATTTTTTCAGCCTTCCCTGTGAAAGGTAATCCCCTGAGATCTTGTTTGGACTGTAAACAGGTTGGTACAATTCCATGCAGAACATGAATCCTCTCTTGCCACATCCAATATGGCGGTAGGGTCCACATAGGATTCAGTTCTCAATGCGGAGGCTACGTCACCAGAGAAACTACCCACTAAAACCTGTGAGCCCACGTCTAATGTTTGTTAGATGTCTATACGTGACTAGCATTTATTGGAAAAGGGCCTAAAATCATAACCACCCAATATATACTGTTTCACAACTGAATTATCTTTATGTAGTTTACTGTCATACAGTGATTATTAGCACGTAGCACCTGGATATGGAACTAAATTGGCCAACATGCCAGTCATACACCGGCTACTATCTTGGAAACATGTTTATGGAACGCCATTGGTAACAAAATACATTTGCATATTTGGTTAATGGATATACATTTAAGCAAATAAAATGACAAATATACTGTCCTCAGCTGGATTATTTTGATTATACAGGGCTGTTACTCAACTGTGTGTATTGAATTTGATCTATGCTCTTATTACAGGTACTTGTAGTCCTTGTAGTGCATTATTTCAACACCAAAAGCCACACTGAGACTTGTTTTATTTCGTTTGGTAGCTACGGATTATGGGTGGAGTCACTTTCGCTGGAGAGTGTCCCTGTACCTGAGGGTGATGTCACAGTCTCCCAAAGCTTCCATGTGTTTTGAGTCAGGCCTTACTCCAAAGAGCTGTAGCCTTGTGGGATATGTTGCTTTTCTACCACTGGAAGGAGAGCACTGGGGAAAATGTGTGCTCAATAAACGTGTGTGTGATTTACCTACACAAGATAGAAAGACTACGTAGAGAAATAAAATGTATCATTATGATTCCACCGTTTTCGGCGATCAGCCCCTTCCACATTTCTCAACCCAGCATCAAAACATTCAGCTCGTACAGGACGTTTTGGACATTGTCTCCGTTGAGGCAACTGTTTGCTCCTCCCTCTGCAAACTCTCCAACATTGAATGATGCGTACCTTTGACAAAATCTGCTCTTGTAATATATTTCTTGTGTAGAGCCCATCTTCTCCCAACGCCTTCTCCTCTAACATTTGCAATAAAAAGTGCCTGTTGTAACACGTCAATTTGTTTCAGCTCCAATACCACTCTCCATCTCTCTTTAATCGTCATCGGTCACAAAGGAAGCTAACAAGTGTCATGGCTGCTCACCAACTCGACTGCTCACAAGGATCACAACGTGTGTTGGAAAGGGATGGTGTGGTAGGCAGAAAAATAAGACTGTCATGAAAATTACAATTAATTAATACACAATTAATACATTCCCCACAATCCCTTTTCCCCCCCAAATAATCCTTTTATCTTGACAACTCTTACTAATTCCACATTTCTCAAGTGATTCAAACCATTTCAACATCTATGTTGAATCTATGTTCCCACTTTCCACCGCTAGTTCCACATTTTCCTTCACAACAATTCCCACTGAGATGAACTGTTAGCATTTTAGTCATTCTCATGTTCACTAGGTCTACATTTCTCAACTGTTTTGGACTGTTTTCCACATTCCAAAAAGTCCCACATTTCCTGTCATTCCACTTTTTCCGTACAGCATTTCAGCTTAGCTTCAGCTCTTAAGCGTTCACACACAATTTCTTCATAAACTGCATTCTCTCATTGATGTTAGTGTGGTGTTTTGTGAAAAGGGGTTTCTAATATGCATGGTATGCCAGCAGCTGGAGTTGGGACTTTGTAAAAGAACACTACGCATATGATCGCCAACTCTCTGTCCTTTTAGGTTGTAAACAATATTTTGAAAACCATTCATCAGTGAATATTTGGAGTTTAAAATTTTAGATATTTAAGTAATGCATTTCAGCTTCTGAATGATTGGTTAGAAACTAGTTAAAATACGAATTAGGGCTGCGTGATATGGCCTCAAATCAATATTACGATAAACTGGGCAGTTTTACCTCGATAACGATAAATGCACGATAAATCACCGACCACTATATATCTTTACCATGTGAAAATACTTGCAGGAAACGCAAATTAACTGTTTTTCATTGATTTATTGACCAACTGGCACTTTCAGTGAAATACAATGCATGTAATGAGAAGCACCTATTCCGGCAATAAAGCCTTCTGAAAAAAACCTCCAAAAAGCGCCAACAACGCTTCATTTACATAATGTCCTTTGGGTGGTGACGACACTTTTCATATTCACTTTGCATTTTGTGTTCTTTTGCTCAACATCATCTTTGTGGAACCCCAAATAAATCTCCCTGGGTCTGCGGTCCACAAATATGAATGTATGGGACATACCCTGGCATACTACACCCGGTACACACATGAAAGGGTTGGAAAAACACGTGTTGCACGTGTGCTCCCTTTTTATTTTTTTTCTACTCGCACAGTCTACTTCTCGGCACATATGCGAGTGAAATGCTGGCACTGTACAGCCGCTTCTTCATTTGAACCGTCACCCGTTCCCTCATCGTCTGTTTCCCTTCTTGCTCAGGCTGGATGGGTGGAGTCACGTGACTACACATGCTGTACCTCATGTTAAAGGGGAATGAACATAGCATACCAGCACACACAGTCAAAACAGATAAAAAAAAATACACTCTTAGTAAAACACCAAATTAACCGACATGGGCAAAATGACGTCCATTATCGTGGTAAATTTCAGTAACGTTAAATTTTCGGTTTATTGCCCAGGCCTAGTTTGAATACACACGACTCAGCTTCTCCTTCCTGCCATTGTTATTTGGTATTTTCCAAAAAGTGAAATGTCTTCAAACTTTTGACTGGCTAAAATTAAACTAAAAGCAGCATTGGTTGTTTGGCATGCTTTGACAGGCGGTGTTTTTATACACAATGGAGTAATTTAATTAATTTAAAGGATTAATTGTGATTAACTAATTGCAGTCATAGTTAGTCCATTCAATTTTAATCTCAAACAACCAAGCAGCTAATTTATGTGTGACCAGAAGTCGACACGCCAACATAATATCTGACTATTTCAACTGTCGTATTCTCCTGATATTTTCTTGTGTTATACTCCAAAATGACTCGCAGAAGTAATTCCGCTTTGTGGTCAGTCTAAACAAGCTGAAGACGACGGACTTATGCACATGCGTTTATTCTTCTGCTATAGTTTGTTGTGTCACATGGTCTGCATGTCTGTTTACAGCGTCATACGTAGGTGTGCCTTGTGTATTACATCGTTTTCACCCAGTGATACATTTCCACCTGGACGCGACTATACACTAATACCACAAAGTGTGGACGTGAATTTTTTTCAATCCGTGAAAAAAAAAAAAAACATCCCAGGAACGTTTCCGCGTGGACATGGCCTCAATGGCTATATCTCAAGGTGAGGGCTTTTCTCAGCGATTTTTAGGTGAGATTAAAAAAAAAATGTGGAAAGCACTTTTATCAACATGAACAACACGAGCAAAAGTATGGTCGTATGCGCACGACTGCAAGGCGGAAACAGTGATTATGCGGAGGGACGTTACAAAAAGAGTAGTGTCGTGCTCGAGAGGAAAACGCCTCAATGTAAAAATTGGTTTCCAGACATTTGCCCTTGGGCATTTGATATTATGATATGGTTGGACTGCAGAAAGGGCTTCATTAATGGCCATTCACTAAGTGGGTCACAGTAAAACAGCTGCTTTCCATGACATACACATGCACACATGGGCAGGTTGTACTGTAATCTGCTTATTGCTCTGATAGTAAATGACCAGAGTTGTCAAAACACAGCTGCTCCTTCCATCCCCCACTTGCGCTCTCACAGACATACACAGGATAATCAATGGCCAGTAACTGTATATCCCATAGTACCGTCATGCACATACAATGTGGCGAGATGGCATGTCTTAGTGACAGTTACAATGCAATACTTCAACCTAATAAAAAACCCCTAATTCCACAATGGACACATACTTGCAGTAGCTATGGCCCTCTATCACATTTGTCCTGGTGTGATATATTCTGTTGGCACACCAGAACAAAGCAATCATTCTGTCCCATGGGTAAAAACACAATTTGGCACCTTTAAGCAGGGTGATACTGTACTGTAAGTAAAGAAAAAGTGAAGTAGATGTGACCATATCCATTTAATTTGAACTAGGAGCTACACACTCAATCATTAAAACTCCTCTTCGCCAAGTGGTGAGGAACACCAAGTCCACAGAGGCAGCACAGTTAAATGACAAACGGTGAACTTTACTTCATTTACAGACAAATTAACAAACTAGGATCACATTCTGTGAAGAAACAACAGTACTCGCAGGTATCAGGCTTCATGAATCATTAACATGGGATTCTGTGGCTTCCAACCTTGGCCGATCACTCTACAATCTGTTGATGTATGACAATGTAAGCCATCACAAGTCATTTATGATATTTCCAAATACACGTTATATTATTCGGAAAAAGCATGTATGCATATCCCCGGAACATACCACTGCATGCTATACTTATGAGACAAATCGGCCACCGGTCAGTATGGGCCGATTACTTGGAAAGGTATGTGATTGGTACGTGCCAGTGCTTTCAGTGCTGATCACGATCACCTGTGGCTCGTACTATTGCAGTCTGCAGCATGTAGAGAGACCCTTGTGTGGAGTATAAACAAACATGTCTGCCAAGTGGAACTTGTATGCCATTTGTGTGAGTGATGTGAAGTTTGCAACCTGCAACACCTGCCACAAAAAACACCTTGTGGGGGTAGCACGTTAAAAAGCTTTAATTTAATGGAGGAAACACTTGATGGCGTTAGGTGAGTTTTCGAGACTCGCGGTCTGTCGCAGCCAAAACGCTGGGCAACCCTCGCCCGTTTGTGCGCCAATAACCCCCCCAAAAAAAATTAATTCATCACGCTAGATGAGAAGCCTTTCTCCGCGATGGAAGAACACCGGGTGAGACTCTGTTCTCATCCTGTGCAAGTTTTCACGAGTAATATATGTCTCCTTGAAAAAAACAACAACATTTAATTAAGGAGATTTTATGGTTATTTTTTTCATATCTTATAGCCAATAGCAGGGGTGCAGCCAGGAATTCTGGACCCTATAAAATCAATGTTGGGCCCTCCCCAGTATCGGAATCGGCAGTGTAAAACCATGATCAGAGCATCCATATTCTTTTACTACATTATACTGTATGGTTTTATGTTTTTTATGTGCTAAATCCGGCATATTTACATTTATTGTATGTCCATTAATATACGCTGTACCTTCCAAATAAACATGAACGCATTTGTTGGCAAGTCCCCTGCAAAGATGTTTTGGTTAATGGCGACCACGTCTTTCAAACAATCTTGCTCAAGTTTGCTTGTCAGTCCACTAAAGCTGGGTAACAAATGTCATGGTGATTCTTATATCTTGGTTACTAATATCAGACCACAAGCAACACAGCAGGGTGCATGTTTTACCATATTTTCGCCTTTTTGTGAGCAGCGGTTCAGGAGTATATACTCACGCCATGGGGTGTACTCATTTTTTCCACATGACTTCCATTTAATGGACTGGTTTCATGTTATGTATAAACCTCTACCCTCATAGCACCGGGAATATATCTCTACATCTGTTGTGGGTACATGGCAGGGTATGGTTTATTAGTTTCAGACATGCTTCATAAGTAACATTAATGGAACATCACATTTGCACAATTTAACATGTCTGAAAAGGAGTAAGACGACCCCTTCCCCACATCTATTACATCCACAGCATGTGTTGAACATGTTGACACTTTCGTTTTACAAATGCACAATACAAATGTACAGATACGTCATGACAAGGCTGGTTTAGCTGGAGGGACAGTGAGAACAGCACAATAGTGCTACTTGTGTGCGAAACAAATGCCATGGCTTGGAATCCTGACACATAGTTTATATGCTTTGTGGAATTCTCAAAACTTCGAAACCGGTGTGTCATTTTCAACAGAATCATTGTCCACACAACCGAAATAGAGAAACGGAACCCACAAGCAAAAGACACACATAACATTTTAGTTATGCAGTCATGTTCCCATAATTAGGTTTTGTTAAACGGAACATACTGCCTGATGCAAGTACAATGAAATACAAAATACCAGAGATGTACATATAGAAGTGGGTATAGATGTATATATGTAGGTATATATTACTGTACAACATCTTCAGAGCAAGCAGCAGTACACACTCTACTAAACACACACACACACACACACACACACTAACCCAGCATATATTAACCATCGACCATGAATGTCATGTTTACTTTAATCCAGTCTGTTCTATAACGTGTTTTACGCTCGACTATCTTAAAACATGGCTGTCATCTATAGCAAAAGAACAAAAACCTGGCAGATTACCTCTCTCCTTCGTCTTCAAACCTCAAAAAGCAATGGCTGAGCAGAAGAAGAACCTTGAAACAAAAACAAAAGCTTTTCCACCAAGCAAAGGGGAGACAAGCAGAAATACAAGACGGGGTGATGATGATATAAAAGGCAAAGAGAGAGAGAGAGAGAAAAAAGTGGTTTCCTCTTGTGGTGAAAAAAAATAGACAGATGGCCAAGAGGGAGAGAAAGCAAAGCAGCGGACGAGCTACAGAGCCGACATTTTAACTGCTGCTGAGGCAAGGAGCAAAAGCAAGAGAGGGAATGAGAGCGAGAGGGAGGTGGGGGGAGGGACCAAAGCTAGGCGCTGCTGGCTTGATCTCCAAATTTTACGACTCACTCACTCTCTTTTATTTTGTCCTACTGCCTCTGAGCTCTATAAATCAATGAAGGTCTCCTTCACAGCTCGCCTTTCCCCTACACTATCAGTGATTGCGTTCATGCGCTTGCTTACGCAACCATTCACTTGTACTAGCAAAATTAATGACACGCAGGCGACAGTCTAATGCTAACATTGTACTTAGATGCTCTCCGTACCTCAAATCATGACACTTGTATCAGTAATTATTATCTATGCAGTGCTCTGAATTCCATGTCATTTCAACACTGATTAGCCTTTACAGTGTCACAGGAAATGCACAGTAGTCTAATGCAAGTGACTGCAGTTCCGCTGTTTCAAAAACCATAACATGGGAAACTGCGGAACCCTCCCACAATGAACGTATCAGCTGGAACGAGACCAAGAGCAGCAATGGAGAACAAAAATGTTAGCGTGTGTAATTTTTTTTTTCCTGGTCATGTAGCCACAAAAATTTACATCATGCGAAAATGACTGCACTGCACCCTTGGAACCACAGCTGACCAGTAGGGTCCTACCAAATCCAATCTTTTTTTTCTAGGGGTGTATGATAAAAGGATTTATCACGTCATACCGATGAATCCGATAACATTAAAAATACAGTGGCTCATGAGGTAGAGCAGGTCGTCCAGAAACCAGGAGGTTAACCTAGGTAGTGTCGTTGTGTCCCTGGGCAAGACACTTTATCCACCTTGCCTTCAGTGCTACCCATACTGGTGTATGAAAGTTTGGTGATGGTCAAAGAGGCGCGAATTGGCAGCCATGTTCCCGTCAGACTACCACAGGGCAGCTGTGACTACAGATGTAGATTACCACCACCAATGTGTGACTGATGAATGAATGAAACATCATCACATCGACCTTCAACACACCAAACCTTATCAGCCACTTGAAATGCCAGCATCGCTACAACCGTGTTTTAAAAGCCTAAGAAGACGCCTGCACTGCCAAAGAAGTGGCAAAGCTAGCCGCAAAGAAAGGCCCCGGGCTTGTTCCTATCGGTGTTGCAAAAGTGCAAAACATTTGCCAGAGACGACCTGAGGGCTAAAGCGATCAGTACTTTCATGATGGCACTGGATGACCATCCCTTTACCGTCGTTGAAGTTACCGACTTTACTTTACTTAGAGCCAGCGTTTGTACTTTTGTTTGTTTAGAAAAAAAATTAACTATGAAAATATTCCATTTATTAATATTGAATGGGAATTAACTTATCGCGGTCGAGTCCGGAACCAATTAACCGCGATAAACGACAACTGTACAGTGTTTTTGGTATGGGGATCGCATCAAAAAAACAAAATGCAGACCTTTTATGACCGAAAAGACACAAAGCGTTGACCTGGTCACGGACAAATTGCCTGTATGTGGGAGACAGATCTTTTTGTGCTGTCCTTGCTGCAATAAAGGTAAGCTAAAATTAAACATGCACGCCCAGATCAGCAGGAGGCAAGAGATTATACTCACTAGGCCCCATCTGCGCAGGGGGAGCAAGACGAGGAGGGAGAGCATAGGCTTGGTGGTGGTGGTGGAGGTGGTGGTGTGTTGTCATGTTCATCGACCCAGTTTCAACTAACTTAGCATTGCTCAGGAACCAAAAATGACATACAGTACCTTTCACTGAGGCAGTTGTCACTGTTAAAAGTTGCAGGTGATGACATATTTGGACACTGTTGGGGTACCCCAGGGCAACCAACTATTGGCCTGTGCCGCGTGAATCATTGAGAATTAGGCTAGCAAATATAATGAATAATTATTGAAAATATTATCAAGTATATTTGAGAAAAACACACTATATTCGAGGCAACACACTGAAACAGGGAGAAGTCAATTAACAGATCATCGTCTTGTTCAGTCAGTCTCAAAGTTTGCACTTTAGAATTATCAATTAATAACAGTAAATTAATAATAACCACAATTACCGTGAAACGTAGTAATTCTACACTTGATCAAACTTACTTAAAATTTGTCAGAGCAAAACACAATCACTGCATAAGACTTCAAAACATATGATAGCAGCGTCCAGCGTCCACTTCACTCAAAAATTTACTACTTAATGAATTTGCTCTCCAATGTCGTTTTAGCCGTAAATTAGCCGCATAAATGTTTAAGCTGCAGGATTGTAATGGTAATGGAATGGAAGTAATGGTATGCAAGAGTTTTTTTTACGTCCGACGTTGGTTTTGCTCCTGTGCAACACAAAACAAACAGCTTAAGTATTCATCAATACACATTTATTTTAATATACATTATTTGTATAAAATGCAATTTTTGGTTTATGTTGAAAATGTACACAAAAAGTTTGCCTTAGTTCGTACGTTTCCTGGTTAGCATATAATACGCATGAGTTCAACTGTGTAACGAATGTTTATCACAAAAAGTCCCTGTTAGCAGCGTGTAGCATTGAAACCGGAGCCGGAAATCATTGTCCTCCAGTTCTGTCGCCAGTCTATGATGTCATCAGTTGGACGACTTTGTAGTTCTTTGCCAACTAACACGGTTACGCCACAAGTCTCCCCTTTTCTTATTGATCGCCGCTGCAAAATAAACCACACTATAAAGATATTGGTAACAGTTCTTGCTCAATTGTCTAAATCATGACCGTTATTTTATGCTGTTGATGCCCAGCTAACAGTTAATACAGTCAATGGTTGTTCCATGTTTGTTCCTGTCTGGAGGCAGGATAACAAATGTAACAATGAGAGAGCGGGAAGAAATGTGTGTTCGACTTTTATTTACGCACAGCTGCAGGAGTTTGTGTAAACACTACTTCCAGCTGTCAAAATGCAATTTCCGGCGGAAGTAGACGCTAGCGTCAAGATCATTATCATGGAGGCAAATGGAGTCCCAACATCCACTCTTTGTTCTCCTCCTATCAGAAACCGCAAGTGTGACCAGATGACAGAATGTCTGCTGATAGTTACTTCTGTGTGTGTGTGTGTGTGTGTGTGTGTGTGTGTGTGTGCGCGCCTTACATCGTTTTGCAAAGTAGGCCACTGTTGCTAGGTAACATGCAGTCTGTAGACAGAAGAGAAGCCAAGGATAATTCTGTAAGTCATTCCACCCATTTTTATACTTGTTTCATTGTATGTTGCCTCTCTCGTTGTCGCCACAGTGATGAAACCACTTCTAAAAATCATAAAAATCCTACTTTTAAAAGCTTTGCCGAGGGGGTGAGACAAAAATGTACAGTAAAGAAAGCACCAGGTAACGTATTCATCATTCAGCCGAGCATCGACCCCTGTCCAAAAGCAAAATAGTAGGTGTGGTGACGGGAGCAGGCTACAGAATGTCAGCGTTTAAGCAATGAGGAGAAAAATGCAGATTTGCCCCGTACACAACTTGAGATTTCTGGAGTATTTTACTAAAATAAACACACTGTGATCCATCATTTTAAAAGGATAGGGTTCCTTTAAACATGCCGTAAATACCGGCTTCTGTCATCTTACAGACTCTTATTATAACACTCTTGTTACCTCACTCATTCAGCAGAGGAATGGAGTTTGAAGTCTGTGCTGGTGCATCATTAAAACTATATAATTACTGTCTAAGTGGTCAAGTAGAGAGGGACTTTCAGCAGATTACATCAACTGTGCTTTTTGCTCCACCTTGTCAAGGCGATTGCAAAGCACAAATCTACGGCAATCCACGGCAAATGTTAGAATTCCAATACAAAGCACTCCATCAACCGACAAAACTTGTTTATCCTTCACCTTCCACAGCTGGCTTGCTTAATATAATAACCCATGATCAAAATATGCAGCATTTCTATATAGGTGGCAAAGCGACACAGAAACATACGCTTTAAGTGATCATTCTATGTAAATGTATCATTTTACATCAATCAATACAGAACAAATTGTCTTAAAATGACTAGTATGATGAGTTTGTAGAAGTAGAATCTTGGAAGCAACCAGCAGTTAAACATGCCAGATTAAGGGTTCATGTTTCAGTCCCATTTACACTGGAATGTCAAACAGTGCTTTCCAGAATCCTCGTTGACCTATGATTTGTTTGGATTTTAAAATTTTTACATTTTTCTTCCCACTGAGTTCCAAAAAAAAAAAAAAAAGAAAGAAAGAAAATAAACCGCAGGTGTGTCTGTAAACTGTGGCTATAAAACCTTATCAGATGTGCAGGTGCTTGTTAGCCAGGCCAGCTAAGATTACAGGAGCAACAGAGCAACAGATGGCCAACTTTCGGCAATCAAAGGAGGTGGATGCTGGAGTCAACAACCTTGACACATACAGTACAGCACATGCATTCCAATGTATGGTAGAAATAATAACACCACAACTGCAATCATTGTAAAGTTCACCAACAAAATACCTTTGCAAATTGAAAAGATCACGTGTCTACATAAAATGAACATCTGACAAAATGCAACACCGACTTCAGGAAGAAAGCTCGCAGCTTCAGGAAGCAGGGGAAAATTCCAGGCACTTGGGGTGCCAACTGCAACATTTATAAGTTAATGGAGAACCGGAAGAAGCCAAAGTGCATGTACTGCATGCAGAAACAATAAAGCACAACAACATAAATGTAAACTCTAAAATGTTAATCAACAAAAATGACAAAAAGACATGTAAAGTCACATGATTGCAGATTGCAGTTGATTAGCTTTATGTTTATGCTAAAAGAAATAAGGTTCCCATGATGCTTAGAGTGTCGTACCAGGAAGTAGTGAATTTTTTCGCATTTTGATAGAAGACATATGCAGCGATCGCGTTTTTATCTGACAACTCTTAAGTAAGTTTGATCAAATGTAGAATTACTACATCTTCTGCTTGGACATTAACACAACCGCAGCTGTTGAACTCCAATGAAAAAAAGAAACCGCTGAGTGACGAGTGATGCTGGGAACACAGAGGTAGGTAGGTTTATAAGTACACCGCCACTTCCGTAATCCATGTGTTATCATTCACAGCAGCGATGCCATAGTTCACAGTCTGATTGACCTTTGGATGACCTGTTCCAGCCAGATAGCTTTGCTCTAAACAAGATATATCGTCCCATATTGATCTCGCAAGATCTTGGGACACCCCTAATCTTTAGTAATAGGTTATTGCTTAGTCTACATTCCATTCCACATTTATTTATTCATTTTCCGTTTATACATGTTTATTTATTCATTCCTCTTTAATTTCATTACTTATTTTAAAAGTTATTACATTTTCAAAATATAAACACATCAATTATTACGTGTCAATATGGTAACCACATGGTATAAACCCTAGGTTCCCGAAGTGTGCTACGCGGATTGTCGGAGTTCCATGAACAAAAATCAAAACAGCGTGATTACATTAGCGCCTAACACTGAAATGTACAAAATGAGCTCGAACGCCTCATGTGAATAGCCTGCATTAAACAGGGAGTACAGTACAGGAAAAACGATTCAGAGCTTGAAGTTTCTTAAAGTGTCTTTGTCGGACACAGCGGCCACTTTGTTCGGTGTGTCGTGTGACGGAGATTGAGATGTATGCGTATGACTTTCTGCAACTCTGCACAGACATGTGCATTTTATATTCTTCCTTTCAACTTGTCCTTGTTCACAAATGTTAATGCTGTGCGTTAATGCAGAGAGGGGAGCTTTAATAATGTTGTTAGCTCTGTGCTCAGTGCTCGTGTGCATTTTTGTTTGGTGCATAATCTCATCCTATTTGAGCTCATATAGCGGCATTTACACTTGCACGCATTTTGCCTCTGCACTGTCCCACAATTTGCCGTGGCAATGCATGTCATTTATTTATGGCACGCCTGAAAAGACTAGTTTGTGCACTGTTCATGTTTTTCACAAAGTTTCTTCGTTTTTTTTTCCCTCAGATTCAGAGGAAATCCAGCAGCTCCATCAGGGTGAAATAATAAAAATATATGAATCAAATTTCTATTTTATTTTTATTCTCTACAGGAAAGAACAAAAGCAGCGTATAAATCATTGATCATCGCAATGTCGTGCTTGTTTTGAAGAGATATTAATAGCAACGAATCAGGCGTCATATCTACGTGTGTGCAGCCAGGTATAGAGGAAAAACTAAATTAGAATTCTGATAAAATCGCTTCCACATTCGCTACTAGGATTTATGAAATTACAGCACCTTTCTCTCCTGTCTGTGCCTCTCGGAAAATAGGACAAGGGAGAACTCTGCCAAACAAGGTTGGTGTGTATCAGCGGAGAGGCACTCAGCCAAAACAGCTTGTAAGTAAGCGTGTGTGTGTGTGGGTGGGTGTGTGTGTGTGTGTGAACTAAAAAGGGAGTGCCCTATTAGTTTTAATCCCCCCATGCCATTTGCCTTGGCTACAGAGGTGGGTTACAGACGTGCACTGCTGTATGTAGCATGCCAGTCAATTCAGCATTGACAGCACTACACCATGTGCAGAGATGTGTGTACCAAATAGAGTCTTTGCTAGGTTGAAACAACCAGTTCTCAAAGAGACAACAAGAACACTACTGAACCTGGGTCATTGTTGACGATTCCACATGAGAAAATCACTCATGAGGAGGAAAATGTCATTAAAGTCGGAACCAAAATGAACCTTTACTCAAAACCCTGGTTGGGAAATTCAGTTTTCACTGTATGTGACATATGACATGCTCCAATCCCATAGGATACATACACAGTAGACAGACAATCATAAGCCACGGACACAAATCCAGTCTCAAAGTCAGTCTTCCTTGGTCCTGAACTCACCCATTTCTCTTTAGTTAACAGAAAATGGAAGGAATAAAGATAACATTCAATCTCCGTTGCTCTGGAACTCACTTTGTGGGAGAAAGGATGTTTCTGAGTAGGATTGTCTTCAACTAAGAATTTTCAGAGTCGAATCATGGCTTGGAAGACAACACCTTGCCAAAACTCTCAGTTATCAGCCCAATTTCTTTGATTAAAATCAATTTACTACCCTCACCTATGGTCGTGATCTTCGGGTAGTGACCGAAAGGACAAGACTGCAGGTACAAGCCCCCGAAATTTGTTTTCTCCATAGGGTGGCTGGGCTCTCCCTGAGAGATAAGGTGAGAAGCACTGTCATCCGGGAAAAACTCAGTAGAACCGCTGCTCCTCTGCTTTCAGAGAAGCCAGATGAGGTGGCTTGGGCAGCTGGTCAGGGTGCCTCCCGGACGCCTCCCTGGTGAGGTGTTCAGGGCACGTCCGGCCAGTAAGAGGCCTCGAGGAAGACCTAGGAGACGTTGGAGAGACTATGTCTCTGAACTGGCCTGGGAATGCCTTGGGAGGAGCTGGACAAAGTGGCCGGGGAGAGGGAAATCTGGGCTTCCCGCTTAGGCTTACGCCCCGCGACACGACCTCGGATAAGCAGAAGAAGATGGATGAATGATGGCTGAACAACACAACCGCAGGATTGCTGTAGAAAAGTCAGCCTTTTATTAGAAATAGACACAGGGGGTCTTGCAGGCAGATGCTAAAACACTGCATGAAAAATAGCCAACACTTCCTACTTCTCTCCTTCTACTTACTTATTTCCAAAAACTTGCTCTACCCTAGCATGTAGAATGTCACTGTCATCTACCCAAAAAGAACTACACAATAATGTACACTCTTCGCTACAATACGATTTGATGGCGAGATTGATAGTCAAACCAGACTCCTTCATATCAATATCATCCAATAGTCGACTATTCTAAGACACCCCTATTTCTGAAAAAGATGAGCAATCAGCCCAGAATTACAAGGGAGAAGCTCGTTAATGATCAGGGGTGTTGTCACCTCGTCACCAAGAAAACCTTTGGCACTTTGCCACAATGGATTCAGATCCTGCAGCCCCCGTAAGGTCCCCCTGCTCAAGTAGGAACATGTACAGGCCCATGTGAACTTTGCTAATGAACTCCTGAACGACTCAGACAAGGCTTGGGAGAACGTGGTGTGCTCAGATGAGACCAGAATTAGCTCTTTGGCACCAACTAAACTTGCCGGGTTTGGAAGCAAGGAAATACTGACCAAGATCACAAATCAACAACACCATCCCCACCGTCAAACACGAACGAGGAAGCATGCTGCTTTCGGGCTGTTTCTCTGGTAAGACTACAGGACGATTTCACCACTTTAAGGAACAACAAAGCGGCCCAAGAATATGATGAAGAATATTGCGGTTTGAACATTACTCCCTCGCTCTCACGTTTTTAAAAAAATGAATAAAGGATCGCTGTTTCGTGGTTGACTATGGCCTACTGTATTATTATTGAAAAAATATTGAAAGACAAGTCATATGTAGTATTCTGTTCACTAGGCGTCAGAAGTGTTAGATTGATGAGACATTTCTTTACATTACCTTAACTTGTAGCCATTGATCCTTGCAGTCCGACATGACTATTCTGCTTCTTACGTTGTCCTTCTTCCTTCTTCTACTCAGTTTCCAATCTATTATGCTTATGATTAGAATAAATAAACTAGAGGCTTACTAATTAGCTCAGTAGATTGCTTTTGTTAAAGTGGGGGCTGTCTTGTGTCCCTGCAGAGATCCCGTAGCCTGCGCATAAGCGATGATGTGGTGTGGTGTGAGATGGATGGATGCAAAAATATCATAATGAACTTAATCACAAAATAAAACAACAAAAGCTGCTGTTAAGTGTAAACAAAACTAGCAGTATTGTCGATGAAATGAACCATTTTCAATGCTTTTTTGTGAACACGACCATATCCGTCTCTCACCGTGATCACTGCATAAAAGAAGCACTTTATTTTCAGCAAAAGATTGATATGGTCATTAACATGTTCATACGTGTAGAGTGGAGGATTCGTGTTTCCCTACATGGCCCCGATGGTCTTCTCCATCCTCTTTTTTTTTTTTTTTTTTTTTTTTTTTACCGGAATCACTTCTACATACTCTCCTGTGCCCTTGGGGGGGGGGGGCGTCTGGTCATTGGGATTCAATTTGTGCCTTTGACAGGATTCTACACCGAGCGTCTTTAATGAGTTCAGACAGTGCTCCGTGTTCCCAGAGAGAAATGATGTAATATGTGGATCAGAGATGAAACCACACAAACCCCCACATGCAGACAAGGTTAGCGTGAGCACAGTGGGTGCTGAGAGAACAATAGGTTCATGTACAGAACATGCAGACTTTCAGGCTTCAAGGCCATATTCAAGACCATGTTGACAACTAGCAAAACTTCACTTTTATTCGAAGTTCATTGCTTTAATCCACACTCATATGTTTTTATGGTTCATTTATTTATTTATAGCAGACTATCGAATATTGGTGCGTTGAGAGACGTACAGCCGGCCCTCGCCACTTTGTAGTTACAATTTCTTGGCTCCACTATCACCGTTTTTCAAAAATATGTTAATTAATAAATCATGTTAGCTTGTGGTTAGGTACGACCTATTATTGGTCAAAAAGATGCATATTAAATTAACTTAAATTAAGCATTTACAGGAATAAAAATGGCAAAATTAAGAAAAACACAAATACAAGGCATTCAGAGGATGCATTGAAAGACGCTGTGAATGATATGTAGTGTTCTGCAATGGTCACTAGGTGTCGGTAATGTAGCTAATGTTCGGTGAGACATGCAAGCGCCGGACTTGATCACCAGAACAACGGCCGTTTATTGCAGGTTTCAATTACTTCACAACAGGGGTCATAAACAGTAATAAAAACACTGTACTACTACTACTGTAGTAACCCACGGCAAGCTAAAACTCAACTTTGAACCGCCAACACCATTTCCTGTCCGCCCACCATTCAGGTCCCCTAGGGAACACACTTATAGCAACACACACGAGCATGAGTCTTATTTACCATATGTCTTAAATGGCTTAGTTTGTCTGATAATGTCTACAACAGGAATAAACGTGATATGGGGTGTTCATGTCTACGGGGCTCTAATATTAAAAACCATATTTACAGTAGCAGGTCGTAAACAGGTTTTCTATGCTGTATGAAAATATTCCATTTGTAAATGAGGAATCCTATTTCGTAGAAATTCACTTATCACGGTCGGGTCTGGAACCAGTTAATCGCGATAAACGAGGGACTAGTGTATTTTATTATGGAGATCAGGAAATGTTACATTTGTGTGGCAGAGCTCTGTTGCTGCTTGTTTGGTCACTGCTATATGGTAACATTCAAGATCAAATACTGTCATCTTAGATTACATTTATTTTTCAGTTGAATATTACACACAATAATAGCTTGACGTGTTTTTTTTTTTAATTGATTGGCTGGCAGTTTGCCAAATTATGACTGAAGATGAGGAATCTTCCAAAAAAAGCTCTAGCCTAAACTGCGCCCCAGGGAACTCATTGCTTTTCATCCGGACATTTGACAAAATAAACCTGAATTAATTGCGTGGCTCACGCTGATCTTCCTTTTGTTATTTCCTGATCGGAGGCGTAATCCCTGTGACGTAATGACACTGTTGCCCCAGGACAATGGAAGGTGAAACTGCTGTAGAGCCAGTTCTCTCCAACTCTGGCTCTGAACTAAACCGATGTGGATTAATTAAACCGCAGTACTCGCCTTGAAAGAAGAAGTATTGCTCAGTATGCATGTTTTATAAATAACCTTGAACCGAAAAATGGAACTGAAACATCCAACTGCAGAGACTGTTACAATCATGGTGGCATGTTGCTTTAGTGATATGTCATTAGTGGATAAAATAACATCCCGACAGAGTAATTCAGCAAGTTTGCTTTTCAGCGGTTTGATTCCAGGGTGTCAGGGGCCGCGGGAAGTCTACAGATGCCCCTGTGGATAAGCACAACAGGCAAATAACCAGATAAACACCCACTATCAGCTCTATTAGAGGACTAGTATGTGTCTGTTGGCTGCAATGGAATACTGTGTCACCCACTGATTTAACAAAGAGCTCTACTACTAAAACAATATGTTTGAAAAAGATGACTTTATACTACTGTAATTCCACAAATCGTGGCCTCCATTCTAATAGAAGCCATGTCTCAATCAGAACTTACGTCAGCCAACGTTTGACCATCTCTTGATGCAAATGGCTGGCAGAAGGTGCAGGTTTGATCCCAACCCTGGACACACCCTGCAGTTAAACATAGCCTAACACTCCAGCTACATTCTTTGGAAATTATGAGAGTGTACCCCAAGTAGAATGGGAGCTAACTTGAATGACATTTTAGATAATAGGAAGGAACAAAAGTATGTTTTCATTCCTCTTGAGCTCTCCCTAGTGATGCGTAACCTATTCATTTTCAATACCACATCTCCTGTGTAGGAGCTAATGTATGAATAAGATTATGTAGGAATACATACATAAAGAGGGCTGTGCATGCCAAACACTAACAAGTTATAATGGCTTGAAAAATATCAAGTCGTAATATAAGGTGGGTTATCCAGGGCTTGAGAAGCAATCATCCTTACTATAACATAGTGAACAGTCTAAATTATTTAGGGGTCGTGTGTACAGCTACGTCTTGCTGCTTAAACTGTGAGGGACTGCCTTTTACATGCAAATATGAAATCCTAATTCTAATCTGTTTGAGAATTGTATTTTGTTCCGTCAAATATCCACAACAAAATGTGTATGACATCAGTGGGTTATGTCACATCCCGTATGCCGGCAGGTGGCTTCACGGGGGAGGTGTAATCAGGTTTGTGTGCCTTTGAGTATGTAGGTGGGTGATGTGTGAAAATAGGCCACATCACACACCAACTGAAGAGGACAACAGACTGGTGTACAACAAAGCAAATGCGTGAGTGGAATGCAGAGGCAAAAGAGGTTGATAAAACTTTACAATTAGGACTGCAACTAAACAATGATTCTCTCAGTTGATTAATCCGAAGATTGTTGTTTCGATCAATCGAGTTATCGGTTAGGCCCTAGACCAGGGGTCAGTGTCGGTCACTGTTGGTCAGTGACACGTCCCCCCCCGCGGTAAACTAACCATCAAATATATTCCATCAAAAATAAACATCTGACAAGAAAATAGAGTTTTTCATTCTGCATGGACAGATTTGTCTTCTCTGCCAATAATGCTGGCTTACATTTATGCTTAATATGTGGCGAGAAACAACAACAACAAAAAAAAAAACACTGAAAACTTCTGAAAAGTAGTCATTTAGTTCAAAGTAGATGTACGGTATATACAGTATGTAACGGTGGTGATCCCTGCAGTCCGGCCCTGCACACGACGGCCTCGAACGAGCGACCACATCTGACTGATGGGCGCCAAACACGGGAGGCGACGTCGCTTCCAGTCCATTAATCGTCAATGGAACCTGCGCGACAGGGCGATTGTTGCGAGTCTCTGTCCAGCCAAGTGAAACGCAAAATTCGTGCGTGTAAATGTGATGCTTGTGCATGTCATCGTGCACAAGCTGATTTGCGACGCAATCCTAGAAAGTTGAAACATTTTCAAGTTTTCATCGCTGTCGGCCAGACGAGGACCAATCAGCGGGAGTTTTATTGACCTACCAATGAGCGGACAGGATTCTATTCGGTACGCTCTCGCAGGTAAACACGGAGGAAAAACAAATACTACTTGCAGAGAAAACATATCAGAGAAGTTTACATTAATTTACACAGACATTTACTATATGTAAGTTTATCTTCAATATTAGCAAGATCTGACACTAGCAAGCGTACTCGATCAACACCGCTTCCTCTCCTCTGAACTACTTTCATACCCCAAAATTCCCTCCAAATCTGACAGCCAATCAAAACCGTGGGAGACTCGTAATTTGCTCTGGATGTGAGTGCATCGCTCACCGTTGTCGCTGGCCACAGCTGTTTGCCGCCATAGCCAGCGAGCAGAAAGAAACAGGCTGTCAAACAGGTTTAACCAAGATGATACTATCATAGTCCTACTAGCTGGCATCCACTACACACCCACACTGCACTTCTACAGTATTTGTTGTATTCTGTTGTTAGAATTGGTAAACTTAAGAACGATTCAAACTTTTAAAAGTTTATAACATGTTGTTTTAAACTGATGTTTTGCGACTCCAGAGTATTTTCTTTGGTGGGCAAGGAGGCAAAATGGCTCTTTTGATAGTAAAGGTTGCCGACGCCTGCCCTAGAAGGACCAAATCAAAATGAATCGAACACAAACAGTTTGTGGTTTGGTCCGCAACATATCAGAAAAGAGGCAAAAATGTTCTTTTTTGTCCAAAGTCATAGCTGATGTGTGTGAATATCCAGTTTTGCCTAAAGCATAAAGATAATAGGTCTGCTTATATGAATGGCTAAGGAAATTTTTAAAAATTTCACATTTGAGAGGCTGAATTTAGAGGATATTTCCATTTTTAAATTTAAAAAACGCTTAACGAATATCAAAATAGTTGTCGATTAACTGGATAATCGTTTAATTGTCAATTAATTGCTGCAGCTCTTTTAACGATCATAATATACTGTAAAGCATTCATGTGTAAAAATGTAAATATTTTACCTAAATTTTCAGTGAACGACTTGTAATGTAACAAACAACAAACGACTGCAGTGACAGGCCTACTTCTCTCCACGGTGTAATCTGTAAGGTCAAACAATCAAATCCAGACTGCTGTGCAAACAAAGTATCTTCTTTTCTCATCATCTTCTTCTCTTACAACCCTTAAAACCCATTCTTTGGAATATATGTAGCAAAGAAGCCAGGAAAAAAAGACACTCTGACGTGAGAAATTCACAAGATCTGGTGAAAGTCTCCAAGTCCTCGAACCCGACCAGTCACGAGATTTACAAGTGGCATAAAAATTTCACTAGGGATAACTTAAAAACACACAAACCTCACGATATGGAATTTCCACATCATGTAGAACAAGAGTGCAACATTTTAAAGATACAGTCTGAAAAGTTGCAAATATAGGATAGTGCCCCTTTAGGTAAAAGTAGATAGTGGATCTGGCCACAAGTCGTTTACCTCAGCAGCAGAACATGCAGCATTCTTTCCTCTGTGACCAAACTGTGAGGCATGTTCCCTGACAAATCATTTGTTTGCATTTCAAATAGGTACCACAACCACAGTGTTTTGTGTAATTCACATGCACCCTCCAAATATGGCAGCATGAATTTACAGCTCGGTGATGGCTTCACCTGACATCCTAACCAGACACTGATCAGGACCGATAGGGCACGTTTCCAACAATTTTCACACAATTTTCACTCAAAATGCTTCCCGTTCACACAGGGCTGTAGAAATGACTTCAAACGCTCGCTTAACATGCAAAGTGAGTGACCAAATGACCCACTGTGAAGAATTTTATGCCCTTGCATACTCAAACAAGAGCGGACTCAGGTTGAGCAAATGTAGCGGTCCGTGCTTCTACTTCTTCGCTTAGCAACAGATTAATACACTGTCCACACGGAAACGTTTTCAGGTCAAAACTGCTCAGTATTTTATCATTTCAGCTTGTCGTTCACACTGAAACGGCGTTCTGCTAAACAGTATTTTTTGAAAACGGTGTGGAAATCTGAAAACGCCAGCTTCTCGTTGCCGTGGCGACAAGGGAAACCGCTGCTTTCTGAAAACGACGACGTCACCTCCCCGTCACGTGACCGGAAGTGACAAGCCGACAAAATATCTGAATACTTCGACTGCACCCCAGTCGACGTTCTGCTGATAGTTTTTGTCTTATACTCCAAAATGTTCCACTTCATGGTCAGTCTAAACAAGGCCTGGAAAGCGGAAGATGACGGACTTTATAGTTTTGGTGTCATGTGGTGTACCTTATGTATTACATCGTTTTCACCCAGTGATATGCCCCCCATGTTGGCCACACAGTCACAGTCAGGAGATCGGGAAGACCTGGGTTCAAATCTTCGTTGGGCATTACTGTGTGGAGGTTGCATGTTCTCCCCGTGCGTGCGTGGGTTTTCTCCGGGTACTCCGGTTTCCTCCAACATTCCAAAAACATGCATGTTAGGTTAATTGACGACTCTAAATTGTCCATAGGTATGAATGTGAGTGTGAATGGTTGGTTGTCTATATGTTCCCTGCGATTGGCTGGCGACCAGTCTAGGGTGTACCCCGCTTGTCGCCTAAAGTCAGCTGGGATAGGCTCCACCATGCCCCCGTGACCCTAATGAGAAGCGGCATAGAAAATGGATGGATGGATGGATATGTTCTCGTCTGGTTGCAACTATTTACTAATCTGACAGTGTTTTCAACCTGCCAAAGAACCCAGGAACGTGTCCGTGCGGTGCAAATGTATCCCCATTCAAAGTATTCAGCTAACGTGATTATTAATATGTATATTTCCGGCAAGACAACACATTTTCTCACTGAATCTGCCTCATTGATTGCATCTTTTAACTAAATCCTGAATGCTTTGTCAGCCCTCTTTTTCTGTGACTAAATCTTGTCACACTGGTCTTATTTTATTTCAAAAATACTCAAATGTAATTGTCAAATGTAACAGACAGTTACATTGTTAAAATGGAATTGTATTTAGTAAACACTAAACAGTGTTTATGGCTTGGAAGGACTCGAACATTTCAAGCCTATGACTTGGGACTTCACTCCACCTGTCTGGTCTTGACTTGGACTTGCACATCTTTACTTGAGTCTTGAGATGGAAAAGGAAAACTGCACTTTTTTTGCACAGAAATGAGAAAGGATTGTGGATGCAGGACAAAATAAAACAAAAAAAAGTGCAGTTTTCCTTTAAAGACTTGAGACTTACTTGAGACTGTATCTGACGTTTATTCCCTTACACAGTAGGGGTGTTTTTATTAAAGTAATTATTTGTTTTTGTGTGCGTGTGTGTGTGTGTGTGTGTGTGTAATGCACAATCATGCAATTTTCAACTCAGGCTCAGTGTCGCTGTGTCCGACCATGGAAATCCCCCAACTGATACGTAACCACTATAACTCACACAATGAGGGGAGACATAATTAAATGGGTTGATTAATTCTGCTGGACCATTCTGGCGCTTACAGTATATCACATGTATTACCAGACAAGGGAAATCTTGGTAACACTGTATATTTGTAATGTATATGTGTGGAACAGACAAACAATTGCTTAAAAACAGCTAGAGTTTTACTAGGGGGCTTCACCAAGGGGGGCTGGAGGAGGATACATTAAAGCCAAATGGTTTGGTCTGTGTCCAATTGAATAGTTTGTGCGTTAATGCAGTTTTCCAAAAGAGTCGAGCATGGTCAGATTAAGGTGTTTACATGCATCTTAAAAAGATGGCTCCAGTTGATTTAATGCAATAAAAATCGTCTTTCTTTCTTTAGTGCATACAAACATACTGCCAGGCACGCAGACGCAAACCTTCGTCGTGCAAACATGCAGTAGCACTATGATTCCCATTTTCTTCATTCTAATAAAAAGACGCCCACTTGAGCAGAGAGGAAAGATGCACTCTCAGGCATGCACACACACACATTTTCAATTTCACCTTTTCCCTTTCAGGCTATCAATCTGTTCAACGGTGTTAATGCTTTGTAGGTGTGTGCTTCAGTACACGTGTGCATGTGTGTTTGCTGACAAGGGCATTTTCCATTAGCTAACCAACAAAGTTATTCTACACACAGGCAAATGACACTGTAGCCTCACATCACCTGACACCAACTCTCTGTCACAACGCACACGCTAAACACTGCTTTTGATGTAATCAAATGTAATGTGAGCAGAGCCATCTGACTAGTGTGTCATTCATGGCTCTTAATGACCAGTCACAGGCAGATGGGGTGCTGTGGAGAAGCTTGACATTTCTTTTAGCTTTTTCTAGTGATTATCATGAAAGTCTACTACATCATGTGTGACAGCACTAAGTTCAAATCTACCACAGGTAACCTTTTCGAAGCAGAAGATGCATTATTTAGCTGCCTCTTTCAGTCTCATGCATAGTTTATAGTTTGTTTTTACCAGTCCAATTTGGACTGGTACAGCTTTTACACTTGATTGATATCGGTCCGATATCGGCAACAACAACAAAAAAAAGTATGGGATTATAAATACAAGCAGTCCATTCCAGACTCCTCTCTAGCACTTCTCCTCACAACAGCTAACATGCGAGCAGGAGCAACGTGGAAGCCCAAAACCCGCCATGCACAAGTCCCCCGGCGGTGGCACAGAACCGTGGAAGTTCAACACCATCCCGCATCTGAGGCTGCGCCACAAAATGTGTGTATTGTTTGTGTAACCTTCTGCATGACTCTGCTGTTTCAGTTTCCACGTTGTGGGGGATGTGCGAAGACGGGAAAAAAATGCTTGTGAAGCTTATGAGCTTTTTTGTAGACCAGGGCAGCTACAGAGTGATACTAGTACTCTGTGTACTCGCCAAAACTCAACCTCTTACCAACCCTGCTATAATGAACCAGTAGAAACAAAGCTGCAGCATTCTCTGTTGCCATCTGTTTTGTTTCTTCTCGGTTGTGGTCAGCCCCCTTTGACTGCACTTTTGTACTTCACTGGGCATGTATTCTGGGCTGCTCACATATTAGAGACATGTCTACAGTATATGGACACAACAAATTCAAGAGTGCACTACAGGGCTCTGGTAGTCTCTTTGACATGCACAGCTACCAGAACACACAGCTGGTTACCTTTCAAGGTCACTACCAGGTTACTGTAGCACTGCTGTTGTAGGAACACAACACACTGCACTTGTGCTCGTTTAGCGCGTTTTGCGCAACTGTAACTACTGTTAACTGGTCCGGTGGCCGAGAAGTATTAAAAAAATGTGCACCGTGCTATGATTTCAGGGTTTTCCCGCCACATGTAATTTAATGTGGCACAACGCCACGGCAAAATAAAAGCCGCCACACCTTAAAAATGAAATGAATTTTTAAGTGAACCCTTTTTTTTTTTAATAGTACACTATTGTATGAATGCAATATGGATACATATATAGCCTATAATTTACGGAAATATTGTCCAAAATTAGTTTGAAATCAAATTTCAAATACAGTGTTCCCTCGTTTATAGCGGGGGATAGGTTCCCAAAATAGCCCGCAATAAGTGAAATACGCAAAGTAGCCAACTTTGTTTATAATTATTTGTATTATTATTATTATACGTTTTAAGACTATAAAACCCATCACAATACACTTTATACACTTTTCTCGGACAGGCATTAACATTTTCTCACATTTTAAACACTATCAAAGTAAAAATTTCGTTTGAATTTTAATGATCAATCTACTAGGTTGGACACAAGAAATTCTAAAGTGACATACGCGTATTCACTCCTCTGACCGTGCCTCGTCCTGGCGCCGTTCGGCTGTAGCGTTTTTTTTATCCTTGCTAAAACATATTGCTCCTGCAGTCGTCCTCCTCCTCGTCCTCCTCCTCGTCCTCCTTGAACCGCAGATTAATTTACCCGGTTAGAGTCGTCTTCTTTTTCGATTGTTTATTGGCGGTTAGCAAGCAGCTCACACAGTTAGCTAGTTTGCGAGCGACTATTGACCACAACAGGAAATGCCATGAAGGAGACTGAATGACAATGGTCTATAGCCAATCAAGGCACAGAACACAATGGGCGTGTTCGCCCTTAGCCAATAAGTACTGTTATAGCTCTCTATTTAGCCAGCTATTGTCACCTGTGGATTCCTAATTTGCTCGTACAGAAACAAAACATGCACATAAACACACACTGAGACAGGTGGAGCTGCACACATCTTCAACATGAGTATACAACACCCTCTACTGGTAGCAGGAGTAAATACAATAACAGACACAGCAGAGCACCGAAAGATGGCTCTAATACACCACAAGGACGCAGGACACAATTGCACAGAAAAAAAAAATCAGCAAAACAGAAATTCGTGAAAGGTGAACACGGATTTTGCAAGAGAACATAATGTTTCACACACCTGTCTGCCCTGTTGGCACTTGTGCATGTATGACCAGACAAAAGTGTGCATCCTGTATTGCGTTAACGAGGGACGCACCTTTTTCCTGACGACCGTGAGAATGAAAAATAGTCTGTAAAATGTCAATTGATGACAGCTTGTCACAGGCTAAGCCTATTGGTGCCATAGTGTATGATCGCTGACGTTTCAATCACATCTTTGTTTACACATTTTGCCTGACAAGTGCCTTTCTGGCAGCAGGTAGTTTGCTTGTTTTTCGTTAGCTTGTTGACTTTTTTTTTTTCTTGTTAAATTTTATATTGAGAATGTGCTGTGGGCCAATTAAAAAAAAAAAACAAAACAGCCGCAAATGGCCCCTAGGCTGGCCCTGTGGACATCGCTGAAACAGTTAGTCCACAATAAGCCTAACATGGATAAAGACACGCCAACCGCTACTGCAGACTTTCATAAACTTTGTTTCGTTCGATATTCATATTTTCCACACATAATTGCTCGGAAATTTCGTTAGCCTGGATGCATTAGCCACATCGTGCTAACGAGAGAATCACAAAGTTTTGAACTTTTGAGTGACACCTCACTCGGCCCAATGAACAATTTTTTACCTGCAGTGGCACAACAGGCAATGAACTTCTGTGCATAAAAACTCGGGCCAATTACATTGAATTTTAATGATAAGAGACAACAAAATTGTGAAAACCTAGGTTTAAATCTCATTTTCTAGAATGCATTTGTGAGCGTGGCTAACAGTAGTATGCTAGCAATGGTATAAAAGGCCTGAAAATACAGTGGAAAACTTTTGTGTTTTAATCCTGTCAGTCTACATGTTTATGTACTGCGGATGGAAATTAGCCTCGGGCTAGAATCTGGTGTGTTTACATTCCAATGTGAGAATGTAAGAGAAATGTTCATTAACATGCAACGTACCGCCCAAATAAATGTGTACAATAATGAAAAAGAACGTCACACACTTGTGTGTGTGCGCAAATGAGAGCGCGAGAGATCACAAGGGTTTAGTTATGCAACAAAGAAATAAGCAGGCAAGCAATCTGCTGGGTCTGCATGCGTTTTTCTGTCTGTCTGTTTGGGGATAACTCTTCTATGGTTAGTAGGGTTCAAAGCCCGTGCATGTTTCAGGTGGAAAATTACTAATGGGGAAAAGCTGCATGATTTTTAACGGGCAGTAAGTTCATAGCTTTGACATACTGAATATTAGCGTAAAGAGAAGTGATAGTCATTCCTCATTTATTGCAACCTATTGGTTCCAAACTGGACCGCGATAAGTGAATTTCCGCGAAGTAGGATTCAATATTAAATGTAATATTTTTGTACTTTGAGCAAATCCTGATTATGACTTTGTAAATACGTTTTTTACCATTACTAGAGCCCTGTAGACATGAAACAATAGTCACCACTGCACTTCCTGAGGCGGCTATTGTCTCACCAATGTAACATTACTGACACCTAGTGACTAGTGTAGAATGCTACCGCTGTTTGTGGTTCAGGAGAGACTCACGATGCATTTCAATCGCTTTTATTAAGAGAACACATGCAGTGAACAGTCACACAGGAGCTGCTGTCGGCCGCTCTCTACACGGCTATCCTATTGCTAAGGCTCAGCTACAGCCAACTCGAACTAGCCGACGTCACTTAAAGGCGCACACAAGTCCCAGATACTGTATTACACTTCACAACACATCTTCTGAACGTCTTAGATTTGTATTTTCGTCCATGTAGCAATTTTTATGCTACAAAGTGGTTAATTTAGGCCATGAATTTCCTTAAATATGCATTTTTTAAAGCTAATAATAGGTCATATTCAACCACGAAACAGCAATCCATTTAATATTTAATATTTTTTTTACGCGATAGAGTGAGGGTGCGATGTTTGAACCACGATGTAGCGACAGACAACCGTAATTCAAAGAATCCAAATAGTGTCATCAAATCGTAATGGAAAAGCTGACAGCAACTTCCCTTCGAAACAATGCAGGTTGCAGTTCCTGATCTGCTAGTGGGCAAAATCAGATTAGACATGATAACAGGCCATGAGCAGTGACCAGCCAATCGCTAATTGCGGGATTTGCGCCATATAAAAGATATACTGTACGATAGAAACTATGGAGATTTGGCCTAGGATAGAGACTTAATTTCTATTGCCCTATCGTGATGATAACGCATGTTGATGATGCAACCTTGCCATCCTGCAAAACAGAGTAAAAAGCTGCAACAATGTCGTCAACAGCTTGGAGAAAACATCACCTAAGATGTTAACATATCCAGTTGTCTCTTGCTCCATCACGATTCGAACATCGTGCCCTCACTCTATCGCAGTTTTTTAAAAAAAATTGTTAATACATGCCTATGGTTTTGTGGTTCAATACAGCCTATAGTAGTCAAAACATATGCATACATATGCAAATATTACGTACTGATGGCCCAAATTAAGCATTTTCAATCATAAAATGAACGAAAATACAAATATATGTATTTAGAAGATGTTATATGTTGTGGAATATCTGTGACCTTCTGTGTGCCTTTAAGAGGCGGAGCCTGTGAAGTGACCTGTGTGAGTTGCTGAGTGTTAGCATAGTTAGCAGTGTGGCGAGTGCCACTGACTGGTGTGAGTTGTGGCCAACAGCAGCTCCTGTGTGAATGTTCTCTACGCCATTGAAGTAGTATTCTACTACACTGGCCACGAGGTGTCAGGAACGTTACATTCGAACAACAGCCGCCAAGTATGCTGTCAATGTTAATGTGAGTCTATGTTTATGTCTTATGTCAACTATTTGAGTAAAACTAAACGTAAACGTGCATATAGGTGGGTTATTTCATGTCTAAAGGGTTCTGATCATGTTAAAAAAAACATATTTGGAAGATTTTAAACAGGTTTTCTTTGCTCCAACTATGAAAATATTCAGTTTATTTAGATTGACTTCTACTTCACAGAGAATCACTTATCAAGGTCGGGTCCGGGACCAATTAACCGTGATAAACAAGGGACTATTAGTCTGGTGAATATTTGGAAATGAATAGACTAACAAACAAACTAACCATAAAAAAAGCTACCTCCAAGCTTGCGGCTTGCAAAGGTTCATTTTCCATCAATTGGTGTGACTGCATTTGTGTTGGTTTGAGATTTGCAGTTGCTATGGCAATAACAGCGACAGGGCATTGATCAAACAAATGAGTGAACAAATACAAGTGAAGGAGTCAGAGGAGAGGAAAACAAGCAGGGGGAAAAAAAAATGTGTGTAAGACTCTGAACTCTTATCTCCAATGGATGTACCAGATGGCGCTGTACACACTGCTATTACATAATCAAAACAGTGAGCCACATTTTCATGCAGACACTCTCAGCCGCTGTCAGGCACACACACACAAAACATGGACACTTTCCAGACTGAACATAACATCATCAGTGCAAAACCCTAATAATTTAGTTCCAACAGACAAATACCAGTGTAGTCATACATAGACCAGTCAGAGTCATACCAACAGGAGCAACACACAATGTCATTCGAAAGATGTGTATGCATGCTTGTTTGTAACGGAGTGACGTTAACAATCCTACTTCAACCACAATGTCACCACAGCAAAGCATGTGTGTCAGATATTTAGAGCAGCCGGCCTCAGAGTGCTGATGGGTTTATGGATAATGACAAACAATTGTACGACTGTACTCACATAAGAATAAGCTTGACCGAAGTATGAGCAAAACATACAGCATGTTCCAATGTTCTCGCTGTGTACATTATAGCGATGTAGTGATCTAATGTTATTTATTTATAACATGCGTGTGGCCCGGGGGCCACTTGCGGCCCGCGGCTGATTTTATATTGGCCCCCGGCACATTCTAAAAATATAACTTAAGAAGAAGGGGAAAAAAAAAAAAACACAGCAGCAAAAATGAAAAAAATCAGCAGTAATTTTACAAGAATACAGTCAAAATACGAAAGGAAAAAAGTTGCAATCTAACGAGAAAGAGTTGTAATTTTACGAAAATAGCGTAATATGAGAGAAAATAACATTCCTCCTGAAAGTTTTCCAGGGCCCAGTGGTGGGGAACCCTGGGAAAAAAAAAAAATTAAAAAAAATAAAAATATATATATATATATATATATATATATATATATATATATATATATATATATGTATTAGTACAAAAATTGCACGTATTTTTTGCCTGAATTACTCATTTTCAAGCACAGTTCAATTTGTGAATGTAGTATTCTACATTGGTCACTGGGTGTCAGTAATTGTTTGGGGAGACAAGCACCAGACCTAATTGCCAGAACAACATGCTTTTATTGCAGGTTTAAATTATCTCACAGGTACAATAATAAGACGATGTGCTACTGTTGCATAAACCACGACAAGCTAAAACTCTGAAACCCCCACGTCACTTCCTGTCCAAATCCCATTCTGTTTCCCCTCTTTTATGCATTAAATGGCTTACTTTGTCTTATTATATCTACTGTACTGTATTGGGTAAACAACTGTAAAGGTGACTACAGGGGTGTTAATTAATGGCTAAAGGGCTCTTATAATGTTAAAAAAAACATGATCATAAACAGGTTTTCTATGCCCTAAATATAAAAATATTCTATTTATAAATATGAAATCCTACTTCACGGAAATGTGACGAACGAGGGATTAGAGAAACCCAAAATATAATTTGCTCGGGAGAATAAGTCAGTCAAAAAAAGTGTCATGAAGAGGGAAAAAAAAATGTAAGTCACACTGGACTATAAATCCCATTTATGTAAAAATTGACTTTACAAAGACCAAGAACAGACATTTAATCTGGAAAGGGAAACTATTCAACAACACAATATCACACAGGATAACAGGCTGAATAATGGTCTAGTAAGCCTGTGACCTGGGAAGCTGAATAGTCTAACGTTTTTCCTTGTGAGAGCTACTTTTACAAAATGAAAATGGCCAAGAGCTACTCATTTTTGTAACATTTATTTTCAGAGCTTATTTTAAACCCAAACAAAGCGAATATGCTTGTTTTACCAGAACATTAACAAAATGCTGGTGTCCACAACTCACATTTTGTATTTCAGAATGCATTTCTTCCTACTGTTCTTTCAATATTAACTGAAAACCTGAATGAAAAGCAGGCTTGCGGGCACCTCGTGTGGTCGTGGGGGGCTACCTGGTGCCTGCGGGCACCACGTTGGTGACCCCTGGTCTAAAGGAACAAAACAAACCAGTGAGTCCAACAAGCAAGATACCGGTAAGCAAGTCCACTAAGCTCTCGATCTCATTTAACTACAATGAAGCCGAGAGCTCCCCCTCGCTTGCATATTATATATGTCAATAATCAATGCTGACGGAACAAAAAAAATTAAACTAAAAGATGGAAAGCGGAAGTGCCGCCCGGACAGTTTATGGTGGTGCACCTAAGTGTAACACGCTAACAAAATGACTGAGCATAAACTCCGACCCGCACCCGCTGGATTTAAAGTGAGTGTCTGGAAGCATTTTGGCTTTCACGTAGTTGACGGTAAAACTGAGCTGGACAAGAGCCAGACAATATGCAAGCTTTGTCATACAAGCATACAAGTTGCAGGACCAGCCAAACTATGAAAAAAGTGTGACTTATAGTCGGGAAAATACGGCACATGGAGGAACACTTGAAACACTTTAGAACAGGGGTCGGGAACCTTTTTGGCTAAGAGAGCCATAAAAGCCACATATTTTAAAATGGATTTCCTTGAGAGCCATATAATATTTTTTAACATTGAGTACAAGTAAATGTGGGCATTTTTAAGGAGGACCTCTAAAGTTATTCTTTTTATTAACATTGTTACACTGAAGCAATCCAATAATAAATAAATTACTTCTTACCATTAATGCGACTTCTGGTGCTGCGTGCTTTTGCACCGTACTCCGTATCTTTTTCTTTTTCCAGAATTAGCGATCTGACTATTTGGTTTAAGGAAGGGAAGTTCATGCGAATAGGCTACCGCATTATCTAGTGATAATCAAATTTTGGTGTTTGACCCGGAAAATATTGGAAGGACAGCTGGCACTGGCTCTGGCCACCCGCATTGTGGTAGAAAATGGATGGATGGACTAAAATGCATAACAAAGTTTTATATTTTGAGTGTTATTTTTAACACTGTGATTTCTGTAATGTACAATAAAAGGTCAGCGAACAAAAAACCAAAAATACATTTTTATCGTGTTAAGACATGTTTGAGAGCCAGATGCAGGCATCAAAAGAGCCACATCTGGCTCCCGAGCCATAGGTTCCCTACCCCTGCTTTAGAAGCTTGACTCGTCCTGACAGTAAAAGCCGAAAAGTGAAAAATACTACAAATTGCTTAACTGCATTCTCTCAAACAAACAACAACATTGCTGTAGTACTTAGCCATAATAAAGCTTTTTTTTTTCAAAACTAGATTAAATGATGATGATTGCTAAAGAAAACACATCAGAAAGCAGTTATATGATTGAATTGCATGCTGTATATGGTAAAGATACCATCAAAAGACTAAAAACCCATAGTCGTAGATCTCCAGTAGACGAATGTAGATGGTGAAATTCTCCTCAATGCTCAATGAATACAACTTAAAACTTCCTTTGGAGCTTTGAGAAATTTTAAAATGAGACACAAAGGCAGCTTTTTTCATTTGTGGTGGTTATGCCATTTCTATATACTGTACATACGTACAGTATATATACAGCAAACAAAGTTCTTACCAGGGCAGGCCACTGTATGTGCTTCGCCTTGGTTCCCTGCAGCAGGCCTCCTGCTCCCCCGCCAGCTCCTGTTCCTCCTGCTCCGGTTCCTTCCTTCCTCTTGGCCCAGACCAGCTGGTGCTCAAGTAGAAACAGCTGGAAATCCTCATAGACCTTCACCCACTCCCTCTTCTCCCATTCCTGGTCATCAAACTCCACGTATACCTGTGAAACACAACACAAATTGGAACAACTTGCCAACATTGCGAAGATCTGCTATGTTTCATCGCTACATTCAGTAACATGAACCAAAAACAGCATGACGGACAAAACGGTGGGGTGAAACTGAAGACCAGCAAAAGATATACAATGTCATAAATGCATCTGGGTTATCAGACTGTGTGAAGCAGTGGTGTAGGCGGTCGTTAACATCCAGGTCAAACTAAGTATTTGTGACCCTAATCGTAGGAGTTTTCTTTTCTTCAGCAATGCTGAAGTACATGAGAAGAAGTGTGAGCCATTTAAAGGAAAACTACCCATCATCCACAATCCTTATGTAAAACATAAGCACAAAACCCTTTCCCTTTTCTGTGCGTTCTAAAGAGAGAAAAACAGTGACCATGAGGGAGCTATTTTGACAATAAAGCCCTCTAAAAAACCTCCAACAACATTTTATAGTTTTATATACATGCTGTGACCAGCAGTAACAGGTACATGAATAATAATACTTACAGTATTTTGATAATTTTAAGCATTACCAGAAATTCAGAGCCCATTGATAGAAACTAGCACTACTTCCGTCAACAATAGCGGCATAGAAAGCATGTGTATATTTAAAACTACTAATCATGGCAGGCTTTGTGAGAGCCGCTGCCGACTACTTTTTGGACAAATGACGATCCAGAACCTTATCTTTCTGAGCCTGAATATACGGAGGATGAACTACAGGTTTTAGAAGCTGAGCCCGCAAGAAGAGAGAGTGAAACTTCGTAGCAAATGGGGGGCAAGTCCACCACCAGCATGACTTGGTGGTGTAAATTTGGAGCTTGCCGACAGAAATGGAGTGTGGCATAAGTGTTACGATCCATGGAAAGGCTTCGTATGTATGGCGAGGAGGACATTGCTCCAAGAGATTGCATCACAACAAATGAAGACTTGTTAGCGCTAATGAACCCTGCAGTGATACAAACTTTTTTCTACCTACTCAAAATAAACTGGACCAGCTGGACCAGACGGACAGGTGTCCATCGAGTAAGTCAACATGATATCGATTCAGATACATGGAGCACATAGCATGATATCACAACACAGTCCATCTAGCTGTGTACAAACAAAACATGGAATGCGGGCTATGACTTAACAGATCATTTGGCTGTCTATTTGTAGTTGTTCATATGCTTGTTCTTGTTTCCTGGCATGAGGCGCTGTGTCACTACGCCAGAAAAATAGTTGTTTGTGTCAGCTGCTACAATAACAATGTCGCAGTAGCTTATTTTATATACAGGTCAGTTATGTAACTAGAACATTTTTGGTGTTTTGGAGGGTTTTTTGAGGGCTTGATAGGCAAAATAGGTGTCTCCCATTGTTAGCTCCCCTGGATGTTCTGGAGAAAAGAGAAAGACGTGTGGTTGTGTTTCACATAAGGATTGTGGATCAGGGGCAAAATTCCAAAAAAAAGTGCACTTCTTCTTTAACAAGTCACATCATCTTGGTTTGTATGTACGTCTAAAAAGGAAAACAGCATGGTTCAGAACTTAAAGACCTCCTAAAGAATGCCAATGACACAGGGCTTTCATTACAACTCTGAAATTAGCATTTTTTTTTAAATTACCACCGCTATTGCTACTATGTGTTGTTTCTCCTTGAAATTTTGTGCCAACAGTGTCTGCCCCTTTGCTGACTAACATAATAACCAGATTTAAAAAGTTTCCGACAGCCTTCTCATAAGCGTGAAAGCTGCCATAGTGAAAAAGTGGATCAAGCCTGTGTTTATTTCCAGTTCTTTTCGGTAATTGCCACGATGCAATATTATTGTCCGTATTGTATAAGCTGTACAAAAGCAGTCTCTGTAGTTGGATTCTGTAAGCCATTAGATCCTCAACAGTCACTCCATGTTCTCTCATTTATGGGCCTATATAACTCTCCCCTCCCCCATGTCTCCCATCCATAAGCAGAGAGAGGAAGCGTGCGGCAGGGATCAACGGGTGCATCTCTCCTCAGTCACCCTCCCCCTCTGCTGTAATGCACTACTGCAGTCAAACGAGTGATCACTCTTAAGCCTGCAGACAGAAGCTCAGTCTGTCCTTTTGTTTATTATTGCTGCTACCTCTCCCACAGTTTATCACCACAGTCATCTATCCTTCAACTGTCAGTCTGCACATCACACCCTTCATCTTCCTCTCCATCATCCCTGCCGAATACTGAGCAATTACTCTCGTTTCAGTTGCATTAGTCATAGTCAATACGTGGACATACACTAATCTTAATCTATGAGGGATGGACTGATTGTGTGTGTGCGTGCGTGTCTGTTGTCCCTATTACCACGACTCATCAGAATGAATCCAGCAATTTTTAAAACTAAACTACCTATCAAATTATTTACAAATTTGAATGAATAGTATGTTTTTTTTTCCTCCACAAACCGTGTCGAACAGTGCATGTAAATGGCTACTTAATCAGCAGCCTACCAGAAAAGTCATTCATCGCTGTCCTCCTCCTCCTCCTGGGAAGAAAAACCACTAAAGTAGTCTTCTTCAGTGTCGGAACCGAACAGCCCCACAATTCCCTCGCCACTCACTCCGGCAGTCTCTCTCCCTCTTTCGTTGTTGCTCAAAAGCGCCATCCCCGCCCCGAGGCAAATCACCCCGAGTCCTGAGTGCTGTCCTCCCCAACACGCAGCAGTCCAGCCCCCCCAAAACCCGCTGGCGACATTCGACCTTACGACACCGCTCCATGCTGCCAACATTCACCAGCAGACCCGAGCAAAAGCCGCTACATCAATCGTTTTCAACCTGAAAACCGCAACACATGCACTTCTCCACACGTTCTCCATGGTGAAGCCGCGCGCACAGAGACCAAAACGAGACCACATATTAGGCGCATCACTGTATAAGTCACAAGGGTCAAAGAGTGAGAAAAAAAGTAGCTTGTACACTGGAAATTACGCTACATGCACCCACCCCCACTAATATTTAGTTCAATGTCCCTGAGCAAGTTTTACTTCGACCACATGCTTTTTGTAACAACAAGTTACTGGCATAATTCTGACTGGATATTTGACCGCTCTTCTTTGCTGAATGGGTATAGTTCATTTAAATTGGTTGGTTGACTGGCATGGGCACAGCTTTTAACTGTAGTCCAAAAATGTTATTGGGTTGAGGTCAGAGATTCGGCAAGGCCATTCCAGAAGATTAATTTTAGCATGCCTTATCCATTCCAAAACATATTTTGATGTGTGTTTGGGATCATTGTCCAGGTGCAACACCCAATTGTGTTTCAGCAGTCTAGCCGGTGATTTGAAGAAAAGTTGAAGAATTTGGAGGTAGTCCTCCTTCTTCCTGGTTTCATACACTTTTTGCAGTGCAGCAGTACCACTAGCAGCAAAACAGCCCCAGAGCACGATTCTACCACCCCCATACTTTACAGTTGGTACGGTGTTCTTAGGTTTGAAAACCTTACACCTTGACTGTTCCCAACACACTTGTCTTTTTAGACAAACACCTCAATCTTTGACTCGTCCGACCATAAATCATTTGCACACAAGGCGTTTAAACATTTCCATGTGAGCAACTGTAAATTTCAGTCGAGCTTGACCGTGTCAATTTTGAAGTACGTGCTTCTTTCTTGATCGACCCTCTTCGTCTACCGCAGTGGTTCTCAGTTATTTTCCATCCATCCACTTTCTATGCCACGCTTGTCCTCACTAGGGTCGCGGGGGTATGCTGGCTGACTTTGGGCAAGAGGCAGGGTACACCCCTCCACTGGTCGCCAGCCAATCGCAGGGCACATATATACGAACAACCATTCACACACACACACACACACACACACACACACACACACACACACACACACACACACTCATACCTATGGACAGTTTAGAGTCTCCAATTAACCTAACATGCATGTTTTTGGAATGTGGGAGGAAACCGGAGACGGAGAGTAACCGGAGAGTACCCACGCACGGGGAGAACATGCAAACTCCACACAGGGATGCCCAAACGGATATTCAAACCCAGATATTCCCCATCTCCCGCCTGTGTGGCCAACATGCTAACCCTGTTCCTGAACATCCCAACCAATTTTCTTTCATCTGATGGTAAGGTATGGGACTTCTTTCAGTTCAAAGTGGTGACAAAACCAAATAACTTGTACAGATGTGCAGTTGTTTGAACTGATGAGCTTTAAATCGGTGGTTGTTTGGGGATGACTGCACAATATTACTTCTTCTTCTATGATTGTCTTTCTTAGAATTTCACAGACTTCCTTAGAGGGGATCGAATGAGTACTGTCACACAAATCCCTTTTTGCTGCCAAATAGACCCTACCAGCTGCAGTCAATCATGATCACCAACAAGAAGTTAATAACACTTGGCCTTGTCAAGTTTGAAAACATTCTGGAACCTTCAGCACAACTTATTTTAAGATTTAGATGACTACATGTATATATTTAAGCTTGTATGTATAATTCAAGAAAATCCATAATGAATTAAAAATTGTTCACCCAATACTCCTAAGCTGTATTCCATCCTGGAAAAAGAACCAATAAAATAAATCAGTAAGGGTCCAATATTATTAATAAATTCTGCCCCAAGGCAAGTGTATGTACACTTCTGGTTCGAACCCCACAAACCTTTTAAGGGGACCTATTATGCTTTTCCTCTTTTCTGACCTATAAATGTTGTTACAATGTTGTATTCTCGTGTTAAACCATGCCAACGCGTCAGATAATGAGGTTTGCGCATTTGGAAGTGAGACCTTTAGCAGTTTTGGACGGCGCCTCAAGCTGTGTTTTATGGAGTTTTGTTTTTTTCAATACATCCATCGACGTCTATGCAACCCGGACGTCCTTATATGGGCATGCCCAACACACCCGCCCTGCTTTGCTCCGTTCAAGGTGTTAGCATGTAGAGCAATGGCTCCCAAGGAAATGTTTGTTCGGGTGTGCCTATAGAGGCAAGTATCAGGCAGAAGTGGTTGGAGTGGCTAATTCCCGGCCAGCAAGAGAAAAATATGCTCATCTGTCAACGGCATTTCACACGGGACTGTTTTGTGAACATGGGCCAATACAAAGCTGGACTACCTGCCAAACTGTTGCTGAAGTCCCACGCCTTTCCAACGTTACTTGGTCGTGTTCAAGAGTCAGAAGAGCAAGCTGTATGTAACAATTTATCAGTGTCCTAACTGTTTATTTTGTGTAAGTAATCGGACAAAAGGGGTTTCGGCAGCTGTCCGGAAGTCCTTAGGAGCGCACGGGAGTGTGACCAATCACAGCGGAGTGGGCTCGGCGGGAGGCGCACCTGGAGGAGGGCCGGGGGTG
Source organism: Dunckerocampus dactyliophorus (assembly GCF_027744805.1). Lineage (NCBI taxonomy): Eukaryota > Metazoa > Chordata > Actinopteri > Syngnathiformes > Syngnathidae > Dunckerocampus > Dunckerocampus dactyliophorus. Next base: position 44,242,881 of record NC_072820.1, read on the forward strand.
GAGTAAATTACACAGACTGTTTGGGTGGGAGGCAGTAAGAGGTGCACAGTCTGGAAGATCTAGAAAGCTCTAGATCGGGTTACCGTGTGTTGCTGCTCTATAGGAGTCCAGAACTCAATACAAAGACCTGAAAATTTGTACAATAGGTCTCATTTAACTTTGGAAAAATGGTAGATAACCTGCAAACATTTCCATCAAAGATGGCAATACCACTAAGACCACAACCTCCAACCTGGTACAAAGGCCCATCTAGCAGGCTCTTACAATAAACGCTTTCTCGTAAATGCATCATTGTTGGGTGAGTAATCACCACTTATTTAAAGTCCAGTCATAACTAACAATGTTCTTGTCCCTTGTAACAAGAGCATTCTCAACCATGATACCATCTTATAGAGTCAAGATAGATGCCAGAATTGACCAGTAATAGTAGTCTGCACTGTGATAGTACAGTAACTAATGAACGAATGATGGACAGTCCCTAAAGTCATACGCATTACTATCAGCCAACTTCCAGACAAAATCAGGCTAACACAAGTCACTTTTCATTCCTAAAAGGTGCAGTTAACATCTGTCCTTTCATTACAATCTTGCTCAGCATTTGAATATTAAAAGTTTAAAGTGAACTCCTTACACTGTAGCAAAGTCCAATCTGTAAGGTGTCATGTCTAACAGATCAATATAAGCGTGATACTGGGAGAAACTATGTTATTGAGTACTTAACACTGTAAACAGCACTTGAATGTGTGGATTTTCACTCTTCTTAATTTTAAACATCAACAAGTTAATGTCAACCTAAGAGGATATCAACAAAACCAACTTCAATCACTTATCCACTCACATCTGACAAAGCAAATACCATTTATTTACGGTGCAGTTTACTCAGTAACGAGCAGTATGAACATGCTCTTAACTGCAATACACGGCTGTGATATAAATTAACTTTCCGACACTACTGAAGCTTCAATGTTCCTGAAGGGAAGAGAAAATGCTGAAGACCTGCTGCTTTCTTAGCCAAAGAAAAAAAAACAACAAATTAGCAAATACAAAATAAATAATATAATAATCATGTAATTAATGTAATTAATCAACCAGTTAATTAATCAACTCCACCCACCAAGACAAAGAGACTATATGACTGACAAAAGGGCTCACTCTGTTCATGCCGCTGTTCTATGGAACAAACGGGCCACGGTGCTGAAGCCAATGCACAGAGTGAATGCTCTTCTTGCCTGTTTGGAGGCGAAAGATGAGGAAAACAGGCAAAATGATCATGTTCATTTTCATTTATTGTGCAATTAATTCATTTATTTATTATCTTCCCAGGCCTAGTGCCCACGAGACAGTGTTTTTTTTAAAATTCTGAACGAGAAATCTTGTCACGTTTTAATCTTGCAAGCTCTTGTGACACCCCTTGTAGTTTTTGTCACTGCATTATCTCGTCATCAACAGTTACAATTACATACAACAGATTTAATATAGGCAAGGTACATCCAGTCATTTTCGGACTGATATTTACTTGAAATATCTTGCCCGGCACTCCTTGTTTCAGTGATTTCATTTTGAGGGCTTTCAATGGTCACACAAACCCTGCATCCAGTTAAGAAGACACGCACACGCAACAAGAACAAGAAACTAAGTCTGTTGCTATAGTAACTGGAGGCAGCAGCGAGCAATAGCGTATTACACACACACACACACACACACTCCTGAATCAGTACGCATCGTCCATCCATAGTGAGCAGGTACAAGAGAGGACAGAGAGAACAAAGGAGAGTGCAAAGAATTTGATATGAACAATATCACTTGAGAGGAAAGCAGTAATATCACATCCTCTGATCAAAGAAAACAGATTGTTGTTGGACAGATGATTCCAGATGATGATTTGCCATGACGCATTTCATAGACTTCATGTTGCACCTTTCTGTACCACAATACATAAGGTACTTTTGATGAAATTCCAGGACTTCATATTCATCGACATTTAACATATGAATAAAAACTAATGGCTACTGATGAGCACCTAAAAGCATTTATCATTAATCCGATTATTTGCAATATACCAAATGAAGTCATCACTCATTTTCCATGTGTATCTTTTACTAGTACATCTGTGTGGGAATGTTCTTGTCCATACACCTCAACAGACAGCTTTTATCCATCATATATAAGTTTAATGATTGTGTTTCAATTCCTTTCGTGCCTTTTCGTATCCTCTCGTCTTTTTATTATACTTATGGGGCGGGGGGGGATCTACCAGCATGAATTGCGGAATTTATAGCGTAGATTTCAGCAGACAGAAAAAAAAAAAAGACTAGAGACACCTCTGAGAGGAACTACAGTAACAGCTCTATTGCAGGCATGTCTGAAATCTATATTCTGGGGCATGTTTCTCTCTGTCTATTTAAAAAGGCCTATTTTACTGCTCTGTCTGCATTGGTTGTTTGCTTTCAGGCCTTGTGTTCATTGGCTACGAGCAGCCTCTAGTGCAGCCAGCCAGAAAGCCGCTTTGGAGTCGTTAGTGATGGGCAGATTATACACCACTGCACTGTTGCAGACATACTCTCGTAAATGTAAAGGGTCAAAGCACAGGCAACTGGTTAATACATCAGTATGAGAAAGTCCAACCTGGCCACAGTATGGAGCGACAAACAAATGAGAGCATGGCCATGCAAGATTACCGGCATTGTCGTGATAGAAAAGTGGAACATCGAGCATTATGATGGTGACGGTGTCTCAATGACGTGGTCAGGTCATCAGAATGCGGTCAAATCAAGAGGTTGTAGGAAAAAAAAGCATATCATGGTAAAGGATCTTTAAACAAGGACATACACAAAGGGGAAATGGTACAAGAGTCTGACGACAACAACAACATCAGTTAGCGCTGTGCTCTGCCATGACTATTTGAAAGTAACATACTTCGCGTGCTAACAGGGGACCTTACAGTATGTGTGCTATACATTCTCAGGGCATTGAATCGATCACGATTGGACTGTTCAGGTTGTCTTAGATGACCTTGCGCCTCTCATCCGAGCAGGTTTCATCAGTTCATGCTCGAAGACGAGGTGGGACAAACACCAGTCAGAGTAGATAGGACAGCTCTAGTCTGAGAACTTGGTGCAAGATGAAGTGTATTTATAAGATGGGAATGGTTTCGCTCTTTTGCGGTTGACGGTCATTAGGATAAAATGGGAGTGGTGCCTCTGCCCGTCAATGATGGTAGTTTGGGTGCTGTCACCTTCGTTGCAACAATGATCATGGACACGCCTGAAACCAAGGCTGTGCCTTGTTTATTTATTGAAATCTTTTAGGAAGAGATGAAAGGACAGCATTATAGGTGTGAGAAAGGTAATGTCGCAGACCTCCCCCTCTGGCTTCTCAACCTTAACATGCATGGCTTCCCTCACTCCTCTTTCAAACCAATGACACAGGACGTGTGCCTTGCGTTGCGCATCTACTTGGTAATGAAACACAGAGCAGCCCAGCCTTTGGTTAGTTGGAGTCATGGCTAATGACAGTGCTTAGGAGACACTTTTCCATCGTTAAAGTCTCCTGATTGGGAACATTTTGCCTTCCCGGTAAAATAGGTGATCGGACAAAGATGAGCGTGTGAGAAAAGCAGTGTGCCATTGATCAGTCGAGGTGGTGAAAGGCGCTTTAAGCTGGAACTATTGAGGCTGCACTTCAGGCAATAAGGCCATTTCCTAAAAATAAAATAATTCAGACTGTTTACTTAAAAGAAACATTGCAAACCAAAGATGTCCAAACTGCGGCCCGGTGACAATTTTTGGCCAAGCAGCTCCTTCTTTTATTGGCCCACAAGCATATTCTAAAAATCAAATAAATTCATTATTAATGAGTAAGGATGTCACAAGATCTGTTACAGATCTGTAACAGAGTGAGCCCTTCTCTCACTCATACAGTCTCTTTGTCTCAGTGGGTGGAGACCGGGACACGAGCATACACACAGAGCGCAAAAGAGTGTAATGTGGTAGAGATTAAATTAGTAGATTGCAATATACTGTCACACTGTACATTTTTTTAATATATATTTTTTAAGTAATTAAAATCTCGTCTTGTAGACCCAATCTCGTGTATCGACTCGTCTCGTGACACCCCTATCAATTAGATATATAATTCAGTGTTCCCATACATTCATTAATTAAATTTAAAACTGGAATTTGGAACCACAAATAGATTTAGCGCCACCTGTTCACCCTTGTTCATAAACACATTATAATAGGACCTTCTATGACTGAAGTGTTTTGTCACCACTCCGTACAGGAGGTGGCGGTTTGTATCGTAACACTCTGCCAGAGAATAAGAACATGTAGCAGGAGAGATCAGCCTTGCGACCTGTGCGACAAATATCCAGAGCACTTGAGAGTAGGGTTATCCCGATCCACGGTCCACTTACGATCCAATACCCATATTGCAATCTTGAATATCGGCCAATACCAACATCAATCTGAGGTCAGCACGAATCATTCATACTTTTCTTACTTATTTTGTAGTGTGGAATGTCATAAAAGGCTCAAGTCTACTCAAACAGAACAATAATCAACACTAGTAGGTATGAGAAAAACAGACTTATTTACTTCTTTAAGCATGTGGGGTATGGTTTTATCAACAAAGTAGTGGCATAATATAGCAAGGTTCCAAGTATGTAAACCCGACTGCACTCACCACTGACAGGGGCTGCTCATCTTTTCTGTTATAGCCAATGACTTTTGTCGTCCCGTGGGAGTTTCCAGTGCAACGCTGCTTCAAATGCACGATGAGTTTGGTCGTTATTAAACTCCCCCGGTTCTGTGCCACCACGGGAAACTTGTGCATGACGTGTTCTGCACTGAGCGTACGTAAGTCTTTACGTAATGCGCTCAAACGGCTCATGTGTACAGTCACAGCCGGTAGTACAGTGCAGAAGAAAGATGACAGCATCAAGGTGTTCATTGTTCTGTGTGCATTGGATGAACAAATAAGTAGGTTTGTTGATGACGTTGTGCATTAAAATATTGATACAAATATTGAATATTTTTCAAGATCACTGAGAGTGTGTGCTAAATGCGAGCTGGTCTTCTTACGTGGCGCTGTGACTAATCAGTGCGTTTTCTGAGCTGTATGATCCTGTCATTTGTTTGCTGACTGGATGCACCGACTATGTTTGAAAGCCCCCAATTTTGCACGTGTAAGTAAATTTATGCTTTCACAAATAATGAGTCTTCTTCGGGTGTTGCGGCCACTTTGTTCGGCGGTCCTTGAACACGCCATGCGTGACACAGATTGAGAATTATGTGTGTGAGTTCTCCGACGCTGCACAGACAGACGTGTATTTCCTATTCTTCCTTTCACTTCGTCCTTGTTCACAAATGTTACTGCTGTGCATAAATGCACAAAGGTGAGGTTTAATAATGCCAGCTCTGTGCTGCTGTGCATTTTCACGAGGCTCATAATCTCATGCTGTATGCGGCCATATGTCCAGTCGGCTCAGTGATAAGCCTCATATTGAATTCATTTCCTAATTGGGTTCTGCATGTTACGTGCCTTTGTTTTCATAATTATTTACAATTATTATGTTTACGTGCATGGTCTAGTGGTTAGCACGTTGGCCAACACAGTAACAGCTTGGAGATCGGGAAGACCTGGGTTCGATTCTCCCCTGGGCATTTCTGTGTGGAGTTTGCATGTTCTTCCCGTGTGCGCGTGGGTTTTCTCCGGGTACTCCGGCTTCCTCCCACATTCCAAAAACATGCAGGTGAGGTTAATTGGCGACTCTAAATTGTCCATAGGTATGAATGTGAGTGTGAATGGTTGTTTGTCTATATGTGCCCTGCGATTGGCTGGCGACCAGTCCAGGGTGTACCCCGCCTGTCGCCCGAAGTCAGCTGGGATAGGCTCCAGCATGCCCCCGCGACCCTAATGAGGAAGAAGCGGTATAGAAAATGGATGGATGGATGTTTACGTGCATTAGTTGCATTGTACTGACTATTTCCATGTTCCATGTCCTCTAAAACCCTCCCCATTTTAAATTAGTAGTTAATGTGTGCAGTTGAAACATAAGACACATGATTTTTTTTTACATAATATCATAATATATATTTAATAATTTATTCATTTTGTGGTTTATGTTTTCTAAGTGTGCAGGAGTAAAGGGTACATGACTTCCAGTCATATGTCTGAAGGGGTACACTACTGTGAAAAGTTTGGGAACCACACTTTTTTCAACTAATCTGTTGAAAATTGCAAAAAAAAACAACAACAAAAAAAGCGACAAATCTGGCAACTTTTTTGCGTGTTATTGGAAATTTTTGGACACATGAAAGCACGTATCACTCTCCTCAACTGGTGGCTCAGTCTTGCTTGTGACATTTAAAAAGACGACAATTTGTAGTTATTTGTTTTGCTTTTCATATTTGTCTCGTCACGTTTTGTCTCTTTCACAACATTATTCCCGTCTCCTACAGAACGCATAACGTGTCATGGACAATTACGCAAAAATTAGCGACACAGTCACGTGGGGGATCAAGGATGGAACCCACAACCAGGTTGCGAGAGGACCGCCTGAGCCGAGGTGAAACACCGGTAAATTAAATTCCTGGTTACACCTCAAACACACCTTGGAGAGCAATGGAAAGCCTTTGCATCACGTTGCTTTCCATTTTTGTATACCCTGTATTACAGGGTTCATTTTAACAAGAAGTGTTTTACTGCAGTCAAACTGGTTTCAGCATGGAATTAAAAGATTACAAAGCCTGAAATGTTCTGAGAAGGTTAAGTCTACAACATGCAAGAGGACAGAGGACTAGAGTAGCGCTCTTGTGAAGGTTTACTGGGATGTAAATAATGTGGGGCAGAGAGAGAGAGAGAGAGAGAGAGAGAGAGGGAGAGAAAATGAGCGCACATGAGCTGAAGTAATAGTCAATGACAGCATGAAGAGACATTCCCTCTCCTACAAGGTCATATCAGGAAGAGGGCGACAGAACGAGCAAGTAGAAGAGAGAGGAGGAAGACAGAAAATATTTGGCAGACAGAGGAAAGAGAGACAAACAGAACAGGATTGAGAGCAACAGAGAGTGGCAAAGTAAACAGCCTTCAGCATAGTAATGTGAAACAAGCCCCCCCCCCTCCTTATTGCTCCTTCATCTTCTCCATACGAAGGATGTGTGGGCCCAGGAGAGAAAGGAGAGAGGAGGAAAGGGAAGGAAAAGGCACATCCAAAAATAGCACTGTTGTTTCAGATGCATTCCTGGGAAAATACTGACTCAAACGCGTCCCCGAATTCAGGCCGAGATCGTTTTAGGCGTGCATTCTCTCCCATTTCCTACATCCTCTGCATTCGCTTCATGCTTTCCCCACTACACTTGCGCCAAGCCAACATAAAGCATACCAGTGTTTCCCCCAGGTTTACAGCTATGCGGGGGCACATGCAGCGTAGCCAACTGTAATTTGATCGCTCCTCTGCAGTTACACTTTGTGTGCACACGTGTGCGTCGTACACTTTGTTGCAGTAGCTACTCCACAGTTACCTGTCAATAACCTTCATAATAGAAAGACTCCAAATTTGTCCGCAAAGTACAAATTAGGACATGTCGTTTCATTAAGGCGATCGCTCCTCCGCATGTGAGAGAGCAGATGACAGAGTAAACGTGCGGCAATGTAAATAAATAAATAAGATAAACCGATATTGATACTTTCTGCTTCTCAAGACCGATACTGATAACCAATTCATTTTTAGCTATTATTCTAAATGTAGATTTAACTGTAGTTTGTTCACACACAGAAGTATGAAACTGAAAGGTGGATTAGACAAACTGTACCTGTAGATTTGTCCTAACCAAATATGACATCACTGCTATTAAGTCATTCAGTGCCACCCATTTTTCAAGACAAACCCCTTCAGTAGTGGCCATTATATTTTTTTGCTTTCGTGACAGCTCAAATATCTAAAACAACTATACCAGAACATAAACAACACAAAAAAGGGTGTTGTTTTACAACATTTCGAATTGAACTGTGTGTGTGTGCACATGTGTGTGCACGCGTGCGCATGCGTTAAAATTTCCCTACAATGTGTAGCCTTCTGCACGCTACACTCTACGCTTCCGCGAAAAAACAACGTATAATATGTTGTTGGGATCGGGCGTTCGGGTTTATAAAAAAGTATAACTACGTCTTTGGTATTGAATGAGTTCAACAAGATATAAACAGTAACAAAAATCGGGAACAGTTCTGTTTCTAGAAATGGACGTTTATTTTTTTTCAAACTAACCAAAGTAGTACAAAGTACAAAGCTCTAAGTGGTTTACTAGCCAACAAAAGCTGGTATCTTCAACAATGATAAAGGGCATATTGTCCAGTGCCATCATATCCATGATAAAATCACAGATCGCTTTAGCCCTCGGGTCATTTTTTGCAGTTTTCAAGCATTGCGGCCATAGGAACAAGTTTCGCTGCTACAAGTAGCTTTGTGGCCTCTTCTTTAGCAGCACGGGTGTTTTCGCAGGCTTTTCAAAACACCATCGTACCGATGCCGGAATTTCAGGTTGCTGATAAGGTTCGTTGTGTTGAAGGTCGATGTTTCCCCCCCCCCCGCAGACTGTTGCAGAACATTTGGTGCAAATAGCATGTGACATGTCCTCTTTTGAAACAGTAAAGAAGTCCCACACGATTGTTTACCAGTTAACTCGGGAGAGGCGGGGAAGTGACGACAGGCTGTTTGCAGCTGCAGCACATCACGGAAAAGGAGCGCTTGATTTTCTCACCTTAGACAAGTACCACACACCACAGTACGGTTAATCGCGCCTCATCGGAGAGTTGTTTATTTTAATTATCGGTTATCAGAGCTATTTTTCAAGTTATGGGATTTATCGGGGGGCCGCGCGGTGGTTAGCATGTTGGCCACACAGTAAGGCGGGTTCGAATCTCCGTGCGGAGTCTGGATGTTGTGGGTTTTCTCCAGATGCTCCGGCTTCCTCACACGTTCTAAAAATATGCATTTAGCTTAAGTGGAGACCCTAAATTGTCCATAGGTGTGAATGTGAGTGTGAATGGGTGTTTGTCTATATGTGCCCTGCGATTGGCTGGCGGCCAGCACAGGATGTACCGCGCCTCTCGCCTGAAGTCAGCTGGGATAGGCTTTCGTGTCCCTGAGGACAAGCGGCATAGAAATACTGTATATTCGGTATGATGTCATAATTACTCCTCTCATATTGTATATATACATATATATTTAAATTTAATTAACAACTTGATCTTCTTATCAATGTTTGGGAATAAATTTTAGCTGAGAGTTGACACCAAGGATGGGTATAACAATCAATGAATCAATTAACTATTCAGAATGTGTTCATTGTGGGAACTGGATGGCTGCTTGATTCAGTCTCAACCAGTTTGCGGTTTAAAGGAGAACAACATGACGGCAGCTATGGGAAGCTGAGCTATGGCACATTCACGGCCAACTCCTCCAGGCAACATGATTGTGTTCAATCCACTGCTGTATCATTCAAGATGATTATCTTCGAAATCCACAGACACATCAAAACAACGATACACGGACTCTTGCAGCTCCAGCAATCGGATGGCTTGAAAAATGTCCTCTACGTGTTACAGATTTACTACATTCAATCACAGCAGTGAATAAAAGGATTCCCATCCATCAAATACGGAGTGCTGTCGGATTAGAATTTCCTGACAAGTATTGAATATTGAAAGAGTCAGTCAAGGACACAAACAAGACATTCTTCACCTCTTTTTCCTCCCTCTAATTTTTCATGGCTCCTCCTCTCATGATAATACAGCTCTATTAATAGCAGAGTTACAACGAGACAATCGGAGAGTGGAATCTAGGCCAGCAGCTGCAGAGGCTGCATGGGAAAATCCCTCCCGTCTCCTCCAGCCTGGATGGCTGCCTGTGGACTGAACCCGATTACAGCGCGTGCTAGCAATCCAATCAAAATAGTAAATACTTTCTATTGAAATAGTACGGGTCGCCGCTTCTAAATGTATGTACTATACAGTGATAAGCTCCAAAAGATGAACAATTGTTTCTAATACAATCATTTTTGCAAAGTAGGATTCAATATTAATAAACAGAATGTTTTCATAGTGGAAAACCTGTTTATCAAATTTATAAATATAATTTTTACTATTATTAGAGCCCTGTAAACATGAAATACCCCATAGACACCTTTACGCTGCTGTTATTCTTTGTTTACACCACATTGCAGAACTCTTGCGTGCAGGCTACGGGATCACTGCAGGGCCATAGGAGACGCCGCCGCTCATAGCATATAGCAAGCAACCGAGCTAACTAGTTAGATTCAATTTTTTGGTGCTAAACTTAAGAAAGTGTTTCAACGAAGTGGTTAAGATGGATAAGATCAGAAGCCAAAAACGTACCACTTCCACACGGAATGGGAGAAGAATTTTTTTTTTCTTCCACAATGTCATGTCGGACATGCTACGGCTGACTCCAGGCAGTGTTAAGGTAATGTAATGTCTCATCAATGTAAAAGGACTGAATCTACCTGTCTTTGTCACTGGACACCTCCGCATCAGACACGCTAGTTTCATCGTCGGTGGTTCGAATAAACGCTGCTTAATTCCATGTTCTGCAAGTTGTCTATTTCATCTCCAGATGATTTCTTCCTCCACGAAAACTATTGACACATCGCTCAAATCTTCGCTATCATCACTGTTAACCATCCATGTTTCTTTATTTGTGAAGTTCGACTGCGCTGACGTACCTTGGGAAACACCCCTTTTCTGCGACTGGAGTTCGTCACTGCTCCCGCCATGAAAAATACATGTCATTTTTGCAAATCTACCGTTTGCTTTCATAAAACGAACAACGTAGAACGTAATTACAAAAAATATAGAACATATTTAAGCAAAGTTGCTAAATCATGTCCTTCACTTGTCCTGTGGACGGTGTGAGTGACTCGGGACGTCCAACTTCACAGTCTAGGAAAGGAACTTGACCATAACCTGAGGACCACCTGTATTGCCAGTCACTGATTTTATTGAAATAATCTTTTAGAGATGAAGAAAAATAATCAAACCATAGTGAGTCTTGAACAGCTCAGCAGTCTGCTAATCACTGTGGGCTGTTTCCCCTGAAGAGGTCCTGGGTGGTCTCGAGCAGTGGGGGAAATAAGCTCCTACCACCTGCTCCGTAATTTCAACACACAAACACGTTACACAGTCTTATCAGCAGTTCTGCATAATAGGCTTCAGATTACGTACACTTATGTGCTGAGTACTAACAGCACAAACAAACGATAAATCGTGAGGTAAAACATTATCACAGTGATAATGTCCAGCAAGCTACATCCACATTTTCCCAGTGGTATGTTCAACCCCCCAATGCCCTCAACATTCCCAAAAACGGTCAGGTCAGGTCACAATGGAGTGGCCGCCCTCTAATAGATAGCATAATTCTCAAATGGGAGCTCAGATTACCATCACATGAAGGGGCTGTGGTGTTATGTGGGGACAACATGGGAAAGGGCTGGCTTCTACTACACATTCATGTGACTCAACAAAGATTGGCGCCTCTGTGTGCCCGTGGGCGGGTCAAAGATTGAACAACAGGGAGAGAATAACAAATGTCAGAGAGCGAGAGAGCGAGACGGAGAGTTCGGACACTTTAACCCTTAAGAAGCCACGGTGACACGCGTCACCAACACTTTCAAAGTCCTAAAAGCTGTGTGCTTGACATGAACATGAAGTCCCTACGGCACAAACATGTTGGAGTGGCTTTCATGTGATTATATCAGGATATGTCGTCCCCAAAAAAGCAGTGTGTCAGGGAAACACATGTGAAGGGGCTTGCCTATATTTTTTGCCATTAAAAAAGGCAATTTTTTTACACGTTTAACAATTCTAATTTTAATAGGGTGTCAAGTAATAGTTGGTGTCAAGTTACTCTATATTTCTTGAATGAATTCAGATCATGAAATTGTGAATTGAAATACATATAAATGATGAGTGAAAGGGATAACTGAACATTTAAGGTTACTTTTACCTTCATTCAAGACGTGATTCTTGACGTGACTGCGCCCCAAAGACACGAGATCAACCACCACCACCTTCTTCATTTGACATGAGCTGTTTCTTGAATTCCATAGTGTTTCTCACCTCAACACTGTAACCCAAAGTAGAGCCAAAGAAAGTTGCAAGTGCCATTATTTTGATAAAGAAGGCGAGAAACACTATTAAAATCATTTATATGCATTTAGAATTGTTTTCTAAATTATCATAACGTGTCTTGTATTCACACTCAACCGCCGATGACGTCACAGACGGGTGATGTAACTGGTTCCGGCTGCCATTTTGTTTGCTAGCTAAAAGGACACTAACAAAGAAGGCAGTTCTGATGAAAAAAAATATATTAATACTGGTGGACTCACACAGTGTATTAATAACACAAAACGTGCTCCATATTGTACGCTGACCAAAGAGTGCACGCAAATCGAGGCTAAATTAGTGTGTACATTTTTGACAACGCGTAAGTCATAGATTTACCATAAACGCCTAACGTAACATACAACATCACAGATATTTGACAGAAATTTGTGTTTAGGGATGTCCGGATCCGATCTTCAGGATCGGGATGGGCTGCCGATCTGCTGTATTTGTGAAGATCGCAGAATAATCGGCTTCCGCCACGAGATCAGGCCGATCACATTTGTAACTTTGAACCACACTCCAACAAATTTGGACAAAATGAGCCAATGATGTATTGCATCAATAAATAAATGTACAGATTATTGTGTTTTATTCACAAACCCAAACAGCACACACTCTATGCTGGTAAAATAAGTGGAAAGGGTAAAACGGAATAAAAGAAATTTGGGGGAAAAAAGAAAACTGATTTCATGGAGAGAGATGTGTTAAAACATGTCATATATTCCAATTCACACCTCAAATGGATCTATAACCATGTCAAATGATTAGTCCTACCCTAAAAGTATTTTGCACGCCCATTTTTTCCAAGTTTATCATTTATTCGATGGACTTTTATTGGATTAGGGACCTGACTCGCAGACGTTTGTTTCAAAAGCCAAACAATATTGTCGGTCATGCTGTGTAATAAAATAAATTCAGCAATACTTCGGTTGCATCATTTTCAATGCTTTGAAGAGCTATTTTCATAACCATATTGAATTCCGCAATTTAATGTTTGCAACAAAAGCTTACTATTATTAAAAAAAACAAAACAAAACAAACAAAAAAAAAAACGATTGGTAGTGCATTGGATCGGCAAAACTATTTTAAAAAAAACAATCGGATAGGAAGCCAAAAAATGTGGATCGGGACATCCCTATCTTTAGAAAAAACACCAGTAATGTGTGATGTGTGTCCCACCTGTTCTATAGTATATGCCCCACAATTCTCCTTTCAGCAAAAATGTGTGTATGGGTTCTGATGGGTTAAGGTAGCAATTTTCCACGCACACAAACAAAACACAACCGTGGCTCTAAAGTGGATGTGGTGACAAAGACGACCTCTAGATTATAACGACAATCCAAAAGATGGTTTGTTCTTGGTTTTGGAATGCTACAAGAATCTCAATGTATATGGTCTCTGTGCTGCAGAGGACAGACGGTCTCTGACATTTCAGGCAATAACAGAGCCTGGTAAAGAGAGAGAGAGAGAGAGCAATCTTGTGGAAGGAAGAAAAATATGGAAGGGAAGTTGAATGAGGCAGAGAGCACTCACCCAATATCTAACATGACTCATTAAGCCATGTTTTCAGACAGTGGTACTGTGTAGTTCCGTTTGCTTTGGTAGCATTTTGAAGGGTAAACCCTTAAGTGGCGTGCATTGTGAATGCAGGTGTATGCAGGCAGGATGATTATACAGTAGCTGTGGCAGAGACAGTACACACATTAGCGTGTTAGAGCCACATCAGCACAACACTGCAACCCACTATTTGGGTAAATAACATGTTCCACCCTTATAAAATGTAAATGCATACTGCCTTAGTATAAGGAACACCACTGTCAATAGGCTCTCACGGTAAACCAATTGTTTTTTTTTTGGTTTGTTTGTTTAATTTTCCTTTCTACTTCAATCCCGGTATCACAAGGAGGTGATGATTCACAATCAATCAAGTACGCTTTGTACTTTAATATTGGAACTTTTGCTGTTGCATAGCTCTAGATGCTGCAGTATTTGAATACGCAGCCCCCAGTTTTCTGCCAGTGTGCTCTAGAATATCATGGTGTTATTATTTGTTAGCATGTTTTGTTCCAACTAATGCTTTCAATGTGTTATGTTTTTGTTTCCTGCAGGATTATTTTGAAGCGAAAAGCTGACTGCACAAAAGTGAGGCTGCGTAGAGCCGACCCGGTACTGTGCAGTGGAAAAGTTGCATAATACTTCTGGAATGCCATGTGCTGTGGTGAAGTACAGTACAGTTGTGGTCGGGAGAAGATCAACATTTCATTGATTAGACAGTCGAGGGAAGTAAACAGCGTTTCCCCGATCATTATTGTATTTTAGGAGGGCACCCTCTGCTTCTCCACCAGGAGTGTCCAAAGGGTGGCGCAGGGGCCATTCAGGACCCCCAGCTGTTTTTTTTTTTTTTTTATTATTAGCCCTCTGCACTTTCTAAAAAACACAATTAGACAAGAAAACAAAAAAAAAAATAACAGCAAAAATTGAGTCATTTAGGGATTGGACCAATTAAAATCAAATGGGCGATGATAAATTGCAAAGCATTTTAGGCTGGTACATAAGGTTTTTTTTCTTTAAATCTTAAAAAAAAAACAAAAAACAAAACGCTTGTGGATATCTACATGGGTTGATTTTTAAAAATTGTAAACGTGGCCCCCGCATTCTTAGATTTTTTTCTTGATGTGACCCTTGGTGGGAAAACAATTGGACACACCCCTGCTCTAGACAGTCAGGTCATTTAAGGGTACAATTCTTACAGAACAGATCTATACCGTGTGTTGCTGTTTGTTTTTAACAACCTAAATAGCCTTATGTTCATTTATCTTATTTCAGCGTCAGCATGTCATTTCTGTCATTCCATGGTTGTACATTTACGATTCTCCTATGCTCTATGTATCGCCCACCCTATCGCATGAATTTTACACGTTTGATTTCATGACTTTCTGGACTATTTCAGAATAGTTCTATTTATTTATTTTATACAATGTGATGTTTATCAAATATAACCGGCGAGGGGCAATCACAATACAGTTACGCTTCATAGTGCACGTGTGCTTGTGTTTGTGCAGGTGTTCGTCAAAACGTACTCCCGATTACTTGCCCTGCCAAGCTAGTAAACCTGGGGGAACACTGCATATGGATGGAAATGCAGAAGATTACTGACCAATTTAGCGGTAAATCAGACATATTATGCATTCCCCCCCTCCCAGATTAAACTTAACATGTATGTGGCATACTTTGGTCAAAATACCACAAGGATTAAGAATTACAGCACACTTAACACCCTCTGTAATCAGCCTGGTTCAGAGCAGACTGTTTTGGGGCGCTGCCCTGTCTCATGCAAATGAGCCACTGCTCACCTCGCCCATCTCTACAGTGGCGCATGCCAACGTGAGTAGGCTCAGCATTACCATGACAACTACTCAGCACTGCTGAGGAGACTCCCGCACTCACGAGTACAACAGGATGTTACTCACAGGTCACCATCACCATTAATTGGAATAAACCATCCTTATCACCCCATTCAAATTAAGGTAAACCCAAACCATTAATATGAATATTTTATTTAAAAAAATGAATTACTACTGGCAAAACTTATATCCCCAACACAAAATCCTTGAAGAGAATATATACCATGTACACAATATTCGATTAAGTCAACCATCTCGCCTTATAAGAGAGTTGCATCTGATGATTCTCTAAGGATCACGGTGATTGATGGTCATCTTACCTCTGAACTTTGGCACTTTTGGGATCGCACGGTGTTTGGTGGTTACCATGTCAAGCTCGTAAAAGGTTTGAATCTTCACTGGACATCTGTTTGCATGTCCTCCCCGTGCATATGTCAGTTTTGTCCGGGTAATCCGGAATCGTCATTTCCAAAAGACATGCAAGTTGGCCATCTAGAGACTCTAAAAGGTGTGAGTTTGATTGGTTATTTGTCCTGTGATTGACTGGCAACCAGTCTAGGGTATCAGCTGTTCGTCCAAAGTCAGCTGGGGTAGGCTCAAGTTGGCAAAATGTCCTACTTTGGGTATATCTTTAATGTACAACTTTCCCTTCTTGGTGTTCATCTTAAAGAAGAAGCATCATAAACAATTTAACCATTAGACTAAATCCTGTGGACCTCAGTTTGACCTCATTAAAGAAGAACTGGAACAGATGCCACACTCGTTATCTCAACCAAGTGTGCAATGAAACCTCAAAAGAAGAACTCCGACAATGTTCACTTCTCTCTACCAGGTATCTGGGGACTGTGTCAATATCCACCAGACCCAGTCAAATCGTCTGCCACCATTCATGTACCGTCACCTGTCTCTCCACAACCAACCGATCCTCCTCCGCCATGTATGTTATCCGAAAGCTTCAGAAGACCTCCACTGAACCAACTCCACGGCAGACTATATGAGGTAAGTCCTAAAAAGCAGACGCAATGCTGTTAAAAACTGAAATGACAAATGTTGATCGTGTTGGTCTTTCGACTCTGGAACGTGCCTGATGTTAGAAAAGTTTTAATAGACATCACTCCTCTTGAGGAGAACCCTGCTCAGTTATTTACAAGCACCATTGACAGAAGCAGTCAGGATTTATTGGAACTGCTTGTCTGAAGTTCCTGATAGAACTACCTCAGGAAAACTGTACGACAATACATGTATCTGTATTGAACAGTTGGATACAGTGGTTTCGGTTCAATAGCACTATGAATCGAACGATACTGTAACCCAGATGTGGATGCCACATGACAGTCAGATGACATCAAAGCCCCCTCCTGATTGGCTGTCACTCCTTTTTCATTTTTCATGTGAGCAAAAGTATTGGAACATGTGACAGACAGGTGTGTTTTGTTGCACAGGTGTGTCCTATTACATTGCTTATCAATCAATAACTAGCACTGGATGCCTATCGTCAGTTTCAGATTGGGTAGGATACATTTTGTCTGCGGAGACTGCATTTAGAGGTGAAAACAACGGCGAAAAATGAGCAATTGTGAATCTGAGAGAAAATCAATCCGAGCCATTGCACAAACATTGGTCATAGTTAGTACAACCATTTTGAATGTCCTGAAGACGAAAGAAAGCACTGGCGTACAACGTAACAGACGTGGAACAGGTAGACCAAGGAAAACATCAGCAGTCGATGACAGAAACATTGTGAGAGCTGTAAATAAAGACCCTAAAATAACTGTTAGTGACACCAGCAACGATCTGCAGAGGGTAGGAGTGAAGGTATCACCATAAACTGTTCATAGAAGACTTCATGAACAAAAGTACAAAGGCTACACCTGAACATGCAAACCACTCGTGAGCAAGAAGAAAAGGAAGGGCAGGCTGGAACTGACCAAAGTCCATAAAAGTTTTGTTTCTGAATTTTTGAGGCTCATGTCTATACTTTTAGGCAAATTCCAGCCTGCCCTTCCTATTCTTCTTGCTAATGTGATCGCTCCACTCTCAAGTCATTATCGACAGCTGCCACCTTCCCCAATAACAATGTAAGTAAAAATAAGGAATAATCCACAAAGTCTGGGAAATTGCAGTAATGAAGCAGTGTATTACAGTGATGACATGAGGGAACAGTCCAGCAGGGGCCCAAGAGAGCGAGGGGGAATCAGGCCGGAGTCGAGCACAGTACGAATGGTGAGTGCGAGTACGTCCTAAAATATGGTGTTGTTAATAGGAAGACCATCTGAGAAGCTCACAATCTCTGTTGTGATAATTTCAATAAACTAAACTGATAATCTCGCAGCTTCACAGTACTTGACAAGTGATAGAAAAAAAACTCATCAGTGGGTAATTTATTGTGGGTTTTTTCTTCATTTGGGTGTTAAATTGCTCTTGCTGCGTGTCCTGGACACAAAGGATACAAACAAGCTGGCAAAATTCAATTACAAATGGGGAAAAAATACAGTTGTAAAAATCACCAGCTGTGTACAAGCCATTTGCTAATAGGATAAGTAAAATTGTGCACCACATAAAATACCTGCAGATATTGCCACAGCAGAAATTATGCATGGGCCTGGTTCTTAAAAGCCTCGCTTTCATCGTGCACAATCTTTCCCATTATCTCTACCTCTTTTATTGTGTTTATTTTTAGTAATTATAATGCAGAATGCCAACATTGCATGCCTGATATCTGAGATCTGACTTGAAACAAACACACATCACTGTTGAGATATTCTTCTTCTGGCGATATACTGCACATACTGTCCACACAGACAGATGCTATCATCCACATCTTGGGGCTAATCATCTTTTCTTACATTTGTTTGAAATACAGTACAATGTCTGCTGCTTCCAGATGCGTTTAAATTGAGGAAATGCAGCTTGAACAAAACCCTTTATTTCACAATACAGGAAACAGCTTGTTCGTACACACAGAAGTATTCCGCGTAATGGGATTGTGTATCTGTGAGCACAGCTGAGCAGATGAAGGGTCAGCACACAGCTCGGTGAACACTTATCGTGCCGCCCATTAGAACTCTGATACCTACTTCGTGATTTTTGTTCAGGCTTTGTGTGGTACAGTCGTCACTCGCTACAACGCAGTTTTCAAAAGTTACTCGTGGTTGACTATGGCCTATTATCAGTAAAACAAAAATAAATAAAATTCAACGGCAAGTCATATGTAGAATGCTGGCCACTAGGCATCAGTAATGTGACATTATATTACATTACAGAACCTTAGCTACCACACTGCATGTAGTCAGCCATGGCATGTCTGACATGATAGAGAAAAAAAGAGTTCTCCTCCCATTCCGTGTGGAAGTGGTAGTTTTTTGGCTTCTTACTTTGTCCTTCTGCACCACTCTGTTTTGAACACTTCAAGTTTAGAAGAAATCAATTGGAGGCTAACTATTTAGCTTGCTAACTTGCTATATGCTATGAGTGGCAGCCGTCTCGTATGTCTCTGCAGTGATCCCGTAGCCTGCGCATCAGTGTTGTGCAATGTACTGTAAACAAAGAAAAATAGGAGGTTAAATGTGACTATAGGGGTGTTATTTCATGTCTACAGGGCTCTAATAATGGTAATAAAATGCATTTAGAAAGTCGTAAACAGGTATTAAATAGTCCGTTTATTAATATTGAATCCTACTTCTTGGAAGTTCACTTATTGCGGTCGGGTCTCAAACCAGTTAACCGTGATAAATGAGGGACGACTATATTGAATTCTTGACATGTAAAGTGCAAATAAAAAAAATTAAACAGAAGTATTTAGTTCAAATGATTAAAATAAAGAAATTAGTTAAATAAAAAAGATGTCCAGAAACTATCGTAGCTCAACTGTTAATGAGCCAAAAAATTGACATTGTTGTCTGACTACTAATGAGTGGGAAAGTGAAAACTACAGTCCATCGGGCACATCAGTCAGAAGGAGACACCTAGACAACAATAACTGTTTGCATGCACTAAACATGGAGTGTCCAAACGTTTTCAACCGAGGGCCAGATAGTGAAAAATGAATGCAAGGGCTACTTTGATATTTTATAATATGCTAAGAAGTTATAAATACATTTAAAAAAAAATGCATCTCCGCTTTTTAAATTCTTTTTATGAACTAGGGTCTATGCTCTTTAATCCCCATTTTTGCTGTTTAAATTTTCCATATATTTCAACTTTCTTCTGAAATAATAATCATACATTATCGCAATATTATAACTTTATTGCCATAATATTATAACATTAGAATATTGCAGGCTCTGGTTAAAGCTATACGGTCGCCAGCAAAATCAGTTTGACACCTAAAAAATAAACAGGCACACCTTTGTCCGTTCCAAGCTAAGCAATCCACTCAACAATGGCAAAATAATGGCATGCTGTTGTTCAACCTGTGGTGCAAACCAAAGTAAATCAAGTTAGCTAACTTACTATTATGGAATGCAGCATCATATACAGTATAGGTCTATTGCTTTTTGATGGCTGTAAAAGTAAATAGTGACCTCTATAATTCTCTTGGAGTTTCTCTCATCAATAATTTGCAGTGCTCTTTTGAGATAAGGTCATATGTCACATGTTCAAATAGCTTCTTCTCCACGGCAATGAAAAATCTGATATTATCCGCAGGGTTTTGGGTTTTTTTTTGTCGCTTCCTAACTGATGATCGAGGAATATGGCACTCGCATGAAAAAACATGAACATCTCATCCAGCCTCAAAGGCTACAGAGACTGTTACACTGAACTATGCTACATTGGAACCTCTGAAGTCAAATTCCCTTGAATTTGTGGGAAAATATGCCTGTGAAATTGCACAACAATCAAAAGCCGGACCGCAAGCCCTCAGCTAATTTTGCAATATTTCAGTACAGTTGAGGCTATTTCAGCACAGACAGCACTAAAAAGGTTTTAGTCCACAAGCATATTTCTCTTTTTCTGTGGCTTTTTTTTTTTTTTAACCTTGGTGTGAAGTAACTCACTTCCTAACCACATGCAGCGACCTCCTAAATGTCCGCCACCTCATTCGTCAGTCACTATCGACGTGAAAACTCAGTACACGTTTTACCATTCTGTGGTCAACTTCTTTTTACTTGGGTATAACAAAAATCAAATACTGAAATGCATGAAGTTTTTTCTTCCAAGCAGTAATCCCCATACGCATCTGTCGGTTGTCAACATACATACATACATACATACATACATACATACGTACATACATACATACATACATACATACAATGCTGCTGTACTGAGAGTAATTTGAAAATGTTACTTAAAACACCCCATGTACAGTTAATGAAGGTTATATGATGGCGTAGTTTGACCCTGGAATGAATTAAATGTATTTTTCCATGGAAAAACTGTAATGAAGTATGAACAAATCAGATGTCTTAGAGGTTTCATTGTAATTGGGGGCTATGTGGCTAATAGTGAGGTCTTTTTCTACTCATGTTTGAGTGAACAGGCCTGATAGTGACTGCACTCAGCCAGTTCAGGACTCTGGGGAGGAATTACTCCAGCCAAATGAATGAATGAACCCTGTGACATCACTGTAGCAAACACTATGTGGTCTTATACATTCCGGTCAGAAGTTTACATACACATCACGGGTTTGAATGTCTTGTTCATTTTGAGTCTATGCATTTAAATGGTTATTTTTCCACAATGGAATGACATGTAAAGATTTTTATAAACAAGGATTAGATGCAGAATTTTGTATTTTCTCTAATTTACATCAGGTCAGGATTATACTGTACATATAGGCTCAATTATATACATACAGTCAGATAAATGTTATAATAAGTGGCGCCAAAGGCTCCAGAAAATGGCTGAACATGTCAAGGCCAAGGCCTGCGGTAGTGATCATGACTGACTGTACCTGATAATATCTCTTTGGAAACACAAAAGGATTTGTTTGACAGCGCTCATTGGATCAACAAACACTCAGAACAGTGGGAAAGTCCTAGGAACTCAGTGAAGCTCTAAGATGGAAACAAGTCCTGGATGAGACAGCCACATTTTCCAAAATCATCAGTTCAAACAATTATACATAAGTACATGTTAGTGGAAGTGTCAATACTTTGCCAAGGTCTAGAATAAGAAGGATGGGAAAAGTCTAGAATGTTCAGGAACTGCCAGGGAACCAGCAAGATTCAAGCCTCCCGAGAACTGGAACACCAGTGTAACTGTCCATAAATCCCTGCTCCGAAATCGAGACCATCAAGTTTGACGGAAATGTGCAGTAATCCGCATGGTCAAGCCAGATGCCTTCTGGTTTTATGGTCGGAGGAGAAAAAAAGATTGTGCTAGAAGTATGTTTGGAGGAGTCAAACTGAGGCTTTCACATCTTACAGACCAACATGGTGGTGGTAGCATCATACTCTGGGGCTGTTTTGCTACCAGTAGTTGACTGGTGGGATGGAATGGATGGATGAAAAAGAAGGACTACCTCCAAAAGCTTCAATTTCAGCTAGAGAGCTGGAATTTGGATGCAATTGTGTATTGGGTTCAGGACAATGATCCCAAATACACATCAAAACTGGTTTTGGAATGGATAAAGAATGGCCTTCCCAAAGCCCCAACCTCAACCCTATCGAACATTTGCGGGCAGATCCATGCCAGGAAACCCAGCAATTTAAAATAAACTATCAATTCTGCCAGGAAGCGTGGTTAAATATCCAGCCAGAATTATGCCAGAAACTTCCTGATGGCTCCAAAAAGTGTCTGGTTGAGGTGAAACATGTTAAGGAACATTGAAAATATACTGAGGGTGTATGGACTCAAAATTAATATGACATTCATTCCCATGAGTGTATGTAAACTTCTGATCAGAACCGTACAAACAGTGAGCTGAGCTTACACCAGTCCACATTCGCATGTAGGACAACTGATGGAATAAGAGCTTCAGGAAGCTAAAGCCCTGTAGGGCCCAAGGAAATCTGTTTTATTGTTTCCCCAAATTCCGTTTTAATTTTTTAAATTCCGTTTTGTGTGGAGTGTGTACGTTTGTGACAGTAAATAAAACCAATGTTAATTAAATGCAGAAATCCATACATACATGCCATGCTTGTGGTTAAGGAAGAAGTATTCACCAAGCTGTTTTTTTTTTATGACACCCTTATTTTGTTTACACAATTAGACAGGATGTGGCGATTATTATTTTGAAGTCCAGAAGTGCGTGTGTGTTGAGAATGCCTGAGCTGGGAGGAAGAATAAAAAATAACCCAAGGGTGTCAAACTCGTGCCATGGAGGGCCGAGACACTGCAGGTTTTCTTTCCAGCCAGTCACTAAAGCAGGTGATTTTAATGATCAACACCTTCAGTTTGAGGGAAGGAGCTCATCAATTAAATCACCTGCTGAAGAAACTGGTTGGAGAGAAAACCAGAAAGGGCACGAGTTTGACACGTGTAATAACCTCTCGTCCTTATTTCACTCGGAACTAGCACCGCGTCAGCGGGCATTGTAAACCGCTCGCTTCCATTAACAAGCGGTAAAAAAAACCACCGTGTAAACACATTCATACGAGCTGAGTCACACACACACAGTCGCACCAGCATGCTCTGCTAAACTAAGCTACATCCGCTAGCTTCCATTCGTGCTCAGTAAGAGAGGAGATTCAAAGTTTTTTTGACAACTTTTTCCAGTGTTTCAGGTAGCCGGGGAAACACACAAATATTCCTTCTCCTCACGATGACAGCATTTGAATCACATGATGTCAATTTCAGTGTTAAACAGTAGATTCCTCTATTGTTGGCCAATTCACTGATTCTGTCCGCTATTCGGCTAACGCGGAAATCATAGAGCCCTAGTATTGGTGGGGGTTTAGCTTCTCGTACATCCATCTGCTCAAACAACCAGACAAGTTAGACATTTCAGTCAGTGCCCAGGAGTAGCCGAATAAGCAAAGTTCATAGAAGACTTCATATGGCTGGCAGTGTGCAATGGCATTACAGTATGCTGTGATTCGGCTACGCTGTAAGTGGTTGTGGTGTTTTTGTGCCGCCTGCAGGGTTATTCTTATGTCATTGTAATACACCTACTATCTCTCACACATACTGCCATCTGTGTGATTCGCAGACCCAAATAGTACAGTGGTTTAACCGATCATTAAAACCACACGCGTGCACACACATACAACGCGAGATGGATTAAGCAGTTCCAAAGTGTATGGGTCTGTATGAAATCAGTGCTCTCGCTCAACTGTGTAGATTACAGCTATAAACACTTGGTATAGCCTATACTGCACCGTAAACCACAGTAAGTATGAGAGTGAATGAGACTGCCCAAGGAAGAGGAATTCTAGTAGCTGTTAACGGTAGAAGCCAACTTGTCAAATAGATGAAGCTTTCAGTAGGTCGGTGACGTTTTACTGTTTGTACAAATGACATCTGCTTTGGCTTTTGTGGTTATGGTGCTTAGGCAAGCAGCGTCCTTGGCTACTACCTAAAACTACAAAGGAAAGGCTGTAAAAGTAAAGGCTACTCTTACAGAGTGGATATGAACAGAATTGTACAGTAGCTGATCGACCGAAGCTAATGCGCTCATCCATACTGACAGGGAGACGCCATATTGTGACATACACCATTCCGCCGTAACTACAGGTGAGCGATATACTGGAGCTTCTAAATTATATTGTGGTATTTAAAAAAAAAAAGATTACAGTAAAAATATTTAAAGCAACATTTTAAAAAAACTGCACTGAAAATAGCTTGCAGTTAGCAGTATTTATTTATCGGCTCGATATTGGCATAAAAATGCAATATCGGTCAATATTGATAATGGGATTTTTCCATATAATGATAGCCGATAATAAACATAATGCCGTATACTGTATAGGCCTATGGGCTCCTGTATCTTCCGGCGCGTATATGACCTCATCAAACCGCCTCTCAAGCGTGTAAACAATCGAGGGTGGCTCATAGCAAACTAGCTAGCTCCTTCCATTCCATCCATCCAATTCTATGCCTCTTATCACTGGTAGGAAAGTTACAATTCCCAGAAGTAAGGGACAGTAAAACACTGTGTTCGGAGAGTCCATGGAGACATCCGTGAAAATGCTGCTTTTTCAAATAATATCGGGTGTATTTTCATTCGTATGTGTTCTGCATCCTGATTGATTGACCATGGTCTACAGCCAATCAATCAATCAATTCTTGTTGGGGTCAATAGTCGCTAGCAAACT
Source organism: Dunckerocampus dactyliophorus (assembly GCF_027744805.1). Classification (NCBI taxonomy): domain Eukaryota; kingdom Metazoa; phylum Chordata; class Actinopteri; order Syngnathiformes; family Syngnathidae; genus Dunckerocampus; species Dunckerocampus dactyliophorus. The sequence continues at coordinate 44,267,671 of NC_072820.1, forward strand.
CACTAACTATGTGAGCTGCTTGCTAACCACCAATAAAAGGAGAAGCAGTAGCTAACCGGATCAAGGAGTACGACGAGGAAGAGGAGGACGACGGCAAAACAACAACAAAAACGTTACCGCCGAACGGCGCCAAGACGAGGCACGGTCAGAGAAGTGAATACGCGTGAGTCACTTAATAATTTCTTGTGTCCAACCTAATAGATAGATCATTAAATTTCAAACTAAATTTGAAAGCTCTGACACTTCATTTCACTTCAATGATACTCTTATGTGTGGGTTTATGAGTAATGTTGGACTCCATAGACTTCCCGCAATACTCGTGAGTAACTGTGCTTTCCACTGGTCACGGTCGATTAATATGTGCAGCCCAACAAACTGCACAGACAACACACAAAAGGTAACAGCCTTCAGTTAAAAGTAATCACGGTCCGTTTTAAATTTAGCCACGTCATAATTACACAGCACAAAACACTCAAACCTCAAAGTTCAATTCTGGTGCCCCAAAAATCTAAGAATGGTTCTCTTCTTCCCATGCCTGTTTACTTTTGAGTCAGTCAAACCAAAACCAGCAAAAGTAAAAATAAACTTCCACAACATGAAATATCTAATCATTTGGTGGTTAAGCTTCAATGACAAAGCACAGATTCGAGCTAGAGATTAAAAATATAGTTAGAGCTATAGTTTGGTAATCAAGCCTTTCTTTATGGAAACATAAGGCAGCTTGTGATGAGACCCAGTGAGTGTATGCACTCTTTGTTTGGCTGGATGACTTGCCTTCATCAATGGTGTGTATTACATTTAAGTGATACTTCAATCTGGAAGGACTCGAGTAATAAGAAAATTAGACTTGGCAGTGGTTACCAACAACTGTTGCATTGCTGATTCACCATTTTTCTTTCTCAGACAGTTCTTTTCTGTTCCAGTTCATGTGAACGCTGCAACAGTCTTAGGCCCAGGCAAAAAGCGCTTATTTATTGAGACACAAGATGACACCTAACACAAGCCAGAACGAACGAACGTCCAACAACTGAATTCCAATTCCGAGAGTCGGTGCTGATTTCAAACCTCCCGAACAGTTCTCATAGTGTCTCACACACAGTTGAAGCAGAATTACGACTGGTTTACCCATTCTCTGAGCCTCACTGTATTTGTGCAAAATGAATGAGCAGCTGGCTAAAATCATGTTATGAGGGGAGATAATATTTGCCTGTGTCTCTTTGAGTTGTTTGCGCCGATCAAGTCACACACAGCTACAACAAGCACATTGCATTGCTGTTAGCAATGTTATTAGCATTCACTCAAGTGGAACGGCAACAACTTGAAGAAACTGTGCGAGTAGTCAAGGTATAGCTCATGTCGCTAAATTAGGTAGCCAAAATACAGTACATAAACATATCGTAAACAGCTATAGAGTACAGTACAGCTATATACTACTGCAAACCACTACCACAATAACCACATATTGAACAATAAGACACACTTTCAGCTCCTCAAACTACAGTTGTGGGCAAAGGTTTTGAGAACGACACAAGTATTGGTTTTCACAAAGTTTGCTGCTTCAGTGTTTGATGTTATTGTCAGATGTTACTATGTTGTCCCCCAAGACACTTCGTTATCACTATCACCGTTTGCCACTAAACCGTTCTTGGATGGTTGACGGAAGTTGTTTTCTGAGCTTGTTTTGATACCATTCTTTATTCACGGCTGTGTTCTAAGGCAAAATTGTGGATGAGCCCACTCCCTTGGCTGAGAAGCAACCCCAGACATGAATGATTTCAGGATGCTTTATTGCTGGTATGACACAGGACTCATGGTAGCGCTCACCTCTTCTTCTCTCGACAAGCATTTTTTCTGGATGCCCCAAACAATCAGAAAGCGGATTCATAAGAGACAATGGTTTTAAACCAGTGCTTGGGAGTCCAATACCTGTATTTTATGCAGAATACCAATCTGGAGAGAAGTGGCTTCTATGCGCCCTTCTTGACACCAGGCCATCTTCCAAAAGTCTTTGCCTTGCTGTGTGAGCATAAGCACTCACGCCTACCTGCTACCATTCCAGAGCAAGCACTGCACTGGTGGCGCCCCGATCCCGCAGCTAAATCAACTTTCAGAGACAATCTCTCCTTGAAGTTCTTAATGATCTGATGTACCGTAAATGGTCGGTTTAGGTGCCATCCTCCTAGCAGCAATATCCTTACCTGTGAAGCCCTTTTTGTGCTCAGCAATGATGACTGCACATCTTTAAAGCTTCCAGTTTGTTATTCTCACTCAATGAGGATGACAGAGTCATTTCCAGCCTTTGTCCTTGTCAAAACTCACACCTATGTCAACCAGAGATTCACAAACATGTCGGCTGCTCTTTTTGTGGCAGGGCTGAAATGCAGTGAAAATAGTTTTTTGGGATTAAGTTCATTTTCATGACAAAGAGGGACTTTGCAATTAATTTCCATTCATCGTATCACTCTTCATATATGCAAATTGCCGTGATAAAAACTGAGGCAGCAGACTTTGTGAAAATTAATATGTGTCATTCTCAAAACTTTTGGCCATGACTGTACACTCCAGCGTCTACCCACCAATACAGGATCAACCTGTTAAATCAGTGGCAGAAAATTCTAGAAGAAGCCAGTTTTAATACACTACATGATGCCTTAGGGCATCCCTGTTAGGTACAAAAGTATCAAGCAGCCGTATTTTAAACACCAAAACGTAATTTTTGTATTCAAAAGAGAATTCAAATAGAAAATAATACGTTTGTATTTCGTTGGTGATAAGTGGACAACAGTAACGGCGGTTGATAAAAACATAAAAAGCATTCTGTGCCTCTCATAGTCCTCAAAGTTTCTACAAATATTTAATAGATGCACTTCAGTGAGTGAGAAGAACATCCACCATAGGTACAATCCTCTACTTAATCCAACTTACTTTGTGAAATCAGAATATTTCATTTCAACATTTCGTAGCATTTCAGAGGCACACAGCGTTTGGCCGGTGAATTAGAGATAGTGCATGTAAATTAGGATCTTCATAGGGAAGTGTGGCAAATGGAGAGACTATTTTAGAGTAGACTAGAGAATAGTCAGGAATCCGAATATTTTAGCGCATCCGAGTGTCGTCAGCAACCCCGCCCCAGACCAGCCTGTGTTTACAAGGCGGCAAATCATGGCGGCATCTATTTGAAATTGACCTTGTGTTAAACCCTCTAAGGCACAGTGTCAAACTCAAGGCCCGGGGGCCAAATTTGGCCCGCAGTATCATTTTATGTGGCCCGTGAAAGCCTTGAAATAATGCATGTCAAAAGGATACTTATTTTAATATTATTTTTTAAAATATATTCGTATATATATAGTAATTTTGTTATTAATATAAATTTTGTCTTTACTTTTTTAAGCTTTATTTTTCAATATTTGTCTTTTTTACTATTGTAAAATTATATTTACATTATTGTATTTTTATATGTATGCTGTATGCTAATTTTTATATTTTTTTACTTAAATAATATATTAAAATAATATAAAAAAACGTAGTGTTTAAAACATATTTTTACAACAATACATTAAAAAATATATTAAAGTAAAAACAAAATGAATATCACCAACAAGAACAGCTTTAAAAAAATATATTTTTTAAATCATGTATTTGTTATCAAAATTTACAGAAAACCTTACATTTTTTGTTGTCAAATCCAATTTAAAATGACTATTTTTTATTAGTTATTAATGAAAAATTTATGTAATAATTAATTAACAAAATTCTAAAATAGAATTATAAAAAGTGGCCCTCTAAGGGAAAACCATAACTGGGATGTGGCCCACGGTGAAAACGAGTTTGACGCCCCTGCTCTAAGGGAAGCGTACAGAGTTTACATACAGTATTGTTAGTAAATGCATTATTGATCACCGTCTACTTTGCAAAACTGACCATGACCCATGTACATGTAATTGTAATGCATGCCGTCGGAAAGAGGAGTGACGTAGTAGAGACAAAAAGTGGGTAAAAACCCAATTAAATGTGCTTAGAAATAAATATGAACTTTCCTTCTGTCACTTCTTTAGAAGAAGACCAGAAAAAGTCGCTAGATTAGCATCACAGATCCCTCCTTCAACATATTTTTAGTCTCTGGCAGACCAGTTGTGTTAAAAAGCGGAGGTACGATGCATACCGCCATCTATTGTATGGAGTTGCAACCACAAGCTACAGTACATCCACAGACGGTCCCGTTATAATGTGTTTATAAGGCGGTGCGCCGCATGAAATGAGCTTTTGATTGGCAAGTACAATTATACCATCTGATTATAGCACCATGTTCTAACATTTAATGTAGTTCATTGTCATGCATGTTTGAAAATAGCATCAGCAAAAGCTTAAAAAATACAAAATATGGTCCATACAATAATAACCTTAAACTTAACCCACTTAAGATACTAAAAGAGCAATTTATTGGGAATTCAAATGAATTAAGATATAATTGTGGATTTGACACAAGACCGTGATGAAGCTCAACCAGGATTACAATTATGTACACAAGAGCTCTGAAGTACACACAGGACTCCCACAGCATCATATTCTGCTGTGCATTATTTGATTCATTCCACTCTTGTCTCTCTCTCTCTCTCTCTGCACCCCTTCCCCCACTCTCCATATCCTGCTGCAGCATGTGGGCTTGAAATTCCACCTTCCCACCGTTTCAAATTGCATGTTTCCTGGCTCGAAAACAGTGCACACACTCACACAGACACACACACACACACACACACACACACACACACACACACACAGCATGCCTCCTGAAAATATGGCGCACATACGCATTGTTCGATTGCATGCGCACAGAAACATAAATGCCATACAGCGTGGGAAATTTGAACCCCCTGCAGATTTTGTAAGTTTACAAAGACAGAATATCAACCAAAAATAAACAAATACATAAATAGAAAAAGGTTATGCATTTATTACTACTTACTTGAATGCTCAGCGATGACATAAAACGTCTAATGTGTTGTTTTAGTTTAAACTATTATGTTGGAGTCATGCTAGCAACATAACATTGAAAGTTAGGTTATCATAATATTGCATGTAATGTTATGTTAATTTGATAACTTCATTTTACACCTTGATTTAATTTCTCCCCCCACACTCATGCAACTTGCCTGGACAAATCTGACAGCACAAAGAACACTGAAGTACTGCAGTTGTACTCGCATACAGTGAATAGCACATTTACTTCTCGCATAAGCCAAAAGCTACTTACTGCAAGACTTACAAAAGAGCCGCAAAAAAAGGTATGGAAGGCCTTCGAATACAGAAGATTTCGTCAAAAGGCTACGCTCACACTGCGGTCGTTATGTAGACGTAAATCTGATATGTATTCGACGCTACTGCAGTCTGAACGTTCAGGTCGCGTAAATCCGAGTCGGCTAAAGGTACTCACAGATTTATGCAAAAGTTTGAAAATTATTTTTGAACGACATCCACCCACATGCTCCTCGGAACAGTTGCCCACAAACTGCCATAGCCGAAATTCTTGCTTAATCTCCTACACAGAATAATTTCGTACAGAAAATGTTGATTACGGCTGCACAAAGTCCTTGAAATTGCCACAAATGGGCCAGGATATGCCATATTTACTTCCGTAAACACACTCGCACGCGTGTCACGTCATGCTTTATGCTCACATATGCGTGTCACGTTCATGTTCATGTTCATGTTCAATCATTTTGTCAGAAAGGATGCACTTATCTTAACTCATTCAATACCAAAGACTTATTTATACATTTTTATAAACCCGAACGCTTGATCCCAACAATGTATTTATACATCTTCTACGTTTTTTTGCATGAGATGCAAAAAGATGTGACGCAACTCTCCACTAATGCATTTCACTTTAGAGCAATTTTAAGCCATGTGAAAGGAAAAATCACACATGACAGGAAGGAGGAAGTGAGAGAGAGTGTAGCGTGCAGAAGGTTACGCATTGTAGGGATATTTTAACGCATGCACACGCACACATAGTTCAGTTCAAAATGTAAAAATTGTAAATAGTTCATGGTGTTATGTTTGTAAATAAATTGTTATTATAATTATTTTGATGTAAAACAACCCCTTTTTTGTGTCGTTTATGTTTGTGTAGTCGTTTAGATATTTGAGCTGTCACAAAAGCAAAAAATGTTGGTGTCAAAGTGAAAGTTATGCTTGAAATGTAGCTTTTCACAAAGACCTTTAGTTGTCAACCGATATTTTCCTGAAACTAAAGAACAGAAAAAGGTAGAAACAAACTATTTCTGATGAAAGACGGGAGTCTGATCTTTCTTTTGGTAGGTTCCATGTTTATATAGCCATAGAACACAGTGTTCTGTGTGCCTTGAAAGACCAGCCAAAATCGTCTAAAACGGCCGGTACTGAAGGTGTTGTCTTTTGAAAAATGGCTGGGGTGGAATGAGTTAAAATGCACCACGGAATAAGAATTTCATATACTGCAATAACTAGAAGCGGTCAAAGATAACAACAGTGCATGCTACTATGCTTTTTGTACATGCACCACACGTTTTTCATAATTAAGTTAACAGTTTACGCTGATTTAACTGATAGAGCTACTGAGGTCCAATTTTCAGGCTTCAGTGGTTGTATCAGAGTCAAAACAGGTGGGACGGCGGCTGTGTAAAGGGTAGGCCGCTATTTGTGGGTTAACACCTGAGATTGGTATTGCATTGTTTAAAATCACATGAAATGCTTGCATGGACGTCGACGTACATCTAATTATCCAATCCCCCGTGAGGCAATATCTCACAAAAGTGAGTAAACCCCTCACATTTCAGCATCCATTTTTATTCCAGCACATCTTCTCAAGGGGCAACACACAACCATTATTGTCTAAATAGCTGGCATCACAAGTGAGTAGTGTCTTGCCTACGGTCAAGCGTCATCGTCTGGGTGCTGTATTGAGGAAACATGAATTCCAACATGTACTGCCACATTCTGAAGCAGAGCATAATCCCCGTCACTTCAGAAACTGGGTCGCATGGCAGTTTTCCAGTATGATAACGAGCCCAAACACACCCCCAGGATGACAACTGCCTTGCTGAGGAAGCTGAAGGTAAAAGTGATGGAGTGACCGAGAGTCTCCACACCTGAACCCAACTGAGCACATGTGGGGCATCCTCAGGGCGAGAGGCACGTTTATTCTTGTTCCAAGCTCATAACCATCAAATGAATTCTCAACACACACAACACACTTCTGGCCTTCAAAATAAGAGCGCTACTCGCCATGTACTTTCTAATTGTGTAAACAAAAGGGTGTCATAAAAAATAGCTTACGGTCATAATACAGTTGGAATTGCATCTGTGACAACATCTTCAATTACTGGAATCACTGGAATTACAATTTGTTGAGCAGAGGCTGACATCCCATTGGAAAAGTAATCCTAGCGACATCCCTTTCTGAAATACTGGGCAAAATAGGCCAATGATGTATTGCATCAATAAATGTAAGGATTTTTGCATTTAATTAACAGACATTTTATTTACTGTCACAAAAGTACACACTGTGCAGCTCTGGTAAATTGTATATTGACATAATTTGGACATGTTCACTGTGAGGTGTACTCGTGTTGCCAGATATTCAGACAGTAATGGCTGTGTCTTGGGTTACATTCAATCTATACTGCTTTATAAACTGTACACTGACCACGTTTCATAACTATAGTATTATCCCTGAGAAGATATAATAAAATGGTTTATTAAATGTGAGGGGTGCACTTAGTACACGGGATTGTCCCAGCTCACCATGTTCAGGTGCAGCACACGCAAATAAATCCTGGTTCTACTACTCCAACTCTGATGCACCGACTTTGCACCATGTCTGTGTGAAAGAGGCTCATGGGAACGGCGTGTCACTTTTGTAACGGATAACCAGATATCATGTACCTCTTCTTCAGGAGATAAGCAAATATTTGTGAAATCTGTTCTGTTCTTAATGTCCATCACAGGGCAGAGCAGTACAATAAGATATACAACCATCTGTATGCATGAACAGAAATGTATTTTGAGGACATCTGGAGTATTTGTCACAAGTTAACTTAGTAGCAGCATATAGTATTTGAGTTTTCAGAGCAGATATTAACCCTATTAATCGAAACTCTGGCAAAGTCTATTGTTTGTATTCAACACTGAAACATTGCATATGTGACTGAAATGTTGCATCAATGACGACACAAATGATCTGCACAATCAGTCGGTCCCCTCTGAATTCTACAAAAATCAAGTCAAGGTGGGCTTGCCACTAAGTATGTAGACACTGTACAAAAGCACAGTCTCTCGCTCTCTCTCTCATGCTAAAGCTACCTTTGAGCTGTGAAATACTGCAGAAAGGTGACACAAAGTACTCCGCTGGTCCTCCTGAAACGGACGTTTTGCTACTCTGCAACAGCAAACCTCATGCTAAAGCTCGCCACACCATCCCTTCCGACCGCATCGTGAACCTTTCAAATGCCACGCAATCCTCCGCTTGAACGCTAGTGGCTGTGTTTACCGGTGAGGCAACTCAGTGAGCAACTATGTCACTCGTCGACTTTTTAGCTTGTTGGCTTCCTTCATCGCTAGTGAACAATGACGAATGAAGTGAGATGGGAGTGGTATTGGAGCTGGAACACAACAGGCTTTTATTGCAGGTTTGAATGATCTCGCAACATGCATAGTAATCCCTAATAAAAACACAGGCTACCTTTGCAGCCGTAACCCACGGCAAGATGAACTCAAATCTGAACGCCCAACGTCAATTCATGTCTGCCACTCACTCTGCTTCTCTAAGGAACACCTTTATAGCAACACACACACACACACACACACACACACAAGCATAATTCTAATTTATATCTTAAATTTCTAATTTACTCTTATTATGTCTACTATATTGGTAATATGAGTGTAACAGGTGACTATAGGGGTGGTTAGTTTATGTCTAGAGGGCTCTAATAATGTTAATAACTGTATTTAGAAGGTCATAAACAGGTTTTCTATTTTCTAACTACAAAAATATTCCATTTATAAACATGGAATCCTACTTAATGGAGGACTACTTATAGAGTCCGGACAGTATTCTGCATCACAATCAGCGTATTCCTATGGACTGCTTTTCATTGAAAAACAACAAGTACTGTAAATTCATGGGCTGGCTGAGCAAGGAGTGTGTGCATGTATGACTGTCACCACCCAACAGTTGTTTAAGTCCCACCTTGCACCACTGTGGGACTGAACAGTGATTGGCCAGCATGTCAAGCACTGCTCATACAATCTTTGGACTGTTATCTGTGTCAATCATTAATGGCAACGCCACTGATTGACGCTAATGTAACTGATTGACCGTAATTAAGCTGCGCTATGTAGTCATCATAATCACAACAGCGTTTCCCTTAGGTTTGCAGCATTGGGGGCGCAAGGGTGCTGACAAACATGGACACAAAAGGATTAATGACACTAAACAAGGTATATACTTAGGATTTGGAGGGTCAGGAGCAGAAGTATAACCAACTTTTACTTCACGCCGGTGAGCTACAGTTGATGCCTACATAGACAACGGCAATAGTGTGAGGCCGAGATAAGCATGAACAGGTTTGTTCTAAATTGTTTATTCTGTCCTTGATATGTGTGAGCGTGCAGACACACGCATGTCTTTGGCAGCCACGCAGACATCTGCTGTGAAGGTCAAGTTTCACTTTGTATTGAACCAACCAATCAATGGAGCAAACAGACCACCCCTCCCTACCTTCATCTGTTGTACTCGGGGACACATACACACACAAAATAAAGTTACAAAGCAGAGTATGATTACACTGTATGTGCAATCAAAGCTTGGCACGCACACAAGCCAATTGTAATAAATGTAATTGTAATAAGTATGACTAAGCACACACGCAGACACAAAATTGGAACACACACACACACACACACAACCCGATAAATGCTTTTCACACACATGGACACGTGCAGACACGCACTCACTTTCTCGCATACTCAGAAACAGCTTAATGCTGACAAACACAAGCTTTGCACATAGGTGCAGCACTCTCTCACGCGGTGTGAGGGTGTTGTGAGGGATCCTTGCCCTCAAGGAAAAAGCTCATGTTACATCTCTGGTCTAACTGGCCTTTTTCGAGGCCCACAAACGTTTACTAAAGACAACATGTGCAAACCTGCGAGGACATTACGTCACGCTGGAGAAGAACACATGCAAAATATAGGAACTTTTAGTAAACATTATGGATGGCCTTCCATCCATAATCCATTTTGTCCCGAAACACAAACACCACAAATTAGTGAATTAAAGACAGACGAACAGATAAATACAGCCTTTTTCCAAAGAGAGAACTCACAGACTTGACACATCACAGCCATAACAGTGGATCTAGCATTTAGCCACCTTTGCCTTTTACATACTAAGGGTGTCCCGGTACAACTTTTTCACTTCCGATCCAATACCAATATTGCAGCATGAATTATTTTGTAGTGTGGAATGTCAGAAAAGGCTTGATCATGTGATATTACTCAACCAGCAACAGTAGGTATGAAAAAAATGGATCCATTTACTTCTTTAAGCGTGTGGGGAATGGTTTTATTCACAATGTAGTGGCGGCTAGGCGTAATATAAGCGAGAGTCAAGGTGCTCAATTAAGCGTTTAAACACGACTTTACTCACCGCTGACAGGGACTGCTCATCTCTTCTGTTATAACCAATGTCTTGGCTGTTTTGTCGCCCCGTGGGGGTTTTCCTTGTAAATCTGTCTTCAAATGCGCGATGAGTTTGGTTGTATTAAACTTCCCCGGTTCGGTGCTATTACGGGAAACTTAGGACCACCGCTGGATAGACGTGCTCGGGCAGAGTCTGGAATCAACAGCTTGTATCGGTGTGCCAATATCAGCAATTGTAGAAGCAGGCTGATATAATCCATTTATCGGCCCGATATCAATATTGGATCGGGACACCCCTATTACAATACCCAACAAAGCGGAATACTGCTATAACTGTGCACAGCAACTTGGTCTCCCACAATCTAATAATTGTGTTACAACGAGGGGTGTCCCGATCCGATACTGATATCGCACACAAGCAGTCGTGAAAGGCGGAGAAGTATTTGTCCCGGGAAAGGAGATCCAGACATGCAGGGCACCTCCACAAGCCTGCAGAGCGTGCATCACCATCACCATGAAAGGTGAGGTGTGGAAGCGTGCACAACAACTCCACAAGCGTGCAGCCCGGCCTTTGATTAGTGGGAGTCATGACTAGCGATAGTGCACTTTGCCTTCCTGATGAAATACGTAAACCAGGGGTGTCCCAAGTGTGGCCCGGGGGGGTTTAAATTCTCCCACACCAGTCCTGTGGGAGACACTGCTCTAGCAGTATCCAACATTCAGCCTCTGTTACGGCTCTGATGTCTCCAAAGCCACTAACTACACTACTAGTTCAAGTGTGAAAAGAGCTACAGTCACTTGAATATGAATTAAAACACCTTCTAAGGGGGGAAAAAAACCCTTGAGAGAAGTCTCTGTGATGCAATGAACATTTCGGAGTCAACAGTGCCAAAACAAGATGCTGTAACAATATGTTTCTGTAATGTCAACAGCACTTTGGACTTCACACTCACCCAAATCCAATCTCCTCACAAACACATCTAGGGCCAACACACAACCACTAAGTGATGCCAGACAAGCCGACTAAGCTCAGGTTACATTTTTATTTAAGCTCAAAAGAGATGAAGAGATGTTTTTGTTTTTATTAACTCATTAAATACCCAAGACATAGTTATACGCTTTTATAAACCCGAACGGCTGATCCATCCATCCATCCACTTATTATAATTAGGGTCGCGGGAGCCTATCCCAGCTGACTTCAGGCGAGAGGCGGGGTACACCCTGGACTGGTTCGCCAGCCAATCACAGGGCACAAACAACCATTCACGCTCACATTCATACCTATGGACAATTTAGAGTCGCCATTTAACCTAACATGCATGTTTTTGGAATGTGGGAGGAAACCGAAGCACCCGGAGAAAACCCACGCACGCACGCACGAGGAGAACACGCAAACTCCACAAAGAGATGCCCAAGCGGCGATTCGAACCCAAGTCTTACCGATCTCCTGACTGTGTGGTCAACATTCTAACCACACGGCCACCACCGAATGGCCGACCCCAACAATGTATTTACACGTCTTTTACGTTGTTTTGCTCATGGGATCATGTAATGTAAAAATCACACATGGCAGGAGGGAGGAAGTGAGAGAACATGGAGGAGTATAGCATGCAGAAGGTTACGCATTGTAGCGAAATTTTAACACATGCACACGCGTGCGCACACAGGCACACACATAGTTCAGTTCCAAATGTAAAAATTATAAATGGTTCATGGTGTTATATTTGTAAAAACATTGTTATTTTGATGTAAAACAACCTCTTTTTTGTGTTGTTTTTGTTGGTACAGTGGTTTAGATATTTGAGCTGTCACAAAAGCAAAAAACAGATTTAGGTCAAAGTGTAAGTTATGCTTGAAATGTGTCTTTTCACAAAAAGCTGGTTTTCTCCCATTTCTAGTCGGGAACTGATAATTTCCTGAAACCTACCAATGTTCTAATGCTGATTACTAAAGAATGGAAAAAGGTAGAAACTACTTTTTTCTGATAAAAGGTGAGAGTCTAATCTTTCTTTTGGTAGGTTCCATGTTTATATACTCTAGCCATAGAACACAATATGTGTGCCTTGAAAGATAATGTCTGAAGGGGTTATCTTTTGAAAAATGGCTGGGATTAAATGAGCTCATTTAGCTGGTGATTTTTGCACTCTTTAAAACTATGGATCAGCAAAACAGTTTTCATCCAAGCCGCTCATGCACAGTATATACAGTATCTTGGAAAATGAAGTAACTTCTACTCTGAAGTGCAGCAAATAAACATGGCCACCACTGTGCGTCTTTATCCATTCACAATTCTCGTGAGACAACAACAGCGACTGCTGTGCTACAGCCACACCTCACCACACACACACACACACACACACACACACACACACACACACCTTTGTGCATTTGTGTGCGTATAGAGTTGAGACACTCCTAACAGCAGAGTTCTCCCCTCAAGGTGTTTCATGTTTGATGTGTTACTTTGAATCAATCTTTTGTTTTAATTATACATTGCACAACCAGTTGTACATTACGCAACCTGTCAAACCTTTTCGAAAACCCTGAATCAAAATGGCTACGACAGAATTCTGCAGCACCATGTCGTACCCCCCTGGTATGTGCCTAGTCGGTCGGGGGTTCATCCGACCGCAAGGTAAGGACCCAAAACACAAATCCATGTCACAACTACTTAGGGGGGGAAAAAACCAAGATGATAAGCTTGAAGACAAAGTGGCCAGCACAGTCTCCAGAGTGTACAGGGCAGAAGAGTGAAAGCAAAGCAACCTAAAGGGTTTTACACTAGGGGTGTCCAAAGCCACTTTTTCTTTATTTTCATATTCTAAAACATAACTTTAAAAACATGAAAAAAAATTTACAAAAATAAAGTAAAAAATAATTAAAGAAAAAAGTTGTAATCTAATGTGAAAAAGTCGTAATTTTACAAGAATAACATAATTTGATTTTGAAAAGTCCTTTTAACAGCATAAAGTTGAAATATTGACGAAAAAATTAAGTCATAATATTACAAGAAACAAATATAACAAATAAAGTTGTAATATTTGGAAAAACAGGAAAAAATATATAATTTTCCGAGAATACATTGTTGCCAGCTCCTCAGTGACAGAAGTAGTTATTGGCTGGCAGTCGCTAAAAGTCGCTACATGACGTCATCGGATAATTGGCAGATTTTTTTGCATATAATGTAACAGATGCTGTGGGAAAGACGCACGCACAACCTCGTGAGAGACACAAAAAAACATGAGTAAAACACCTTTATTGTGTTTAGAACTACAAATAGAACTACTCATTACACAGCAACTTAACACTCAAAATGTATACCTAATATACAAACATGTACCAATACGAGTTACGAAAATTAAAAAAAAAATGTTTTTAACCTTTTCCCATTATGCATTTAGTCTGTATACGGTATACCTTTTGAGTGTTAAGTTGCTGAGTGATGAGTTTAGCGTACTTTGTAAGATGACACCATGAGTCAGACAGTTAAATTTTTATACTGTTATATATAATGACCTTCTGGGCTTTCCAATGGGTTGACAATCTCGTTGTGAGTGCTTCTGCCAAAGGAAGAGCTACCGTATTTAAACAATTAATAGTAGTTCTGAAGTAAAGGAGATGTCACAAGATTAGAATTTAGCCATAAATTAGCCTCACCACCGTATAAGCCACGGGGTTCAAAGTTTAAGAAAAGAGTAGTGACTTATACACCGAAACTTACGGTACTTTCATTCTGTTTTATCACAGAATGAGAGCAATAATAATAATAATAATAATAATAATAAGCACCTATGAAAATGAAATGACTTCTGATTGAATCTGCAACCATTTGACTAATTGCAAAATAACACAATGTAGTGCCCTCATAAAGGGTTAAGTGCAACCCATGTAACATACTATATCTCCAAATGCATGATTGCCATTATATTTTGCAAAGCACAATGTGTTGGACCTTGGAAAAAAAGAAAAAGGATCACACTAGAAATGAAGCCACGTGGTGATTGAGAAAAAGCAGTAAAACCCTGTTTGTTTAGTGGTTTAGACAAGCGACATGTGTGTCAGTATTTCCCCACCAGAGTCGTATTCTACCTGTGGTGGCGGCTGTGGGGGCAAGAGGGTCAGGTTTGTTGTGACCGAGCTGACATTCACCATAAGGGCAACAGCTGTGCATGAGCTGGAAACCATACAAGCCGCAACAAACCCACAAGTATGTCAGTCATCAGACAAGCTGTGTCAGGTTACTGTTCAAAATTACATATGGGGTTTAAGATTGATCACTTGTGTTTGGTGGCGCTCGCGTTTATTGATTCTATTGGTTCTTCGGTAGCTCAGTCCGTAAGAGGTGTAAGACCCACTGAACACCAAAAATAAGTCATTTGGGAATTGTTGCTTGAGAAAAAGCACCTTTCCCCCAAATTGTTTAGCAGCTGAGCACACCCCTCCTTCCTCAGACATTTGACATTTACCTGCATGCATACCTGTTAGATACGCGAGTGTGTTTCCACCCACAAAAATGTGCTTTGTGTGTCGTACAGGGGTGTGCAAATTGCGGCCCGGGGGCCATTTGCGGCCACAGCTGTTTTTTTTTTTTTTTTCCTCATTGTTCCACAACACATTCTACAAATATAACAACAACAAAAAAAATCAACAGCAAAAGTGGAACACTCAGCAGAAATTGTAAGTATAAACTCGACATATTATGGGAAAAAAAATGGCATTTTAGTAGCATAAAGTTGAATTATTTAAAAAAATATATCTTATTTAGTATGCAATAATGTTCTAATTTTGGGGAAAATTTGGTTGAAAAAGTTACAATGTTACGAGAATAAAGTGAAAATATTATAGGGCTAAAGTCAATATTACAGAAGAAAGTTATCAGAAGAAGGTTGAAATATTAGGAAAAAAAGAAAAAAATATGTAATCTAGAGAGAAAAAGTTGTAATTTCATGAGAATAAACTATTGCGTTTTTTCTCTAATTAATTAATTATAAATGGTCGCGGTTTCATGGGTAACTATAGCCCGTTATTAGTCCAAAAATATTGAAAGACAAGTAATATGTAGTATTGTGGTCACTAAGCATCAGTAATGTTACATTGATGAGACATGACATTAGATTAGAATACCTTCACACTGCATGCGGTCAGTCAGCCATGGCATGTTAGATTAGGTATGATAGAGTGAAAACAAAAAAATTATCCTCCCATTCCGTGTGGAAGTGGTACGTTTTTGCTTTCTTACTTTGTCCTTCTTCCCCACTCCGTTTGAAACCCTAAAGAAGTTAGAATAAATGAATTGGAGAGTCTAACTAGTTAGCTAACTAGCATGCTATGCTTAAAGCCTTGGCTGTCCCTTGTGTCCCTGCAGTGATCCTGTAGCCTACGCATTAGTGGCAATGTGGTGTAAACAAAGGATAATACGAGTGTAAAGGTGACTTATAGGGGTGTTATTTCATGTCTACAGGGATCTAATAATGGTAAAAAATAAAAATTAAAAAAAACGTATTTAGAAAGTCAAACAGGTTTTCTATGCTCTAGCTACAGAAATATTGCATTTATTCAAATTGAATCCTATTTCGCGGAAATTCGCTTATAACGGTCGGGTCTGGAACCAACTGACAGTGATAAACGAGGGATGAGGGTAATATGCTTTTTCGCCTACATCACAAAGCTGAGATGCAGGCTATTTTTTCCCCTTGAACTTCTCTGCATATTTACAAAATATCAAAGTGGTCCTTGCATCCTTTCCTCACTGGATAAGGTTTGTGTGGGAGAAACTTTTGGTCATCATGGCGTCTGGGGGGAAAGTGCAGTACCGATTTCTGCTTATGTTCACACAATTTGGAAATTTAGAGTCTGTGATGGATCACCAAGTCAGTTAGCACTATTGCATTCAATCGATTGAGACCTGCGTTTTAAGATGAAAACTCAACCAGGAAGAGGATGACGTTATGAGTGAGAAGACCTTCCACAACAAGTCAAATGCTTTATGAAGTGAAGTAAGAATGCCTACATGCAATTTCATTCATCAGGTCTTTAATAATAATAATAATGATAATAATGATACACTACGTAGCAGGATGTTTGTTTTTTTCAAATACTCAGCGTAAGCAAACAGAATCTTTTCAATCTAGTATTTACTTTTGATCGGTATTTAACAATTCCTAGAGGGCCTTCATAGCTGAAGTAGTAGTAAACACATTTCAACAGCAGTATCAATTTACAAATATAGCAATTTACTAAGCATCATAACAACAAGAGCCAAGGCAAATCTAATTTATACATACATTAAAACATTAGACTGCGCATGTTAGGTACTGCATGTCGAGCAGGGCTCAACTGTGCACGTGTTTAGCTCGCATTTGTGGACTAAAAATAGATGTGTGCGAATTGTAGAATGTGTTTAGCAGCAAAGAAAAGAGCAGCGCTGGGAACGAGTTGCAGTTGGGCAGCCGGTGTCAAAAACAGCACGTGACTGCGAGGGCTGTGATACAGACCTGACTTGAAAAATTGCTAAAATCTGCATTTTGCAAATTTGGAGCTACAATATGCAAAAACAAGAAGGGTGAGTGAGACAAAAAGCATTTTCAAAGAGTAATTTATTGAAAACAACAATTAAACTGAAATAAGACGTTTATCAGCTGATCAAAAGTTTAAGACCACAGGCTATAAAAGCCAAAATCTGCTCAGAATGTTCATTTTCTGTCAAGCATTTACACTGTCATGCCCTCCTGATGGCTAAAGCTAAGAAGCTTTCTCTTTTTGAACGTGGTCGGATTGTGGAGCTGCATAATCAAGGCCTCTCGTAGCGTGCCATTGCTGCTGAGGTTGGGTGCAGTAAGACAGTCAAAGATCCTGAGCATTATGGAACAAAAAAGTGAAGTGGTAGACCCACCCCCCCAAAAAAAAAATCCCACCTGCGCTGAGCCGGAGGATCCGATTGGCTGTCCATCAAGACACAGGGCGGTCTTCCACCCACATCAAGGCCCTTACTGGTGCCGCCTGCAGCGCAATAACCATCAGACGGCATCTGCTAGAAAAGGGTTTAAAAAACAAAAAAGGAATTCAAAGACCTCGTCTCCTTCAACGCCACAAAACTGCCCGTTTAGACTTTGCCAGGGAGCATCAAACATGGGACATTGAAAGGTGGAAAAAGTTTTATTCTCTGATGAGGAAAAAATGTAACCTTGACGGTCCAGATGGCTTCCAACATTACTGGCATGACAAGGAGATCCCACCTGAGATGTTTTCTACCCGGCACAGTGGAGGGGGTCCATCATGATCTGGGGTGCTTTTTCATTCAGTGGAACACTGGAGCTTCAGGTGGTGCAGGGTCGTCAAACGGCGGATGCTTACGTGCAAATGTTGCAGCAGGCATCCCTCATGGCTGAGGGTCCTCATCTGTGTGGTAACAGCTGGGTTTTTCAACAGGACAACGCTGCAGTTCACAATGCTCGCTTGACCAAGGACTTCTTCAGGGAGAATAACATCACTCTTTTGGACCATCCTGCATGTTCCCCTCATTTAAATCCCATAGAGAACATTTGGGGATGGATGGCAAGGGAAGTTTATAAAAATGGCCATCAGTTGCAGACAGTTGATGCCCTTGGTGAAGCCATCTTCACCACTTGGAGGAATGTTCCCACTAGCCTCCTGGAAACACTCGCTTCAAGCATGCCCAAACCAATTTTTGAAGTGATTAACAAGAACGGTGGAGCTACTCATTACTGAGTCCTACTGAGGACATTTTTTGTTCTGGTTTGGAGAGCTTTTTGCTATTTTTTGAGCAATGGTCTTAAACTTTTGATCAGCTGATAAACAGCCTATTTCAGTTCGATTGTTGTTTTCCATTAATTACTTTTTCAAAGTGCTTTTTGTCTCACTCCCCCTTCTTGTTTTTGCATATTGTAGCTCTAGTTAAAACCTCATTAAGATCCAAATGTGCAAAATGCTAATTCTAGCAATTTTTCAACTGGTCTTAAGATTTTGATCAGGAGTGTATATCATGCCGTCCACGATAATACCGATATGATTGACACCATGCAAAAATGCCGACGTACGGGACATATCTATACATTTTATATACAGTGGAACCACAATTAGTGTCCGCCCCAGTTAGTCAGACTGTGTTCCTGATATATTTTTTTAACCACAAAACATCCTTAGCTTCTAACAAAGACGCTAGATCGTTAACAAACTGGCAACCGGAACCTGAAGTCAGTTACTGTACGTCGCCCATCCGACGTCATCAGTTGTTGACTCTCAAAAATGTTAACACAAAACAGGTTTTTATAGTTTTACATGCATAAAACAATTGTAAATGCGTATAATTGACAAATGCAAGGAATTAAGGTTTAAGGTTACTTTTACCGTCATTGAAGATGTGATCCTTGATGTGAGTGTTCCCAAAGTCACAGTGTGGCAGCGAGACACCATACGGACACCAACTTCCTGTTTTGCCATGAGTTATTTCTTAAAAATGCAGTAGTGTTTCTCACCTTTTTAATCAAAATGCTGGCACTTTAAACTTTCCGTGGTGTCTCGCTGCCACATTGTGTCTTTGGGAACACACACACACACACACACACACACACACACACACACACACATCAAGAATCACGTCTTCAATGAAGGTAAAAGTAACCTTAAATGCTCCGTTATCCCTTTCATTAATCATTTATATGTATTTATACGCATTTCAAATTGTTTTCTGTATTTAAACTATATAAACGTGTTTTGTGTTAACATTTGTGGCTTTGTTGAAAGGAATAATTGCATTTATATGATTGCTTATGGGAAAAATTTATTCATTTGGTGTCCGTTTTGGCTCGAGTCAGACCTTCTGGAACGAATAAATGATGCTAACCAAATTATTGATGTGCTACTACAAAGGTCAGTGTCAAGCCCTGTTGAGAGCTGTGGACTTATCTAACCCAGTGTTTCCTCTGCTGTTATATTATGAAGAATAACCCCCACTGGTCTCCCCTACAATACTGTAAACATAGGGAACACACCTAGCATATTTTGTAACATTCTTGTTGATAAAGCCATACCTAAACGAGTCGATAAGCACATCATCGCCACCTAGCGTTGGAACATACTGTAGTTTGGGCAACGGTCACATTCAATCCAACATGGCTCTTCACAGAAAAGTGTGGAAACATGGCGAGAACGAGCTGTGACAGTAAATCTGATTAACCTATTCTATGTAAATGTACTGACTGAGTATTAGGTCTTTCTAACAAGAGTTAGCTTGTTGAATTGCGGATAGCATTCCAGCTGAGACATGTCAAATACCAAGTCTGCTCATGGCTTGAGCAACACAGGTCTTTGAGGGCCACTGTACACAGCAATTTGCAACATTTCAGCGCTGTGTATGCACTCAACCGCCACGGCTCCGCCTAGTATTTTTTGGTAGCTATTGTACTTTTATTAGAATGAATACATATTCGCAGAGATTTTCAAGCTAGCATACAAAAATACTCCATACTAAAAAATTAACTCTGTGGTTTCAAAATGTACAGTCGTCCTTCGCTATATTACGGTTCGAACATTGCACCCTCACTATCGCTGTTTTTCAAAAATGAAATAAATGATCGCTTTTTAGTGGTTGAGTATGGTCTATTATTAGTTAAAAAAAAAAAAAAAAATACTTAAGCAAATTGTACATATTCATGGCTTAAATTAAACATTTTCAAGCATAAAAAATGGTTAAATGAAAGAAAATACAAATATAAGGCATTCAAAAAAACGTAATATGACGTGTAACACGGTATCTGTGGCTTGTTGTGTGCACCTTTAAGAAGCGGGGCCTGGGAAGTGACGTGTCTACAGTTGATTGTCTACTGACAGCAGATCCTGAGTGAATGTTCACCACATACGTGTTCTGTGCTTGTTAATAAAGCGAATGAAGTGCACTGTGGGTCTCTTCTTAACCATAAACAGCGGCAATAGAGTAGTATTCCACACTGGTCACTTGGTGTCAGTAATGTTACATTGATGAGACAATAACCACCAGGACGTACGTAGTCAATGCTAACGTGCGAGTCTCTTATCATGTTTCTGTCTAAAATGGCTTATTTTTTATTATTATATCTACTATATTGGTTAATACAGGTGTAAAGGTGACTATGGAGTCTTATTTCATGTATACAGGGCTCTAATAATGCTACATATAGAAGGTCATAAACAGGTTTTCTATGCGCTATGAAAATATCCCATGTATTAATATTAAGAGCATAGTTACAGCATTAAAAAAAATGTTTTCTATGCGCTTCTACAAATGTTTAACACTGTTAGAGCCCTGTAGACATGAACTAACACCCAATAACTAGCAATAACTAGACTGAATTCACATTATGCACTACTGCTGGCTTTGTTTACATCACATTGCGCAACTCTTACGCGCAGGCTCCAGGATCTCTGCAGGGACATACGAGACGGCTGCCACTTCAAGCGTAAGCGGTGTTTACACTTGTACGCATTTTGTCTCCGCGTTGTCCCGCAATTTGCCGTGGCACTGCGCGCTATTTCTTTATTTATTTTGTTATTTATTTATGGTATGCCTGAAAAGCGTGACCACTTGCTTGCACACTGTTTGCATTCTGTTTATGCATAAACTACAGCACGCATTTGGCACGCAGTTTGTGACTTATTTACAACTTATTCACATGTCAAGTACTGCTTACGTCCAGGGTAGTACGTGCAACGTGCATTGTGCCCGCATGGGTATGCTTTGTCACCACCACTTCCTGCCTCTGTGAAGCGGTCGTGGCATTATTTGGTCCTGCTGCGTCGCACGTGACGCCACGCAACGGCTGGCATCACCCTGATCTGGTCACTTATTAACAGAAATCTTCTCAATTTAAGAAAGGGTTTGGAAGGGAGTGGGGAAGAAGGACAAAGTAAGAAGCCAAAAACGTACCTCTTCCACATGGAATGGGAGGAGAACTTTTTTCCACTATGTCATGCCGGATTCTACATCCATGGCTGACTCCATGTGCAGTGTTAAGGTCACATAATGTCTCATCAATGTAACATTACTGACACCCAGTGACCAGAATACTAGTCTTTCAATATCTTTTTTACTAATAATTGGCATAGTCAACTAGGAAACAGTGGCCATTTATTCATTTTTTTTAAAACCGCGATAGAGTGAGGGAGTGATGTTCGAACCGCAATGTAGCGAGAGATGACTGTACAGTACATTTGAAAGGAGATGGAGCACAACAAGCCGCCTCCGTAGAGGGTACATTGTGTAGATTAAAGACGCTAAAACCAATCCAGTGTAGGTCAAGATATGCTAAGCTTGCAGGCGGGCCAAGACTCATCTGTAAGGTGGCCTCGGTCTTGGGTTCCATGGACTGCGTTCAAACAAACCGCACTGGTAGAACAAACAGACGAGAGTTTGTTTTTACCGGTGTGAACGCACCCTTCTGTACGCCGCTATATGTGACAGCATGTCAAATGACAGAATACAGAAGATAACTGCATGTATATCATGTTTAACACTGAATAAATGGGAAATAAGCAACACTAAGTACAGTTATACTGATTTATAAAAAGACAAAACTGCCTAAATGTACTGTTGTCTAGACTTCTCGTATGCTGTACTGCTGTATTGTGCTCCAACCCAGCAGCGAGGGGGTTAAATTCTGTGCAGTGGGTGAACTCAAAGGAACTGGCCTTCACGTGGCTAAGCTGCTGTTGCTATGGGAGAGAGGCCAGACAGAAGTGAAAGAACTCTCTCTCTCCGTCTCTCTCCCACATTCCCATTTTCTGTCTAGTTCTGCTGCACTGCACTCCTCTCTCTCGCTCTTGTTCTTCTGCCAGGGAGCTAGGAATAATGAGTACGCAACGCTCTCTCCTTCACTCTGTGTTTCAAATAATCTTCACTCTCTCGTTTACTTCAGCTCTATGAAACATCAATCTCTCCTCGCTTAATCTCTTCCTCATTCTGTCCTGCTGCATCCTTCTCTTTGCGCCTTTTCATCTTTATTATCAGGAAGCCAGCCAGTGAGTTGCTGAAGCACAAGGCCAGACAGAAACTGACAGTGTGCAAGTATGAAAGAACATATCAGTATCCCAGTACCGATCTCAGATAAAGTCCATGGTGTGCAAATGTGGTCAAAGAAATGTTCAGTCCAAAATGAACGCGTGTAATTGGTTTTACGCACAAGTATGTTCAGGGAAAACTCAACTGCCAAGCTCCACTATTATGCATACTTGCTTTTATAGAACAAGCTCTTTCAAATTCGGAGATCGTCGTAGTTTGTGCTATCGTGCGATCCAGCTGGCTTCTGTGGGGATGTCATACCGAGCTGACGACAACCTTACGGTAAGTGAATTACTTCACAGTCAACTAGTGTCAACGAGCGTGGCAGACAGACATGTGACACAAACAGGTAGGGCAACATTCTATTGGCCCCTGACTCTGTCCAACCAGGTAGGAACAAGTCTACCCGACACACTGATGGATTGTTCAACCAAAGTGCTACTTTCACAAATCCAACTGACAAAGAGCTGATGGTGCTCGGAAAAGGGAAGGAATGTGGAAAGTAACTGAACGAACACGATGTCCCTCCATTAGGTGTACAAACCAAAAGAGCTAGAGAGAAAGACGGTAATACTGCAGCGACGGAGACACACTACTCTTACCAGGGACTGCCTTTTGTTTATAAGTATGCAATTCTGCGAAGCCACCTCAATCATATCATTCTGAAGCCTGGAAAGCTTGATTTGTGAGTTAAAGCATGTACTTCATTCATGTACTTTCTACGTAATTTCCAGACCATACAGCGCACCGGTATACAAGATGCATCCACAAAATGTAAAGAGAAAGAAAGATTTGTACATATATACTGTAGGCCGCACCGGTCTATAAGCCGCAGGTGTCCACAGTGCCGTAACATGGGATATTTAGTAAGCAGAAAGATATTACACAGTATTTTTTGAGCTTTTGATTAGATGAATGCCCCCTCCCCCCCCAACAACATGTGTAACACGGGTAGTTAAACACCAGAAAAGTCATTCATCGCCATATTCACTCTCCTCCTGGGAACTAAAACCATTAATGTTGTTTTTAGAGCTTTTGATTAAATAAATGCTTTTCTCCAAAACAGCGGCGAACAGTGCGTGTGACATGGCTAGTTAAACAGTAACCTACCAGAAAAGTCATTCATCTCCATATTCATCCTGCTCCTGGGAGCTACAACCACTAAAGTCGTCTTCTTCAGCGTCAGAATCAAACAGCCTCATAATTCTTTTGTCACACATTTTGTCTCTTTTGTTGTCACTCTCGGTGTCACTTTCGCCTCAAGGGAAATTAGCTCTTTAGCTTGAGCGGTCCTCTTCATCTAGCAGTAGAGTCCAGACTTTCAAAAGCAGTTTTTTTTGACAAACTTTAAAGAAAGATACACCATAAACCTTGCAATCCTACCTCCACTCCGTGTTGCCATAGTCACTCATTAGTTCCGATGATGAGACACGAGATTACCCCCCAATCGGAGTTCAACATCTGCCACGGTCCAGGCAGACCAAACAGAAGCTCTAGTCATTTCACACTTGCCCAAACTTACATCAGATTTGTCAGATAAAAACATGATTGCTACATAAGACTTCAAAACATGATATTGGTGTCCACTTTACTACTTCCTGAAGCTGCACTACTTCCTGAAGCATCATGGTAACTGTAGTTTTTTTTTTGCCATAAATTAGCCACATCAACGTATAAACCGCAGTTTTCAAAGCATGGGAAAAAGTAGCGACTTATACACCAGAAATTACAATACATTGCCCCTGTTTCAAATAAAGATGTTTAATTTACAAACATGCATTCTTGCGAGGTTTGTAATAACTGTAATAACATCACTCAGCTTGTCCGGATAAATAAGTCTGACCCATACCGGTACAATATACGCTGTTAAATATGATATAGAAAAACTTAGGGTGAGTTCACACCAGTCACGTTTGTTTTGGTTGACTGCCAACATTTAATTGCACTTTATTTCCAAAGCACACCTCCACTCAGTTTGCTCATTTGTCATGAAATACAGGCGTCATGAATAGAACGCCCATACTAAGAGCTGAAGCAAAAGTTCTTTGGTGAACTACTCAACATCAGCTGATGAGCTACTGCTGCTGCACAACCATGTCCTTTCATGCAAGTTCTACTGCACAGTCTTTTGTCCAATGACAAAAATACCAGTGTGTGTATATAAGTGAATGGCATTGAAGTGCACACACCAAGTACCTTTCTTTTTCTTTTTTGTTTTTTTTTTTTATTAAAATGGACATGCATAAACCACAGTTGATGAATACATCCAAGGAAACTGAACAAGAAGAATCTACAATACATCTCCTTGCTAACATCCATTGACAGGAAAGCTTATATAACTACACGTCATCATAAGAAGATTCAAACAGGACTAAGTTTTGGGACCTTACCATGTGTACCTTTACACAACTACTACTGAACTTCTTTTTCTTGCTTTTCCTTTGCACTTTGAAAAATGTATAGATGACAATGTTGTCAACCCATTCCACTTTCTCATGGACCAGCAAAAACAACGCAATACACATGCCGAGCCGATGCTAAATATATACTAAATACTAATGATTAATATGTCACATTCACAGTTTCAAGGTTTACAGGTAATCAAAGTACCTGATATTCACAAATAATTCACAATTCAATTCAATATGGCAACAAAGATAATTACACATAATGCAAGCTTTCCGCAATGCAGTGAATAATTTTTTATGTATTCATGAATTATAAGTCCGTGATGTTGTCCTCGATGTTGAATATGGGAATTCCATTCTTACCACACCAAATACAGTTTGATTAGGCAGACCATTGTACCTTGTGGATGTTCTTCTCATGCAATGAAATATGTTTATCTATTCAATATTTGTAACGACTCTACCTAGGCGAACAAGACGCATACATCATTTGTATCTACTGTCATTACTGTTGTGGTCTACAAAGTACAGACATGTTATTTGTCTATGTTAATTCAATTTTCAACACCCAAGGCTGTAATGTCACACATTAAAACTTGCTCATGCTTGTCTCAAATTTTCTGCCACTAATTAACAGATATGTATTTATTCTATACATACACTTAAAAAATACTGATTTATTTCAGCTTCTGTAACATGAATTTGTCTCGTTGTTGGTGTAAAGCATGCGCCCTCTTTCCGGCTTCATCTTCTTTTCTTGTGAAGTTAAAGTTGTTTGGTGCTGCACCACGGAGACAGGTGCACGCGTAGCAAGTCCTTTCCGATGATTGATCGTTCGATGGAAGGAAGTGTATACATGCAAGAGAGATCTGGTTTCCAATCGAACAGTCTACGTCTTATTCCAATTGTAAAAATTGTTAAAAACATCAGCTGGTACAAATCAACCAAATTCATGCAGCATTTAGTTGTTTTTTTGTGCATGTAAACATTGTGACATGTATGTTTGTACTTTTGCATCATTAGATCCAGCCTTTGCTTGTGAACATAAGATTTGATGTAGGGTTTAAGACTGTTCTGGATGTTTTACTTTCCTAACTCCATAGTTAAGTTCATTTCAGCTCTCTAAAGAATTCGATGATCAGTGATTTCATGGATTTCAAGGAAATCATGAAGGCATAATGCAAATTTCACCACAGCAGTGTGATGAAAATAGAAAGTGTACAGCACAGTATACCAACAGCTGTTCTGTAGTACAGCCTAACGTATTCCCAGGGTTATCCTGTGAACCTATAGGAGACTTTATGGCTGCCTTATGTGGTTCTGTGATGTGTTCGAGCTTTAGTGCTGTGTGTGCGTGAGTGCATGTGTGAGCGTGAGATGGGGGAGGGTACATCCAGCAAGCAAGCAGGCAGGCAATTCTTCAGATTACACTGTGTTTCCTTAGGCACAAGAAAACAAACCACTAACACTCAGGGCAGCATTTTAAGTGGACACACAGAAGCTTGGTTTGTAGTCAGCACGCTGTCCCTTCAGACGCTGTCATGAACCTTTCAAAGTTCTGCATCGAAACGCTGGGGGCGGTGTTTTCCAGTGATTCAAATCAGTGAGCAACTGTGAAACTCCTTGACTATTTTGTGGCGATGAAGTGAGACAGAGAGTGTTATTGGAGCTGGAACTCATCGATGTGTTAGAGTCGTAGAGAAGTTTGAAGGTATTCGCGAATGTAGACTGTACTTTCTCTCTCTCAAAGCATCGTAGACAAACTGAAAAGTCCAATAGCCCAACAATCACACGCCTTATCACCTTATAACACGGTTAGTAATTTGGCAAAGTTTAGAAGTTACTAACGTGAGCTAACACTGAATATAACAACAGCTCTTGGGAATTTTTTTTTATTATTATTATTATTATTTTATTTTTTTATATTGTACAAGCAGCATAGAACATGAATGAATTAATGAATAAAGTTATTTGTATATGTTATATTGTATATGACAGTATAAACAAGTTGGATATTATACAACACTTGAAACAGGATTACATAAACAGGGTTTGCCATTTGCCATTTGCAGAGCAGGACAACGTAACATGGCTAATGAATGTTGCTGCAAGTAACTAATTTGGGTAATCTTGCATCTTTATTTCAGACTTTAATTGAGCTCATCTTCCATTGTGTGAAGCTGTGGCTGTATAGTTTTTAACATACTTTATATGGCTGTTACATGATTAGAATAGCCTGTGTAACTTGAGTTGTCTGACAAGCACAGTCCTGCACTGGACTTGTTCCAGCTCCAACATATTTTCCCCGCTGATGCACAGTTTTAAATCTCCAAACCCAAGTTAGAGGAGCAAATCAATTATTCTGCCTGCATTTCTTGACTTGACTTGACTTTCAGTTCAACAAACAACTACTACTAGGAAACAGAGGTGGGAATTAGGACTGCACGATTCTGGGTAAAAGGTGAATTCAATCAAATGTTCTAAGTTTACCCCCTTACGAACGGTCCACAATTCTTATGGTAGGTTTATAGTAACAGACAAGGACCACGCATATCTAAAGGAGGATTTTGATCCACTCCTCTTTACAGATTCGCTCCAAATCCTGATGGTTTTGAGGCTGTTGATTTGCAACTCAAAGTTTCAGCTACCACCACAGATTTTCGATGGGATGAAGGTCCAGAGATGGTTTAGGTCTCTCCAGGATGTTAATGCTCTTCTTTCTGAACCACTCCTTTGTTGCCCTATCTTCAGCGTTCTGGCTAAGGCCGAGAAGTTCTCATCTAAGATTCGATGGTACACGGCCCCATTCATCAGGCCCTCAATGCCGTGAAGTCTTATTTTCCACACTACTGTACATATATGCTAATATGTGAGGTGCCACACAGACGTACCACTTTTGGACAAACAGTAGTGCTGTCAGTCAAGGGAAGAAAATATTGGAACAGCCCATCAACGACCTTTGATTCCTCCCTGAGCTCTACCAGAGTACCAGAGTCTACACACGCCAACCAAGTCTGTGACCACTTTTAGCCTTTTTTTTTTTTAGCCTTTTCATGTTTTCTGTTTATTTTTGTCTTTTATTGTGTATTGTTTTTTGCATTGTTTATTGTTATTTCTGGTTACCTGCCAGGGGAAACTAGCAGTTGTGCTATAATCTGGCATAATTATATCTGTAGTGTTTGCAGATGTCCATCAATGTGCATTGTCCCTAAAAAATAAATAAATACATAAATAAATATAATAAATATTTATATATTGACTTTAAAATTTTACCCGAGAGTTCATAAATGATACACAATTCGGACAAGCCAGGAGGAAAATCGCCCGTGAGGGGTGACAACCAAGGCAGCGATGCTAACTGCAGGACGGCGACAGTGAGGAGGAAGCCATGCTAGGAGGGATGCTTGAGTCTAGTCTTGTTAAGTAAAATCTCAAGAGTTGTGGTTTTTTTTAACATGATTACACTAAATGACCTTAGACAGACATAGTACATACAAACAGTGAAACCCTAGTCACACTATAGTTGGAATGAGCCGCAATGCCGTCAGAATTAAAATTCCTGGTTTATTCCTGGATATTGAAATTGCAATCTAAACATTCTGAGTGCATTTGAAATATTCGGGGCCCATTCTTGTGGCCGGAACGAGTGTTTTGCTCATGTTAAAAATTTTCGAGGTGCATTCAAAGTGAAAAAATATCAAACAGAGAGGTATTCTAACTGCACTCCGACTCCAACAGTATTCCAACCATTCTGATCGCCTTCGAGGGAGAACCGAAACAGCAAGCCACTTCAAATCCTGCCAGAATGTCTCCAAATGTGCCTCGAATTAGCTGGAATGCAGCTTAATTGCTGTTGAAACATATGATATAATATATATATATAATATATATAATATATTAAAAGAATTCAGCTAGAATGCACTTTGGATGCCGTCATAATCGTTCAATTGCAGCTCTCTCTTGAATGAGTCCGGATGCACCCAGCTGCTGCTGAAACTCACCATTGAAGCGTCGCCTTATTCACGTCATGTCATGCCGCCAAGGAAAAAAGGAGCCAAGGTGAAGAACTACACCACCGGCGTGGACAGGTTAGAGGTGCTGCAACCCAAGGAGCCCCTGAAGAGTCAGCCAAACTTCGGGCAGCAATCAAATGGCACTTGTACGGCGTTTGAAGTGTTTTCTAAATACTCTGACTGCATTCGAACACTGCTCTTCAAATTCCTACTGTGTTCCAACTACATCCGACAACTGCATTCAAAACATAATCTAAGTATTTGAACGGCATTCTTCCGAAGTCAGAATTCTCTCCTGAATGTGGCGCGAACTTTAAAAATGTTTCATTCAGGCTGGTTCTGCTTGATTCTGAGCAAGTGTGACGCGGGCATTAGTATACAGAAAAGTACAAAATGTCCTCGGTCCCTCGGGAGGAGGCAATCTCAATAATGAGACCACTACGCCTCTTAGTTATCGATGTCCACTTCATACGAACAAACACCTACGTATTCTTCTACCACCCACAGATAGCTGGTTCACTTTTACGCCAGTGCGTTGAAACACCAAAGTCGCAAGACGATGACTGCTTGCAGTCCTGAAATGCCTATCGTTTGCTGCAATAATTAATCGATTAATCAATGATTAATTGCTTATCCAATTAATGGACAACTATTTTGGTATATGTAAATATCCTCTGATTTCAGCCTCTAAAATGTGAATATTTTTTTATTTAGTTAGTCATCCATGAAAGCAAACCTATTATGTTTGTGTTTTAGGCAAAATAAGATATTCACACACATCAGCTTTGGCTTTGGAAAACAGTGATCGACATTTTTGGTCCTTTTCTGATATGTTTCGGATCAAACCACCAACTGTTCGTGTTTGGTTCATATTGATTTGGTCCATCTAAACTATTACCGCCTAACCAATTACTAGATGAAGCGAAACAACAAGCTTCAGATTACTCGACTAAGAAAATAATCGGTAGTTGCAGCCCTAAATAAATTATAGAATTAATCGTTTGTATTCATTATTTTGAATATCTATGCCATTATGTCAGCATATAATTTCCAGGAGATTCTAGCTAGGTAATGTAGCTCATACAAACAGTTGGAGAAGGATAAGAGCAGAGGGCTGGCCATTCAACTTGTCAATCTTCCCAATTGTTTTCAGGGATGTGTCACCCACTGCGTGCTCTCACATACAGTAAACATCTTAGCTGCCCGAGAAAGCATCTTAGAAAAACAGATCCAACCGTTTTTTTTTTTTTATTCAAGTTATTCATAATTTAACTTTTAGAAAACAGAACAATCTTGGAAACATTAATAGTTTTCCAAACTTGAGTTTCCATCTTGCATACTTATTATTTATTTAAAAAAAAAAAATTCCATACGTTCCATACTCTGTTAATAATCCAAAAAACAGCAGGTTTCCTCTGTAAACAAAATGTAACAAATGTAACAGCCTCACAAAACGGCAGATATCAAAGCACTATTGACTGTACTGAAGCACTCACTCTACAAATCTCTTTTGAAAGCGTATTAAAATGTTATACATTTAATAACTCTATTTTGTGGTACAAAGTGGTTATGCGCCAAACGTTAGTCTCTTATTCTTTGCAACGATATCAACATAACAGAATGTGTTCTATTGGATTTCTTCTTTTGCCTATTTAGTGAACAAACTCGACAGGCTTGAATGACTTGCACGCTCTGCCAGTTGATTGCAAGTAGCAAACTCCTTTCAGGCCTCCATTGACACAGAGACTGCCATAGAATACTAAACTAATACAAACATTAGAGACATCAAATACCGCAAGATTGGCAATCAAAAATTGTTCAATCCTTGTACTGAATACAAATGACCTCTTTCCCCCTGTGAAACCACTATACTTTTACTATATAGTCATTATGTTTAATGTAGTTTATCCTACGAGTTTCTGCAGACTAATATTTCAATATGCAATTGCTTTTAACCTGATAGGCATAGACAATTATTTGTCACACTGCCGTGTGTTTGTTCTCCAAACAAAGCTGCTATTCACAAGCCACTACGGGCTCATACGCGTCGGAGAAATGTTTCTACACGGCTGCACTGCACCCTGCATGAATTTTGTATGTGGAAGGTTCTCTTCTAATCCTGGGCTGACATTTTTTGCTGATTAGCCAGAGAGATGAACCTTGGGCCACGGCCATAAAAACAAACTGGCAGCGTAGCTACTACACACACGCAAACATACAAAGAGGACTGTTATGGAAAAAACAAAAGATGCTACATGCAACAATCCAGACAATGCCCTTTTCCCACTCACCGTGAAACAAAAAGATGAGGACAGTTAGTAGCTAGTAGGGGCGTCTTACAATATTCAACGATTCAATTGAGTCTGATTCAACTGTCAACCTTGCAGTCGAATTATATGAAAATGTTATGTGATCAAGATTCTGACTACACGAGGGTGCCCATGGCTGCTGCTGACCATACATTTGTATGTAGAATGTCTTCGTTAATTGCATTTTGAAGCCTCTTTTATGTTAATAAAGAATTGAAAATGATGGGAAGCCTTATTTCTTATGCGTAAACACAGCAAAGTCCCGCGTATCTTCCAGATTAGCAGTTTTATAGCATTTTTTTCTCATATTGGGTCTGGTTTAACATCTTATATTTGACATGATGCTTTGGATATTGGATTTTTTTTTTTTTTTTTTTTTTTTAAATCAACGACCTTCGATTCTTCCCTGTGCTCTACCAGAGTACCAGAGTCTACACACACTACCCAGCCGGGCCAAAGTGCTCGCAAGCGGCGTCGGGAACATAAATAAAAATGGGGACGAGATGGAAAAATACAAGCTAACCCGCAAAGACTGTCCTTTCATCGTTAGTGTGTGGTCTTTGGTGAATAAAATGGACAAGTTACGACTCCACATCACCTACAGTAGGACCTTTGGACTGTAATTTGACATGACTAAACACCAGAGTACCATGCTATTGAGCTAGCCCACCAGCACATATGATAGACTGATGCAGTGGCTGAAACCAGCATGACCAAAAGGTGGAGGACTGTGCGGTTCTGTGAACTGCTTTCTGTTACCTGAGCGTTTTAGCCTTCATCTACGAGGCGGAAAAAGTCACCTGAGATCTGTTTATTTTTCGGGATCGCCATTAGCGGTGCTGTTAAGCAAAAATAAAAAAATATATATATTTGAATATTACTCGACTCGTCCGTTTGATTTTGTCCCAATTTTTTCCCCAAAATTTCAATTTTTAAATTCAGTTTACCTTTTACACTTATTTTACCAGCATCGTGTACTTTTGTGACAGTAAATAAAATGTCCGTTAATTAAATGCAAAAAGCCTTACATTTATTGATGCACTACATCATTGGCCAATGTTGCCCACTATTTCAAAAGCGGATGCAGCTTGGCTAACTTTTCTAATGGGATTTCAGCCTCTGTACACATAAAATCCTCAAACTGTGATGCCCGTGCTTGTGGTCAAGGAAGACGTAGTCACCAATGCAATTACATTTGCATTATTAATGTAAGATATTTTTTATGACCTCCTTATTTTGTTTACACAATTGCTGTGGCAAACAAAGCTCTTAATTTGAAGGCCAGAAGTGTGTTGTGTCTGTTGACGGTTGAGACGAGCTGGGTGCAAGAATAAAAAGTGCCTCTCATCCTTATTTCACTCAGAACTTGCATGACATCAGCGGGCATCGTGAAACGCTAGTTTGCATTAACACACACATACAGCTTGAGTCGCTCGCACACACACAGCCGCACTAGCATGCTCTGCTAAACTTAGCTAACCCCGTTACCTTCCATTGATGCTCCGTAAGAGAGGAGTTTACGGGTTTTTTTGCCAACTTTCGCCAGTGTTTCAGGTCGCCAATGTTTCAGGTTGGCCAATTCCGTGATTCCATTCATAGGGCCCTAGACTTTGAAAAAAATCTAACAAATCAGATTTGACTATGAAATTCCTTAGCCAAAGACAGCCCTAGTAACGAGCAGTATATGTGAGGTTGAGAAAACAATAAGTGGTTAAGTTGCTCTACTGTTGTGTATTAGTTTTAGTTTCTCTCTGTTTTTTTGTGATTGAAAACAGAATGATGCAGCACCCAAGCTTGCTTTTGCAGATTCACAACATTAGTAGGAAATGCACTCGAGTCAAGTCATGAAAAGGTTGGATTGCGATGGTGAAGATTAATTCATTAATTCGTTCGTTCGTTCGTTTTCTAAACCATATAATTTTTTATATATTAAAGTACACTGGAGCCTATGCCAGCTGACTTGGGGCTAGAGGCGTAGTACACCCTGGGCTGGATGCCAGCCAATCACAGGGCACATACAACCAACTTTTCACATCTATGGACAATGTAGAGTCTGCAATTAATCTAACACAGAAAGGAGATACGAACCCTGTGTGGCCAACATGCCGGTTGCTCATTGGTTGAGGTGATTCGTCACTGTTGTGACAGTAACATTTGGGACGCAGTGAGGAATTACACCCATTCTTTTGTGTCGTTACCCTATCGCCGTGACTGAGGTCTGGACACTGCAGCATCATACCCGCCTTTTTTTCCCCTCCACTTTGCCGCGGGAGTCGTCGGCTTTTTGCTGCCCTCAGCCTCCTCTCGAATGACCCCAGAAGGTCAAGTTAATTGTATTTTCTATACAGCAGCACAGCACAACACAAGTCATTTAAGGATACCTTGGTAATAGAACAGGTCTATAAGATGCGCTTTTATTACACAATCTTTAAGCCTTAGTTTTTTCATCTTATTTAAACGGCACTCTTGTACTCGTGGGTGTCACTTCATGCCTTAATTTACTTTGATTGTAAATGACACACATTCATAAGCCACTGTAATTTACTTTAACGCAGCGACATTCTTGTCACAACGAGCCGATCTGACCAGAGACCCTTGACAAAGGCCCGACAGCTTGGCTTGACACACTTCTTCTAATCTAATCTCCAATCCCCCTCCACTGTATTCACTAAGCTAGTTAAACCCCTTGCTAATGAGACTGTGCCCCATTGTATAGAATCAAACCAGAACACTACTCACTGTCTACCTCACGGCACACAGAGGAACCAATTCTACTAGGGAATTAGGAAAGCTTGGCGTGCATTTCGTGTACGATACAAACAAGGGGTGAACACCCACTACATTGCATAAATGAAGGTATACAAAGGCCTCGCCTAACTACTCCTGGAATAAACACTCGGCACAGCATACAAACATACATTGATACTTTAAAATTAACAAGCAGAGCTGCTCGGAAAAAAAAAACAAAAACACACAAGACTAAGTCAACACAGACCTAAGCCAAGGCTTAAAAATGCATCACATGCGAAGTCAATGAACGGCTGCAATCTAAGACCTTAAACACAAAGATGGTAAAGTTTCATCCAAAAACAAGCCAAGTGAACAAACAGTAATACGATCCTACACAAGCATAGCAAATCACAACTATACAGTATATGCATGTGAACATGCCAAATGGATGTTCCATGTTACATTACAATTGCTACCAAATGTGCAATCTGGATCAAATTTGGGTTAAACTCGGTTTGACATGAAAACTTCTGACCCTGCAAAGATATGCAGCGCAACTAGGGATCCGATCCAGCGTCGGTATCGGAAATTGCCGATGCCACCTGCGGGGAATTCTGATCCATTAGCCATGTCTGTGCTTTAATGTTGTCAGCAAACGTAGCTAGAACAATATCAAGGGTATCAGCGAACGCAAAACACAAGCGCTCTGCCTGACACGTTCATGGCCACACAAAACAGTTGGACAGCTACACAACACAAATCTTCTGGGTCGCTACAATAGCAACAATAATAACGTAGAGACCTACGGCAGTTCCTTGACATGGTTTTCCTCCATTTGTGCAAGTTATTATTTGGATTCTACTGGTTTCATATGATAATTTACACGCTTGTGTAACAGAGCTCCTGGACTGACTTCATTGTGTGTCTTGACTACAATGACAAAGCTTTCGTACATGCGCAATTCTTTCTTCCGGTGGCTAAAAACTTCTTTAAAAACTATAATAAATGGGTGCAGTTCATTAGTTCCTGTGGTAGATTTCAGGTTAAAACTACTAGGAATTTATTTTGAAGCTTACTTTGCACTGCACAGGAAGTCACTGTGTGAAAATTTTAATACTGTGTAACTAGACAGTAGTTCCGTTGATGTTTCACGCGAATGATGACGTTGATAATACCAAAAGGACATGACGTAAACGGACCAATTTTTTGTCCAGTGATAGCCTAGTAACTACACTTCCTGACAATTTTACCGAGCATGTCCTCCTGCATGTACTGTAACTCATTCAATACCAAAGACGTAGTTATACATTTTTATAATCCCGAACGCCCGATCCCAACAACGTATTTACACGTCTTAGGTTGTTTTGCGCGAGAGGCAAAAAGAGGTGATGACGCAACTCTCCACTAATGAAACACCACACATGACATGAAGGAGGACATGAGAGAGCGTGGAGGAGTGTAGCGTGCAGAAGGTTACACATTGGAGGGAAATTAACGCATGCACACGCGTGCGCACACATGCGCACACATAATTCAGTTCCAAATGTTAAAATTGTACATAGTTCATGGTGTTACGTTTGTAAATAAATTGTTATTTTGATGCAAAACAACCCCTTTTTTGTGTTGTTTATGCTGCTAAAGTTGTTTCGATATTTGAGCTGTCGTAAAAGACATTCATATTTGTGTCGAAGTGTCATTTGCTGGAAATGTATCTTTTCACTAAAAGCTGGTTTTCTCTCCTTTTTCGGTTCAGGAACTGATATTTTCCTGAAACTTACCTATGTTCTACTGCTGATTACTAAAGCGGGACTTACATCCCGACGGTGTTAGCACACGCAGGGGCTCCGCAATTTTTGGGAAATTTGTTGGCCGACTCATGTGTGCTTCGTGTAAGGCTGTCGTATGTTTCACTCACTGCGGACGTACCGTGTGTGGGCGTCGTACGAGGCTCATGAAGCCCACTCACTTCGATTACAAGATGGGCGTACTGGCTTCCTACGGCACCTACGGCTATAGTGACCGAGAGAACCAGAGAGTACAGCACGAAGAGCTGCCCGCTGTGGCCGGGTAAGGTGCATTAATGTCTAATACGCTATATGAGCAGCTGCCGTAAATCCACGGAGGTCGGGGGAAGCAGAGTGTTGGCCGGGGAAAGCCGCCTGCCATGGCCGGGCAAGGCGCATTCATGTCGGATAGGCTATGTGAGCTGCCCCCATGCATCCACTGAGGTCGGAAGAACCAGAATGTACAGGGTCGCCCGCCGCAGGAGGAGCCACTGCCGTGGCCGGGCAATGTACACAATGTACTTTTCAACTTGCGACACACACACTCCTCCTCTGCCTTGCCCGTGAGACCTGGCTGCGTGCAGGGTTTTCCTGCGTCAACGCAGAAAACAATTTCTGGGGCTTTGCGTGCTGTCGGCGGGTTTGAAAACCTGTGTGTGTATCTCTTGCGATTTTCCCTATTTTTGCACCTAGCCAGCACGTAATGTCGGAATGTAACTCCCCCTTGAAGAACAGAAAAAGGTAGAAACAAACAATATTCTGTGTGCCTTGAAAGATCAGTCAAAATGGTCTAAAATGCCCGGTACCGGAGGGGTTGTCTTTTGAAAAATGGCTGGGATTGAATGGGTTAAATACTATTGTTTGTGAAAAACTATACAAAGTTCTCATTGGAAAGTGACAGTATTAGTATTGTTTTATGATCAATATGTGTCTACATTTAAAAGAAACCATCCTTAAATGAATACCTCCCAGTCAAAACAAAAACAAACTGGAAGTGGAGTTGCACACAAACAAACCCAAGCATGTCAAACAAAAAACATGACCTTTTCGACCTCTAATTTACATTAAATCATTTGAAAATGCACACATTACCACCCCTGTGTGCACAGGAATCAGACAAAATAGTCAGTTTGTTATTAATAGTAGGTATTGACCAATGTTCTGCATGTAGAAAAAGACGGACTCTGAACAAAAGAAAACAGGGAACAGGCGTGTACAGTGAGACACTACCGCACATTCGCCAGCCACG
Source organism: Dunckerocampus dactyliophorus (assembly GCF_027744805.1). NCBI lineage: Eukaryota > Metazoa > Chordata > Actinopteri > Syngnathiformes > Syngnathidae > Dunckerocampus > Dunckerocampus dactyliophorus. The sequence continues at coordinate 44,304,899 of NC_072820.1, forward strand.
GGCTTGCCAGGGCAAATATTTCATTGTTAGCTGGTTTTGGCATGTTAACACCACATGAAAATACCTCATGTTGAAGAAAGAAATTAAGACCGATAATCCCTCCACAGATGAATGCATGTTTCAAAACTACAAATTGATACCAGTGCACATATCTGCTCACAACAGCTCCAAACCTGGTGGCATGAAAACCATAAGGCAAATTTATCCGACAACAAACTATCCATTGTTCAGCCTGCAACAAGACAGTTTTATGTGTTTATGAGTCCAAGCATTCCTGCGTCCCTGTCCAAGTCGCAAGGTTTTTTTGTTTTTTTTTTGTCCGCCAGAATAACATTTGCAGACGGGGGGGGGGGGGGTTGTGGTCGACATCACACTCAAAAAACGTTACATTTGAAGCAATAACCACAAGATTTGAATGCCCCCCTACCTCAAAAAAAAAGTTGTTATAAGGGCTAAATCTAGAAAGCTAACCCAACCCCTGTCAGCTGATTTGCATCACACTGCAGATTAAAGCGTTCAGCTGCTCGGTAGTCAAATTCCTTCACATGCTTTGCAAAAGCAGCTGCTATCTGACCACATTATGATAGAACAGCTCCAATATAGCACTTTATTTGGAAAGGAGTCCCTAATAACACCGAACTTCATGATTTAACAGTCCTGGAGCATGTCTACGTATGAATACACCAAGGGAAGGAATGGTGGAATGAGAAGAGTGTACTTTTTGATGTAACGATTAAAATACGCTCAGAACTGTAGCTGTCTAGACCAAGGTAGGTTTGTTTTTAATAACCCCCTGCTGGTAGGTTGCCAAACCCCCATTGACTTGCTTTCTGAAGTGATCCGATATGCAAACTTCCACATCACACACACAAGATTACAGAAATTACAGTGACTTAAAGTGTTACAACCATTGGACCAAGAGAGAAGTAAAAACGGGCACAACACAACGCTCGGCTACAGCCTCGTTGGCAAGCCACCAAGCAGATTTTCCCCAAATTGCTTTGCATGTAACACAGCAGCAGGGAGGACAAAGTCAGCTTTTTCCATACCGTCAGGTCGAGATTGTCGCTATCTCGATGGTTGACAGCTCGTATGACACCGGACCTCCACTGCCACCGAGCGATGTCGCCGATTTCAGGCGGCTCGTCCCCGCCGACACATAGGAACCTCTTCCCGACCAGCTTCGGCCGTGCCTCGAATGCCATGGCCCTTTGCTGGTCGAAAACCCTCCCCCGGAAAAAAAAGTTCCCAACTACGACGCCCTTACCGATCTGTCATTTACGACATTAAAACAGTTCTTTAGGACTCCAGCGGTAGAAATAAAATAAAAATGGAGCGCAATTCGTTGCTAAAACGGGCGAAGTACCCGGGGGATTTAAATGTGTAGCAGTCTCCACCCGCTCCAGCGTCAGTGTCTTTTCTCCTGGCTGAACCGCATCACAGCTACAATTCATGCTCGTGTTTATCCGCTGGATCCTACTGCATTCACAAACCGCAACACGATAGTGTCCCTCCGCCTCAAACGGCGCTATTTTGTCCAAAACTACAGTGCAGTACGGGTGGGCGGCACTGTAAATTTTGGTATCGATCCACTGTAAAGTAAATACAAGGCCAGTCTTGCCAATACTTTTGGCTTGGAATTGTTTAGATTATTTAAATAATTGTCATGATGAAATCATAATAAAACACAAGGCAATGATTTTGGCAAACCTATTTTTGAATAATTTAACAATATATAAATACAAACCTAACAGTATCAACAATGTAATACAATAATTCCCTTTTATTACTACAATTGTTTGAGCAAAGTAAAGTCAATAATGCAAAATAACTCTACAAAGCAGAGTTTGTACAGTGGCTCTCATTTCTGGCTTTCATTTCTACGACGTAGTAAATTTAGGGGAATAAAGTCGTAAATTTACAACATTTTTCCTCAAAAAGAAGGCATAATATTACAAGAATAAAGTCGTAAATTTACGAGAAGGAAGTTGTAAATTTATGAGAAAAAGTGGTAATATTACGTCATCATGTCATACCTGTCAGAGGGAAACTGGAGCACAGCTCTTCAGGAAGGACAGGAAACTTTCCTCTTGCTTCAGGCAAGCTTTTATTTACAACGTGGCAGCAAAACAGAGCAGTTGAGCAGAAACAGATTAGCATGTCAAGCCCTTCTCACCTCCGCCTTCCTTACACCACCCCCTCCACATGCCCAAGGCCAAAGGTCACATGCTTGTAACATAAAGTTACAAGTCTTTTTCTCGTAAAGGTAACACTTTATTCTCGCAATGTTACAAGTTTTTTCTTCTAAAGTTACAACTTTATTGTCAGAAATTTTTGATTTTTTTCTCAAAATCTCAAATTATTTTCATACTCGGTCGTAACAGGCATTGCCTGAGATAGCTATGAAAAGGGGGGACTTTTGTGACTTTGGCCTTAGGCAAAGGTAATATTGCGGCTTTTTTTGTCGTAAATTAATGACTTCTTTCTCGGTAGTTTACGACTTTATTCTCGAAATCTACAATTTTTTTTTCAATGTAGCCCTAATTGTCCGGCGTAAATTTACGAGAATAAAGTTGCAAATTTAAGACTTTTTTCTCGTAAATTTACGACTTCTGTTTTGTAAATATACGACTGGATACTCCAAATCTCAGATTATTTTTTCAGTGTGGCTCAAATACTCCGTCGTAAATTTACAGGAATAAAGTCGTAAATTTAAGACTTTTTTCTCATAAATTTACGACTTCTTTCTCGAAAGTTTACGACTCCATTCTCCAAATGTCAGATTTTTTTTTTCAATGTAGCCCAAATACTCGTCGTAAATTTACAAGAATAAGGTCGCAAATTTGAGACTTTTTTTCTCGTAAATTTCCGACTTTATTCTCAAAATGTCAGATTTGTTTTTCAATGTAGCCCTAATTCTCATTTTTGAATATGGAAATAATATAAAAATATATAAATATAACAATAACATCCATGTAACAACATGAACACAACAACAAAACCCACTGATATATAACCCTAAAATAATCATAAAAGAGAACTGAAAAGTATCATCTCATCATAATAGCAATGATCCAATACTAATATGCCATTAAATTTAGATATTTGAATCTATACGCCCACCCTGTCTTAAAGGTCAGCAGATACACTACAGTAGCCAAGTCATAATAAGATTTTCATTTGGACATTGAAATGTCCCTTGTGTTTCTAACAATATGTTTTTCATTATAACAACCGTCTTTTAAATTTCAATCAAACAAAAAAATATTTCAAATATACATTCATTTTGTCCATTAAAGATGCTAAAACCCATCCAGTGTAGGCAAATATATGCTAAACACTGAACAAAACATTCACATCTGGCTTTGTGTTGCAGGTGACAAAGCAAATTAGTGTAATATCTAAAAATATACCTCATTAATAATGAAACGATTGTATTTTTAATAGGGATGTCTGATAATATCGGCCTAACGAGATTATTGGCCGATAATTATTTTTTCCGATAATGAAAAGCCATTTTTTAAAAAAATGCTGTATCGATGGAGCCCCTCCACCGGGACGGAGCCTGCTGCGCTGCCGAACTTGCGCGCCTGGCCGGGGTGGGGGCCCGGAGCCCCTCCCCGCCGTACGCGGGCGACCCGCTGCCGCCTCGATATCAGTGGGTAGACAGGGAGTCACATCGATGTGGCACGTCGCTCTCATGGCACATAGAAGTGCTTGAATAAACAAACATAGCTGCTTGAAAGGCAGTGGCGTTATTTCCACGACAGGAGATAAAAAGTAGATAGATAGACAGATAGATATTAGATATTAGTTTTTAGAATGTGGGAGGAAACCGGAGTACCTACGCACGCACGGGGAGAACATGCAAGCTCCACACAGAGATGCCCAACGGAGGTTCAAACCCTTTGACTGTGTGGCCAACATGCTAACCACTAGGCCACCGTGCCACCGAATGAATGAATAAATAAATAAATAAATAAATAAATAAATAAATAAGGAACAGATCACGTCTAATTTGTAGTGCATTAATACATAATAAAAAATAATAATACATAATAAGGTAATAGGTCCAGTCCTTTTACACATATCAGTATCGGTAAAGGTTGATATCGGAATCGGAACTGGAGAATTGGACAATATCGACATATTGGTTATCAGTAAAAAAGCCAGAATTGGTCATCCCTAATTTTCGGAATTTGTGCATATAACACCACAAAAATGGTCAGAGCACTTGGAAAAAAATGACAGGTTTCCAACAGGTTCTACAAAATATCAAAGACTGATCCAAAAAATGTAGGATTATTATTTGTGTGAATCACAACATAGGGGGGACTGTGGCGCTTGGCGGAGGTTTGCGCTCTCCGAGTGCTTCTCATATAACGTTTTTCCCCTCAGATTATAACTTTTTCCTCTTAATGTTTATTCATTTATTTAAATTGCTGCAGATTTTTCCTTTTTTTTTTTGTTTAAAAAAAAAACGCGGCTCACGTGCCGCACTTTGAACACCTTGGATGAGCCAGTTGATTCACCAGTGAAAATCTGTAATACAAGTAAACCTATCATAGAAATATCAAACATGCCCAAGTCATGATATCGGAATGATTTGGAGCTGTGTCTGACATTATACAATGCTGTCATATTAGTCGTGAAAAGCCAAATAGTCCGTAGGTTTGATTTCTGCTCCATTGTGACCCATTTGTACAATCCCAGACAAGCTATGTGACCAGAGACGCTCCACTGGGAATCTCCATAACACTGCTGCACACTGCAGCAACCTCTTTCATGAATAACAAGTAGCTATGAATCCATCACCCGCACACATACATACCCACATTGTACACAAAGCAAACATGCACATCTGCAACGACAGTATGTAAAGGCTCATGCGTACGTGTATGGACCAGCTCTGATCTAATTATCTACACAAAAGGAGTTTTTTCAGGCATGAAATGAATATTTATTTATTGAGTGATTGACTGAAATATATATAAACTGATCTGTAAGAATTATTGCGGTTGTGTGGACTTGATCAATTATGTGGACTACATGGTTGTAACACACAGAGTTTACAAGTTTGCTGTCTAAAGCAGGACAACTATGATTGCCGTAATGACCGGTATGTCACTGGAAAGCGCAGATTCTCTAGCTTCAGAAACCACTGGAATTATATCAGTCGTTCAAGACTTATAGTGATTTAGAAATAGCAAAACATTATTTGGAAACGTTCGGCAGATTTAAAAGCTCAGCGGGCCATATATGGCCAACGGGCTGGAGTCCTCATTTTTCCCTTAATGTCATGGGCGGCCGTGGAACACGGCGAGTATTTTAGGATCCCAAATGCAGACAAGGGAGGCAGAAAGTACAAAAGAACAATTTAATATACAAAAGAGTCCAAAGCAAAAATACAAAGTACAAATAAGGAAAATCCAACAAGGTAAGAGTCCATAACAAAAAACACTAACAGCAAAAGGCTGTTAGGATAAAACTAGAAATAACAAAAATACACTGCAGGCAAACCTTACAGGAGAAGATCACACAAAGGGCTAGCAGGTAGGTACAGGTAAGCGGGGAGCCAGAGAGCAGGGTAAGGAGCAGGTACAGGGAGCAGGTTGTCAAGGAGTCAAGGAGTACAATCTGGCACCGGTCTGGAGTTTGGCTGGAGCTTAAGTAGGCCGGTGGTAATGAGCTGCAGGTGTGTGTAATTAGGGCTGGGTCATGTTCAGGGATGTGCTGCGACAAATAAACGACAGAGGGCAGCAGAGCAGAACACAGAACATGACACTTAATTTCCTAAATAATGTGCACTGTAATTGTGTGGACTGTGATTATGTCGCAAGCGGCGCAAGCGAGAGTACCGAACCCAAGATGCAGAGAGGACACAGTGGGAGGGAACAAAAAATGTAATACAACAATAAACTCCACAGGAGTACAGAGGTAGAAAAACAAAAAATACAAAAACGTACAGAAATCACATGGGACTAACTCACAAAAAAGTATACAAAAAAACGCTGCTAGAAAAATATACAAGGGAACTTAATGTGCTGTTAACCTAGCAGGAACGATCATCTAGTATACTGCTGAAAACCAAGCAGTAGCAAAAACACAAAAGACGCCGGTGAAAACCAAGCAAGAAATAAACTAGGCTGTCGAGGTACAACTAACAAACGAACGAGGTGAAAAGGACCAGAAAGTTAGCACACAGGTAGGTAAGCAACAAGGCAGGATAAACATGGTAACAGGCAAGGAACAAGGACAATCTGGCAACAAAGACGCTCCACCGTCAAGCTTAAGAAGGGTGACAGCTGATTAGGTACAGGTGTGTGCTGGAGACTCCGCCTCTGCAGGATCAGCAGTGCGCTGCAAGAGATGCCAGACGGGCGGCAGCAGAGTGACAACACAGAACATGACAGTTTATGTCTAAAAATCTGACTTAGGCCAGGGGTCCCGCTGCTCTATTATCCTTCTGTTGTGGCTCCAGCTGGTTCATGCGTCTGTGTAGTCACTACGCCGTCTCTTCTGGCGCCGGCATGAGCCTTTCAAAGTCCTGCGTCGAAGTGGAGCGCGTGCCGTGCACTTCTCCGCCGAAGTGCTAAGGGTGGTGTTTTCTCTGAAGTCAACTCTGCGAGAAAGAGAAACCATGATGTTGGTTAACTATTTAGCTTGTTAGCTTGCTTTGTGACTAATCAACAATGGCGTGGTACAGGGACTGGAGCTAATTGATGTATTACAACACTTGTATTGCTAATCTTGATCCCAAATCGGTGGAGAAGCCTTAAGAAAAGGCTAATTGCCAGGTGGCAACAGGTGTAGCTTGTCACTCCGCCGGGATGACAAAAAAGGAACGTGACAATACGCTTAAGGAAACTATATACAGTACGCAGTGTTACCTACAGTTTAGTGGTCAAATAGGATTTGTGGCTCCAAGTGGGTTTAAAGTTGGTGGAAACGGGGCCAAATGGCTCTTGTGATGCTAAATGTCGCCGACCCCCGACATAGGCTATTAAAAAATTGCTTGGTTTGACTTCAGTTAAAGTTGGTGGTGTCTTAATTACGGTACTTCATGGAGAAGATTACCTATTTTGAATATTGGGTACAGGCTGAGTGAGTTAGCCTTGGCCACATGTTGGTAGCAATCGCTCTCAAAAGCTGATTTAATTTATATTACACTACTCACAAGAACTTGTGGGGTGAAAAAGTGTTTGTCCCCTTCCTGATTTCTTATTTTTTTGCACGTTTGTCACACTTAAATGTTTCAGATCATCAAACAAATTTAAATATTAGTCAATGACAACAAACTGAACACAAAATGCAGTTTTTAAATGAAACTTTTTATTATTAAGGGAGAAAAAAAATCCGAACGTACATGTAAAAAAGTGATTGCCCCCCTGTTAAAACAACTTAACTGAGATTAATTGAGATCAGTCTGGGAAAGTTTATAAAGATTTGTGACTCCAGCAAACCACAGTGAGAGCCATTATCCACAAATTGCGAAAACATGGAACAGTGGTGAACCTTCCCTGGAGTGGCCGGCCAACCAAAATGACCCCAAGAGTGCAGCAAAGACTCATCCAAGAGGTCACAAAAGACCCCACAGCAACATCCACAGAACTGCAGGCCTCACTTGCCTCAGTTAAGTTCAGTATTCATGACTCCACCATAAGAACGACAAAAACCGCCTGCATGGTAGAGTTCCAAGATGAAAACCACCTGAACAAAAGGAACATTAAGGCTTATCTCTGCCAGAAAACATCTTGATGATCCCCAAGACCTTTGGGAAAATACTCTGTGGTCTGACGAGACAAAAGCTGAACTTTTTGGACATCTCGCGTAAAAGTAAAAAAAAAAAAAAGAAAGAAAAAGAACATCATACCAACAGTAAAATATGGTGGTGGTAGTGTGATGGTCTGGGGCTGTTTTGCTGCTTCAGGACCTGGAAGACTTGCTGTGATAAATGGAACCATGAATTCTGCTGTCTACCAAAAAATCCTGAAGGAGAATGTCCGGCCATCTGTTGGTGGCCTCAAGCTGAAAGCAACTTGGGTTCTGCAGCAGGACAATGATCCAAAACACACCAGCAAGTCCACCTCTGAATGGCTGAAGAAAAACAAAATGAAGACTTTGGAGTGGCCTAGTCAAAGTCCTCACCTGAATCCTATTGGGATGCTGTGGCATGATCTTAAAAAGGCGCTTCATGCTGGAAAACCCTCCAATGTGGCTGAATTACAACAATTCAGAAAAGATGAGTGGGCCAAAATTCCTCCACAGCACTGTAAGAGACTCATTGCAAGTTATCACAAACGCTTGATTGCAGTTGTTGCTGCTAAGGGTGGTAGTGTATCAATAACACGACAAAGTGTGCACCATATTGTACACTAACTGGGGAATGCATGCCAATAATAGCTGATTAGAGCGTGCTCCTGCTTGTGGCTCTGCCCAGCACCAGTCCCATCTTAGGGTACAGGGAGACAGAGCAGGAACAAAATCAAAATAAAGGCATGACAATGAGCAGGATGTTAGAATACATTTTTAAGTATAACCAAAAAAACGAATTACATTTTGACTTTTAGTTTGCATGTCTTAACTCCGATTTGCTTACTGACTTTACTACTACTTTTTTCAACACCTTCCATTATTCTTTCCACAGGACGTGAACAAAATTTTAATGGCAAAATGTTTACAAACAAATTTTGTAAGTGTTAACATGTAAAAGACTTGGCATGAATGAATTAGCAGTAATGGACATGAAGAATTGGTACACTGCCTAGAGGACGCTAATTTTCAAACGTGCTTCAAGCATTATATCCCGCCCTTTTCCTGCTCCGCGCACGTAAGCCACGCCCCATGTAACACACGCACACATTGTTCATGTTTGTTTTCAGCTAATGATAGCGATTTGGCAAAATTTCGCGACTAATGTTGCCTATCATTGAATGTACTGACGATCGTAAGGAGAATATCTGCAAATTGTCTCTGAGAGTGCTTTTGCATACGTGTTGTATACGCTATGGACATGTATGTGTATAGGAGACAGATGTGAGTGACAGCTATGACCGCCAGTAAACCCAATAAAAAAAATTACAAGGCGTTTTAAATGCGGTTTGCATTCGACCTCTCTCATTGGTTGAATATGGCTTGAAATGAAGAAAGACCAATTAGCGTGTGAAATCGCAGGGCTTCCGCGATAACGCGTCACGTGCTCCTGAACAAACCTAACAAGCCAATGAGAATTATTATGTTGTGAACAGACTCGATTGGCCAATGGTAGCTTTAAGGGGGCTGGGTCTTTCCTTATGACGTCTGTAGTTGGCTGAGTGTCATTTTGCTGCCAGAAACTGGGAAGCTCGGAGAGAAGGAAGAGAGAAACCTTGTGGAATAAGAACCAAATAACAACCCAAACCGTCGTGGACACAGCATATCGAATTCAATTAGATACGAGCAGCAGCATGGATGTGTGAGAGGGGACGCCTTTTTCAGGCAAATCGGGCTGAGGCACAACTCGCCAGTAGGTTGAGGGCTCCCTTCGAAGTTTGAGTCTGACCGAGCTTACTGCGGTTTGGCTAACAACATCATCGTGCTTGTCTTCTGCCTTCCACACAGCCCGCCAC